>NW_008825532.1:4264510-4294829 GCF_000699105.1 Pygoscelis adeliae
ATGGGGTTTTATTGCTTTATGTTACTGCATTTTGCACAAAAAATATTTTCGTTATCATAAATTCCTTTGCTAGCAGACTGCTTAGGATGGGAGCGGAAACGAGCATCAGCTTCTCCAGTGCTGGAAATCTCGGCTTATTCCTTGCAATACAGCAATGGAGGAGCTCTCGTATGAGACAGTTGTGCCTGGCTCACTACAAACCTGTGAAGGACCTGGGACATCCGCAAGGGCACTGCACAGCTCCCCGCTCCGAGGCACTGCAGATCTGCTTGTACCTTATACACAGAAGACAAAAACCAGAAGATCTTTCTATGGGGAAGAGGGAAAAACTGAGGCAGAGAGCACATACACAATTTACCGTGAGTCACAAGTGTTTTGCTGAGGAATTGAGGTTCAAACCCTCCCAAAAGTGCCTTCAGACCACCCTTTGCTCCAGGGACCCCCAAGGAGCAATCATTTGCCCGTGAGGTGAGAAGGGAGAGGCAGTGCTCACTAGGATGCTGCTCAGCCTGTCCTGACTCTATCCCGCAGGCAAAACAACCAGGTTTCAGCTCTAGGGTATCGACAGCTATTCCTTGGACTGGAAATGCTAACTAAAACAGGTTTTTCAGCTCACTGCCAGATCAGCTTCTGCCTTAGCTCCAGGAATGAGCCTGCAAGGAAGCAGAGCAGTACCAGCTTCCTCGGTACCCCAGCACACCTCCTGGGCTACCATACCCCTTGGCTGGCTAGCAGGTCTCTGAAGGCATCATTAATTCTCTCCCTGCAGTAGCTCAAGGTACACTGCTAGCTACTGTTCATGGCACAAGAAATCTTCCCCCGCCTTGCCTTGGAAAAACACCATTTCTCAGACCAAAACTACACAGCACTTGTGGGAAGCCATCTCTCAAGCCAGTAACCCATCTAAGGTCCCTGACCCTAACCCCTAGGCACGCTTTCCAAGGGATCGTCCTGTAACGACGGGCCACGCATTCCCACTGAGTCACTGGACAGGGATACCATGATCCCCCCACACTGCCATGGTCATTTGGCAGCACCTCTGAGACCACTAACGACTTCCTACTATGTCCTCTGCAAAGATCAAACCACGGCTAACTGGAAAATGCCTTGCCCAGATCCAATAGAAGTTATACATCTGCTCTCAGGAGAGAGGACATTTACTTAAGTTGAAGAGGAGAAAATACAAGAAAGTTCAGGGAGTCTCGGGTCTTAGACGTGGCACCAAACATTTTCTAGAGCTCCTTCTGTGCCGCGCACCAAGCCCCATTCTTGACCCAAAGCTCTTAACCCACCCTCTGCATGCCCAGCACTGTACATTCACCACCTCCCAAGCTTAGAAAGAGGATTTACTGATTGAGAGTTGCAGCCTGCACTCTAAACCAGAAAGCAAAGCCACAGGGGTTTCTCAGCATGAGATTTATACCAAGTTATTTTAATACCAGAGATGGTTCCCCAAGGAAGCAGAGCCCCATGCTCCAGCTGCACTTTGCCACCCCACCAGGACCAGCAGGAAGGCTGGTACAGCCATCGCAGCTTCTGCAGGACCATCCCAAACCAGGCTGGGGAAGCAAAACGTTCGCTCAGCCAGACACCAACAGAGCCGCGGATTAACGTGCCCAGCCTTAGCAGTATGAAAGTGCTTGAACATGAGGTGCACAAAGCTGCTAAACAATTCAGGTAGACTTGTTCTAAAATAAGTCTCGGAGGAAATGCCAAACTTCACTTTATTAGCACTTAAATAAATTTAATGCTATCTATAGTTGCAGCTCTAACTATAGCTACAGCTGAGCAACCCTGCAGAGTTGCATTTTAAGACATTCCTTAACTAGAAACAATTTGCATCAAGCTGTGTAAGGTGCTGCTTCTTACCAAGAACAGAAAGGTAATTTGCGCTTTTCCCCTCCTCATACTGTTTAATTTCCTAGGAGATTAAAAGGCTCACCTGGCCATTAATATAACAATACTACTACGTTTGCAGAATTGCCGGAGACCATGATCATTAGAGCAGCTGTGCCAGAAGTACAACTTTCTATAGTTCTGTCCCAAACCTCTGCCTCTGCTCTGCACAGCTAAAAAAAAAGGACCATGAAATAATCTCACAGTACTCCTGACGGTGAATAAGCCTATCATGCATATGCCAAAGCAACCCATGCCACTTCTCGGATCTAAGCCTGCCGTGAAGAGAGACTATGCTATGGAGAAGTGATGGGTCCACACGTCCACTGCACATCCACACATCCTGGGAAGGATGACTTCTTTTCAAATGCTCCTTTCCACATTACACTTGCTGCTGCAGCAGCCCAGCTACAGTTTTTCCACAGTGAATTGGGCCCTAATTACTGAACAGTTTGTGAACAACTGCCCTTAAAATGTTAACAGCTGAAATGATTATAACAATAATTCTGTTTGCAGTTATAATGGCCCCTCATTAGAGTCGCTTAATTAAATATTTTCCAAAACTATCCCAGAAAAAGAGTCTGCTCTCTCGACTGTAAAAACAGAATCCAAAGCAGCCGCAAGGAAACTGTGGCTTTTTCCAGTTGAAGTATTTCCTACAGCCAACCATGAGGAGTGACCTCACACACGTCCCTAACACGGCAGAATTTGCCATCATTAATCCGTTCATTCAATAGGAAAAGATGCTGCAGGTCTTGGTGAACATATTCCCCTGTGAGCACTGTGCCATAAATTAGAAACACTTAAATCTTTTACACTTATTTAGCCTTTATGCTATCTCTCCACCCCGTTCACCAAGTGTCTTTGTAGGATGAAGTAATAATTTAACATTCTCCCACAACCAAGTCAAAAGGAACAAACGTGCTTCCTTCAACATATGCGCAACAGGATAAACGGGGGAGTTTTCTTTCAGGTAAATATTTACGGCATAAGCAATGCTATGGCACACGCTGTCCCACCTTCCCCGCACCTTTGCAGAGCCACATCTAATCCTCTCAACCACGCACCAACGGGTAAGAGTCCTCACACCACCTTCCACCCCATGCAAACGAGTCTAAACAGATATCATGTAACACATTACTATTTGTTACCTAATTAAGATTTAATGGCGAACCACAATTGGTTTACTCCAACGCAACCAGCTGTTTACAAGCAGAGAGCTGGCCTAGGAATGCAAACACACACTCACAATCTTGCCATTCATCACTAAAATATCTTGAGTCCCACTGATGAAAAGCAGACAATTCTTGCCATTAAACACATATAAAAAGGCACTTTAGCAATGCCTCACATTACACTGGGTTGCTGACTTCTGTCAAGTATAGAAGGGAAAAGATCTGGATTATTTTTATACTTATCCCCAGGCATCTGCTGTCAGGGCTGGACAGGTCTCTGGTCTGACCTGGCAGATGTACAGACAGTATCACATGGATTTAACTTTGCTGTATCAATGCACTTGGCAATTTAACGGGGCACAAGAGAACAGCTGTGCCTCCCGGACAGGAGCAACCCTGGCATATACTGCTGGCATAAGACTTCACCTTAGTGCTCCTGTAGTAAAATCCAGGTTCAGGGAGCTGGCAGACTATGGGGTGACACATACACCCTTTTTTTCTTCTTTTATCAGTGGCACTGATTCACGTCACGGCATAGAGTAAGCTGGGGAGATGGCTTAACAGAAGGACACAGTGGGACTCTATGGAGAACTAATACTGCTTGGACTCCCGAGGGGAGGGCTGCACAGGTTGGGGGGAGGAGAAATATGTATTATCTGACTCAATTGTAGAATGCAATTCTTGGATATTTCTATTCTAAACTCACCCTATTTCCAAATCTGCACAATATAAGGGGTAAAACTCGAGTGAAAACTGCCCGAGCTGGCTCTAGGAACATTGCATCTTCAGTAGCCCACAGTTGTTCTTGTACAAATTCACCCTACTCTTCCTTTTTGAGGTAAACTCAACCCCAAATGAGTTATAGTACTCCTGGCACACGAGGTAGTTTCATCACTGCAGTTGCCAGAATCACAATGTCTTCCTGGGCAATCAGTGATGCTCCTTTTCTCCCAGGCACCCTTGCCTTCCTTCAGGTCTCTGCAAAGCTGCTGTTAAAATCTGTTTTTATGAATGAATGCTTTCCAAAGTACTACAGATAGCAGCAGGGTTAAAGCATCCATTGAATCCTCGGATAGGCACTTGGAGGCAATATGCAAAACGTACTATAATCCCTGAAGGGGATTACACTTTTGCAGTCTGACTCAAAACAAGTTTCCAACTTCATTATGCATCACAAAAAGGTCCATCCTGCTCTACTAGTCTGAGAAAAAAAAAACAACAGACTTGCTTGGACAGGTCTGAATTCATTTTTATTTCTTTTCCAAATAGAACTTCAAAATATTTAAGGCCTTTCTGCTGCCTACATAAGAATAAAAATAATCAACTGAACTTTTCAAAAGCCATAGCTGTATTCTCTTGAACTCAAACTTCAAATTAAAGCTATTTTAATACTCAAAAATTGTCAAAGCCCCTACATAAACTGCCCTTAAAGCACAAAAACATCTGGTTGGGAATTCAAATGGAAGGACATTCAGCCAGGGCCAAGAGGTCAGAACCAGTAACTTTGCTGTGATTTTATTTTGGCAAGATCTACGTTAAAAGCCTTCTCTTAAACCAGTAATAACTTCCTGAAGTACAAGCAAGAAACACAGAGCCATGAGCCAGAAAACCAAAAGTAAAGATACTAAGAAAAAGGAATTCTCTAGAAAAGGAAGACAAGAAAGGAGAGAAAAGCTCTTGGTACAGGCATGGGGAAGGATTTTGCAGCTAGCCCAGACCAAAGAACTGAGTCCATGCCAAATGCACTCAGAGACGCTGTACAACGCACACAGAAATGGGAAGGGGTCCTAGAAGTCTGCGCGAGACAGCCAGCTATTAATACCTCCCCCTGAATTCGGGGCACAAACACATGCATGAGCACTAACCAGATCTGAGCAGCGCTGCTTTTCCTGCAAACTGTGTCAGGCAAACATCTGTCAGAACGTCTCAGTTGTTTAATCACATAAAATGTTTCCTCTTCATTTTTGGCACCTTATACTGAAATAGTCTATCGCAAGATGTCTCTGTATCATGCTCTATCAGCGTAACACAAAAGAAAAGCTGTTTATAAATAAAGGAGGCACAGTTTGAGCCTGATATTAGATTTTCATGTGCTTGCTAGCAGCCAAACATACATAACAGCAGAATAATTGCAAATAAAGCGTGAACATATGCAGGGTCCAGGAAAAGAACCCCTGAGCAGTTCTGCACCATGCTTTAATTTCCTCAAACATTATCTTTCTAACGAACTGGGAGCATGATGAATGATCACCTTCCGCCACCCGGCCATGTTAGGGCTGTTTCAACTGCTGTCTGTTGTTTACTGTTTCTGGCCACCTGAATCTCAATTTTTTCAAAACGGCACTTATTCAGTATCAATCTTAACACCAGCGTAAAAAAAAAAAGATGCAGAAGGGAGAAATGCATCCCCCCAAATTACCGCTGCAGCTCTTCACCTCCAACTCAAGAATATTTCTTTGGTAGATTATATATATTGAAGATCCTGCCAAGCACCAATTTCACGGATACGTTACAGGATAAACTAACAGGAAAGCAGTGAACAATTCCCGCTGCTCCTACAACTCCTATGCAGAATTTGAGACAGGAAACAATAGAAGAGCTCAGTCTCAATCGCACTGGTAAAGGAAACAGCAGAAATACCCAACACCAAGTGGTTTCACTAACACACCATCAAGTTCTTCTGGAAGCCACTGCCTCTTTAAAATGAGCAAAGTTTAATCAGAGGTTGAAAGCAGGACGCGGGGAGGAAGAGCTGGTTACAACCGGGGAAGTTGATTTGGTTTTCCAAGGAGCACCTCTCTGCTAAAGACTCCTTCTCCTAATGGCTGCCCACCCCAGCTGCAGCCACAGCCACCAGAAATCAGCTCCAAAACAACTGCAAAGCAAATTGATCACAGTATCTTCTTCTTTCTCCCTTATTAAGGCCCTACTAAAGTTCAGCAAACTGGTGGGAGGGAACAAGCAGAAGACCGACAATGGGTCAAATTATCCTCATTGTTTAACGCTTGCCTTTCTTCCAGCTTTTTGTACAAGCACCTGCATCCTCAACGGCAAAGAAGTATTTGGATTTTTGTTCCTTTCGGCAACACAGCACGTTAGTTCTACAGGTCCATCACCAGAAATAAAAAGCACTGAGGTGCAGCGCTGCACCCAGAGCGATGAACCCACGCACCCGCGACCCCCAGCCCTCCTCTGCCCACTCTCCTGCTCCCCGCTGGCTCGTCGCCCGCACCCTGCACACGGGCTTCTCTCTCCCAGGCTTGAATGCACTTGTCTCTCCAGCTGTTTCCCCATCTTCCCTTCATCTCTACACTCATCAAACATGCTTTTAAACAAACCACTTGAGATCCTCACAGCCAGGCTGTATCTAAGGTTTGCTGATTCTTTCTGCATAAGATTTAAAGAACAGCCTTTCCTACCCAGCCACACGCAGCAGCTCCCACCCACGGACCGCTCATCTCAACTCAATTACAGCACATTCCTCAACCTTGACAAAGACATCTTGCCCCGCTCATACCCACTTAGAAAGCTGAGGAGAAAGGTCCTTCTCCTAGCCAGCAACTTTGACTGGATCTCCATCCATGTATTCCTCCATACCTGCTTCTCTACCAAACCAGCTGTTTGGCTTCAGATTCAGGGCCCTTCCCACCCATTCCTGACTGCCACCTCCCAACCCCATCGAGAAGAGCTGATTCACACCTCCAAGCTGCCCACATCATCCATAAGCTAAGTAAACCTATCAACCTCTGGGCTTTCTCCCATAGCAAGCCCCTCCATAAAGTTAAAGGAAAGCATCTGGAAAGCAGCTCTCCTCCTTACACAAACACACTTTTAAGAGTGCTTTGAGGTGTCTACAAGAACCTTCAGCCTCCAGCTCCTTCAGGTCTCTGCTGACCTGACGCCAACAGACATGGTCGCTCTGGGCCCTCCTGCACCAACTGACATCTCTTTGGAGGATGGGACCATCACGCACCTTGGAGCACCTCCATGGTGTACGCTTCCAAAAGCAACAGGAAAAACAGCTGGATCCCAAGGCTGCACTGCTTTTTAACAGTAAAAAAAGCAAAGACCACTTGAAAAAATACGCATTGCAGAGGGACCCTGCCAGAGGAGCCAGTTTTAAAGATAAGCACTACTTTTTACACATCCCACTACTTTTTACAAAACTGGACCTTTATGCATTTTCCACTGCAGTGTTTCTGGAGACAGCAGGAGGAAGGAAGCATATGACACACCCTGCACTGCCCAAGAACAGCCCAAACACTCAAGTTTTGCTATTTCATTAAGGCTCCAGCAAAATTACATATGAGCAATTCATAGCCATAGCGTCTTTTTTATTCAAGGATCCTAGAGTAATTTGCAGACGTAAAATGCTGCACTACTTGCATATATTACTAGACATGAACTCATCTAAGTCAATGATGATACAAGAGGGCTTGTAAGCACTCCTTCCCTCCACGTACATTCTTCTCACGGCCAACCTATTTCTTCTCCTCTCTTAGAAGTCCATCTGCTGCATGCACACACTGGCACAGAAATTTGGAAGTCCCCATCCCAGCAGCTTGCTTAGGATGTGGCTGATCAACCACATTCAACAGTGGTGACTGAACACGACCAGTTGTATACCACAAACAGTAGTGTCTGAATCAGCCCACAGGTCTGCTTAATCAACAGTCTGCTTAATTACAGCAGAAAGGCTCATTTATTATTCCCTTTTCAAATGCAACTTTTCCACTTTTGTAGGTTTTTTTACCTTAAAACATTAGTATAACTGGGTTAACATCCATGAAGAATAGGCAGCTAGTTTTATAGATGAGATTAGCTAACAAGCTTGAACAGGTTTTACGTTTAACTTTCAGCTGATCTGGACTCATTAAGTCATTTACCTGGTCTCTCTCATGGCAAGACACTCATTACCTCACTGCGTACAATTCCTTGGAATTTTTTTTTTTTAAGTCATATTGAAGTAGCCCTTAATTATTTGTGGTCTGGCAGAAGCTGTAATACTAACCTATTAATGTTAATGAGAGAAATACAGCACACACAGTAATTATCTGCCACTTTATGTGCACTGAAATGAAAATGAGCAGGTTAACTTAAGCCTGAAAGACTGTTTTAACTCTAAATTTGAAAATAGAATTTGATGGTGCATGATTAAACCTCAAATTCTGCAATTCACACGGGTGTTACTGGAGCAAAAGCACGTTAACTTTATAACAGCAGGAAGTTTTATGAAATCTTCCTAAAAAAAAAATCAAGCTTAAAAAAAGCACTCGCTGTAAAACACCGTTTTGCTCTCCTTCTACAAATCTTTATGATTTACTTTTGAGTCAATAACTCACTAAAATTAACAAGATGAAATTATGTTTTGACAAGTTCCAGTGCTGATGAACAGATTTTCAAATCACGAATCCAGCTTCACCTCATTTTTCTACCACAGCTGACAGTCGAGAAGTGAATCATTCATTCCTTCTGGCCTTTGTGTATTTTGTCAAATGCTACAGGGAACAACTAACTTCAGTCCCCTCAAGTAATTTCATAAAGTGCCAAACAATGTTCTTTCACACTTCAATAAAATTAAGTTCTATAGGAAAGAAAACATCCGTCTAGCCAAGCTCAACCATTTTGACCATATGTTGCCATCAGATCAACCTAACCAAAACAGATCTACCATACGTAATCCTGACACTCAGAATACATATAAAATATACCATTGGATAAGCTTTCCACCGTTCCTTGGCAGCGTACAAGGTTGTCTTCTGCATAAGGCTTGGGTCCCACCTAACCGAACAGATGGGTGTGATGGTTGCACCTCATTTGGGATAAATAAAGGAGCTTATCTGTCCCTAGAGTCAAGGAGCTGAAGCAATCACAATACACCCAGAGGACAGGCGCATGCAAGTAGCACATGTCCAAAATTTAGTTGAATCCACACAGAGGAGCTTTGCAAAGCTTCTGAAAGAAGCTGAACAACCAGAACAGCAGCAAGAGCAGTCCCAGAAGATGCAGACTTGAGACTCCAAGGGGAGAAAAAGCACAGACCATTTCTAGGTTGAACACTAATTAGAAAGGGTGAGCGAGGAAACTGTTCCCTGTGGTCAATTCTCTCCTGCATCCAGGAAAACAGGGCTTAGACGCCCTGTATTTATTCAAAACTATACACAGAGATCTCTAGCTTTACTGTCAATCTCCCCTCCTTGGCCAAACAGCTCAGAGGACCCCGGATTTTGGGTAACTGGTCAAAAAGGAAGTCAATTCTTTTGGACAGAAGTCAGACACCTGTAAGCTTCTGGTTTCTCACAGTAAACCAGAGCTGTCAGGATGCCCACAAGCTCCTTCCGCACAGCAAAACGCCAGGGAAAAATAAACACCAAATTTTCGTCATAGCCACTGACAGAGGCAAATCTTAATTAACTCTACCAAAGTCAATGGACCTGTAGCAAACAGAGAACGATCCCTGTGATAACATACCAAATCCATTTTTGTGTACAGACTGTATGTTTTCAAACTGTTTAAAGCGTTTAAATGCGACACCCAGGGTACTATCCTAACCCAACTGAAGTCAGCAATGACAGAAGCTCCACCGGCTCCTGCATCCCACAAGGGCATCACCCAATGTCAGGCAGCATGCGAGCCTGAAGGACACCTCTTCGTCCTCCCAAAAATTGAGCACCTGCTTGCCTTGCGCCTCTCCCAGGAACAGAACCTACTGGAGCCATCCGAGAGCCAAAGATCTATGTGCAGCTGCAAATGTTTTATTTATTCTGAAAATTCAACCAACACAGCTGTGCGATCTGAAATATGACTCAGTGGAGTTAGCATCTTACTGCAGGCAAACACATTTATTATAATAAATAACTATAAATAAATAATGAGGTTGCTTAACAGAGGCACGGCTAACCTGTCTAGACAATCGCAGAGGTGATGTACTCTGCACTGGAACGTCCTCCAGATTTCAACAATAAGTCTTGATTAAAAATATGTATTTTTTTTTTAAAAGCAGGGCAATGATTGCTTATTTAAAAATACCAACGCCTGCTTCTCAGCACTGCTGGCATGCACCTAGCAATCTAGCTCGTAACACCTCACACTCTAGCAAGCCTTCACTGCAGCAGACCCTTAGAAAGATCAAGCAAACACTCCAGCATGCAGAATTTCTCGTCATCTACTGCCTCATAAAACAAATTCTCCTATTTGGAGCAGCAAATGATACTGCTCCATCAACAGGCTGGCCTACCCCGCAGGTCAGCAACACCCTGCAACCATCACCCGGGTCTCACAGTGGTGCTCTGTGGAAGGGAGAATCTCTCTTCCCCTTCTCTGGCATTTCACTGCCTGCTCAATGGAGAAAAGCAATGGCCAAACTAATAGCTGGAACATGTGACCTTAATTAATTAGCAGACCTAGTGGAAAATGCCAACTCTGCATTGTCACTGCCTGCTTTCAAGGACCTTCTGCCTGTGTCAGCAGTACAGAGACACTGGGTCCATTAACGTTTGCTCTGGGATAAGGACAGATGATGCAAGAGTGGCTTTAGCAACCTGGTACAAGAGAGGCAAGGTCTGAGATAAAGGAGTAACCTCCTGTGAATCGGTTTGTGGTGAAGGTCTTCCTTCTTCATAAACGCTTCTCCGACGACTCTGTGACAGGCTCTAGGAGAAACTCACCAAGAACAAAGCTAAGGTCAACTGGAAAGGATCAGGAGAGTGAGCAGATGGCTGCCTGCCACCTCACCGATCAAAATCATTCACTTCAACTGCATCACGAAATATTTCCTCACTTCTTCCTCTCTCCCTCTAGCTGCCTTCTTTCATCCATGAGCTGCGTCCATTTAGGTTACAAGACCCATTTAGCACGTAGTGGGGAACAGCTGGGAAAGCAAACAAAAAAAAAAATCAGACCAATACCTTCCCTGATGACTCCAAAATCCTAGAGGCAGCTGCAACAAGCAATACTCCTTTGGGAGTAATACAGAAAAAAAAAATTTCTTATTCTATAAAAATATCCCTTGCCCTCAAACAGGCCTGCAGTTACAATCAATTTCAATAATAAACTTTATCAATACTGGGCACCACTCTTCAGGAAAAGATCTCCCTTTGTCCCCTAAGCCGTCCATCTGCCCTTGGAGGAAAACCCCAGCGCTCTGAACTTCATAGGAGTAAATTCTGCAAGCAGCAGCTCTGCTAATGTTTGCAGGATGGCCACAAGGAGCTTGATCAAGGCTTAGATGCACATCTGGCTTCCAGAACAGATGCGCATTCACATGGGCACTGTTTTGTCAGTCAGGTCCTAACATTTGCTGAAAATCTCGTGCATCACAGATATGAAAAACCACAATCAGAGCTGCTCGTTGGGATTTCCATGGGTCATATTAGGGAATAAAATATCTTGTAGTTTAGCAACTAAACTTAAGCTTTTTCTTAAAAAAAAAAGTACTGTTATTCTTACCACCTCTAAACCATTACAACATGTCCAGATGCTGTGTTAAGCATGCTTTGGATACCTGTAATAAATAAAAAATTAAATCCCAAATGGGCTACATTTTTTCAGGGGACATGACCTTACCAACTTCAGCTCCTCCAGGACCACAGGCAGCCTTGCAATTTAAATCTGAATTCTCCCTCCAATTTCCCAGCTTTTTTTTTTTTTTTTTTTAAAGATCAAGTTCCTTCAGTATCCACTGCACATTGGATTTATAACGCTAATCAAACTTCTCCAGGTAGAGATAGAGTTTATAAATTAATCTTGGGTAAAATAACTACATCAGCCAATCTTGGTACAAACATTCCTGCCTCTGATTAAGTTGAATTCCAGGACTATGTGGCATGCATTTCAAAAGGGTAAGGTGGGAGGAAAGATGCACGCTCTCCCAGCATACAGCACAGCATATTTGCATCAATGTGACCTCAAAGCAACAATGCCTGGGCAGGTGGCAGGATGAGACTCTTAGCTATTATGCAAAAGTGCAACTTGCTTTGCTGTTCCTTCATGCCTCCTTACCCACGCAGCGAGCTCCAGGTGCGCGGCGGCACTGCCTGCTGATGGCAGGGCTAGAGGTTTCGGCTGTGAACTCCCTGGTCCAGGCACTGGGATGACTTGAGTACACAGCCCCACGCCGAGGGGCCCAAACCCCGAGGCTCCTTGAATGCTCTGAGATATAAATAAGTGCCCACAATACAAGTTGTACTTTCCTGTTTTATGCTAACTACAGGCACCTATAAGAAGCGATCAATAGCAGTCTGTGCCATACCCTAAGAACCCTAAAATATTAAGTGCAGGAACCATCACAGACAAGATATGACGGCATTTATACAGGCTGAACTCCTATTTCAAAAGCTATTTATACACTAACTCAGCAGAGCTGAAGCGTTCATCTGCTGGGTGGTTTAAACAGGACCCAGGGCGAGAAGTTGGCAAAAGTATGAGCAACTATGCTGCCCAGTTTCAGGTGTAGCTCTACACTGAGCCAGCTCCCAGTGCAACCACTGCAAAGAAAACGCATGAAAGCTGCGTCTAAGCATTCATGCATGGGGAATATAAGGGCAGAAAGTACATTCCAACCCATTGGGAAGAAGAAATTTCTAACCTTGAAATCACCTTGATTATTTTACTGCAGTGCTAATGCCAGGTTGACCAACTTGCCATGCAAAGCCCATGGGCACAGAAGAGGGCACAGAGCTGTCCACCAGCCAAGGCGAGACCGTTCTCACCCACCCACTCGGGAGCCAGAGGAGCAAAGGCTCCTCTGACCGCATCCCTACCACCCACAGCAGCCCACACCCGCCGTGATGCCAACACTAACCTCCTCCTCGGCTGTGCCACGACACAAAGTCTTGATTAGTTGCCATTGATGCCCTAACGTAGCGTTCTTTAAAGAGAGAGTTGAAGTGTGTATTATATATCTGATAGGCTTTGCTTAAGCAGACACCATTTGCTGTTGTAGTAGGTACGGTTTAAAGAGAAGTACTTTCCTCATTAAATGAAAACACAGCGATCCAAATCTCTGCCTTCAGTTCCACAGTGAAATTCCCTCTCTTCCACCACAGACATGATGATTGCCAATTAAAAAGTGAAAGCAGAACACAATGCAATACTAAAGCAATTAAACAGGAAAAAACGTCATGAGAGCAGGATGAACACAATCTACTGGAAAGAAAGAAAAAAAGAAATTAGTCCTTTAAAAGCAACAGTAAAAAACTGTAGGTACCAGATTTGATTTTAAGAAAATGTTAGCAGTGATACATAGCCTCAGTTGAGTTGCCAAGAAGAATTAGTTTAAAAGAAAAAAGTTTAAAAAATACACTTAGAAAGCAATAATATAGTTCTGGTTTATGTACTGTCACTCTTGTACACTGCTGCGTTACAGAATGCTTCAGAGATCACGAAATGCTCTCCCATCACCAAAATGAAGCCCAGCAAATTGCTAATGATAACAGTTAAAGCAAGATGTGGAAACCCAGTTCTAAAAATGAAGAATGTCAAAAACTGCACGCTGCTTTAACAGCCCTAGCCAGGTAGCCGAGCGCTGTTCACAAGCTTGTCCTCCCAGCAGACTGCTCCACAGAGCCAGGGCAAATCAGGAACTACTAATTATGAGTGTTTAAGGAGGATGCAGTGACATTTCTTTGTAAGGCTGGAGCACTTTGTAGGTATCACACTGGCTTTTAACCTCTCATCCCATCATACAACTCTAATGAGTTTTGCGGCCCCAGCATTAACCACGCGGAAAACAGCTGCCACTGCAAAAACCCAGCTCTTATCACTAAAGCCAACCAGATCCTGTTCTTCAACCAAGTTAAGACGGAGCTGGTGTGGGGCATGAATCATCTCCTTCCCAGGGAGGCTGCCCCTCTGGGGAATGAGGCTCTTTGTTCAGTCAATGGGATGAGCACTGTTGTCTCTAATAGGGACGAGTCAGGCCACGAAAGCATTACCCCTGCAAAGCCTGTGGCATACGTGATGGGGAGCGTGCAAATTCTGGCTATGCAGCAGCCAGACCGGGCAGCACCAGAGATCAAGCCAAGATCAAACCCAGCAGCACCCCAGGACGCAGAGGACAGGCAGTGTGGGCCCACCCCAGGTCATAGCGTCCCCTTTGACGTTCTCAATGCCTTTCAGATGCCTCCAGGAGCAAGCCGAGGATGAGCTTGCCAAAGGCACAACAGCAAGCACAAACTCCTTCCCCAGGTAGCTCAGACTCCTGGCAACCTTGCTACAGCTCCTGGGAAACTCCAATTTCAACACAAAACTGAGGGGCTTTAACATTACCTCCTCTAAAAGCTTATCTTGTGCTCTTGAATGAAAAGAGACCCCGAAGTAACTTTCTAAACTGAAGGGAATGAAAGGATTAGCCGAGCTGTGTGTTACACGAGTTTTAAACTGTTCCAATTTCTGGGCAGCTGGTAAGAAGAAGGGGGGGGGTCTGACATGAATTAGCTAAAAATTCCTAGTCATTTTACAAAGCTTTACTAGTAAAACTCAGCTATTGATCAGAGCACTGACCCTTTCAAGTTTGCACAAACCTAGAATTTCAGTATCTCCTCCAGGCATCGAGAAGGAACTCCAAACCAAGGCCAAGTCTTAACAACCCCAAATAATGTTCTTTTTAAAGCGTGCTATTAAATCATTGCTATTAAAATATTGACAGTGAAGCAGGTTCAGGTATTCTGGGGACACCTCTAGCACCACTGCAGAAACAGATATGCCCAGACAACAAAGACTACTGAAGAGCTTTGGCACACCCAACTGCATAAGCTCATCCCTTAATCCAAATTTTGTTCTGAGACTCTAAGACACACAAATTTAATGGGATTTACTTGCTCATCCTCTAAATCTCAGGTTTACGCGTTTCATTTTGACAGCCTCCACCCTGGGCTTAAAACCTGCGACACAGAGTGCTACAACAGTCTTCAGATGAACTCGCTTTCAACTCAGAAGCTGAGAGCAAGGAAGCACACAACCCTGCAGGTCATAAAACCTCTGCTCAGCAAACAAAAACCAGCAAAATGCAGGTCACTCAATTCAGAGAAATAATTTCCACCCCAGGAGAAGGTCAGAGAAGGTGCAGCTCAAGACACTGCACACAACTCTTGTTGGGTCGGACATGGGAACGGGCAGCCAACTACAACAAGCAGGTAGTTATCTCAGGGAAAATGTGGTATTTCGAAAGCTAAACACAGGCAACAGCTTCCGCTCACAGGCTGTGGTTAAAGCAGGTGCCTATATATAGTTACGGTAAGTGAAAACGTCTGTTGATACTTCTGTTATGCAAAAGTTGCTCTAATTATTACTTACAGCTCTACAGCCTACGGTGCCTTCTTCAACAAACCTGCAGGAACATCTCCACTACCATTAACAAAAACAACAGTCTAGATCTTGGGGAGACCAGCTCTTTGCCAGCCAGGAGCAGGCGGCTGTCCCGCAGCAGAAGCCGGAGCCCTGCACCGTGCGCTGCTGCAGGAAGGAGATCTGGGCTTGCAGCACATGGGACTGTCCTACTCCAGCTCCATCAGTCGCTGCCTCCACCGGCACCTCCAGTGGGAAAGGAAAGAAGCACACCAACCCACTGCCACCACCAATCTGGATTTTAATTAAGCAGAAAGAAAAAGGCTAAAACTCTACGGGGAAAAACTGCCTGCTGGTTTGCTGTTTACACCGAGTTGTTCCTCCAGCATCAGCCTGTCCCCTCGAAATTGCTTTTGTATCTTGCTGTACAAAATGTCTTTTTCTTCTCTGGGAGGCTGGAGGAGCATCTCACAGGAAGGATGACCGGATTTCACAATATGTGGTTTTGAAGGTTGGTGTTAAATTTGACACTGTAGCTCCAAAGTAATTGTGACTAACCACTAAATCACCATGTGTAATGGATTCCTCTGAACATTTATAGCTAGCAGTTCCATTATGCTCTAATCTGGAAAACATCTAAACGACTCTCCACAAAAATTAGAGAGGAACATAAATGTCTTGATAAAAACAAGATTCCAGAGATACTCCACTTAACCACAGTGACTTCTATAATATAATGTCTAGTGCAATAACATCCATTACAGTGCAGTCATTTGCTATTTGATTTTTAAACCCACGCTTCAAGATATCAATCTAGAGAGCATCGAGTCTATGTGAAAGGTGAAACAATCAAGAACAAACCTCTAAGACAGTGCTGGGAGCTGCAAGGAGGAGTGAGTGGTAGCAAGGGAGCCGAGCAGCACCAAGAGGCTGTCTGGCAGCTGTGGGTGGAAGCTGCCTCTCCCTGCCGCCAAATGGTAAACTCAAATTTGCCCTTGTGCTCCTGGATGCTCATCCCTGCACATCATGTGAATCAAAACCCCTCAGCCCATAGTAAAACACTATGTTATAAGAAGTGTCTGTCTGCCCTTGTTCAGCTTCATCCTCTTCCTAAATCCCTGATTTCCAAACTCTGAAGGTCTGGGGGTAACAGCCCCAGAGGGAGAAGCACCACCTGAAAGATCCTGGCTGTCCTCTCCTGTCTAGAAAACAATGCCAGTTTGGTGGGGACAGAAGGCAGCCTTTATGCAATCAAAACCCACAATAAAAACAATACAATTAGCTAAGCACACAAGAAGCAAAAAAGGGAAGCGTTACTGATTCGTTCCATTTTCCTGGAAAAGCCTGAACTGTGGTTAAGTGGAAGACAACTTGAAATTTTCCATTAGTGGGAAAAAAAAAAGCTTGTTTAAAGAGAGAAGGGAAAAAATCCCTCAAGTTAGTGTTCAAGTACAGCAACAATAAATTTTACCACAAAATCTCTGCTAGGCAGATACTCACCCTGCTCCCAGCCCAAGGAGCAGTGGAGCTTGCAAAAAGGCTGCTCGTTTAACACAAAAACAGTGTAGAAAAAAAAACAGTAAGAGAATCCCAATCTTCAAACAGGGAAGGGAACAGACAGCCTTTTGACATTCCTCCCAGCAATTCTTCCTCCAATCTCCCTGCCTGGGGGGCACACAAGGAGGGAAAGCAGGCAGTAAGGGAAGAGCTGGCTGGGCTGTGTGCACCAGGGAATGCAACTGCTGTAGGTGACCCCGAAGAGCTCGACCGCACTTGCAGCCTGGAGTGATCTTAACTTACTCTGGGCCAGGGACACAGGCGTCAGTCTAGACCAGGGACTCAAAACCACTTTACCACCACACCTTCCTGAGTTGTACTGTGCGCTCCTACACCACAACAAAGGATCAAAGCCAAGCGATGCAATAAGTGACTGCAGCACATCCCAGCCCTGGTACCTGCATGAAAGCGAAGGCTTTTGCTTTTGTTCTTAACAGAAAGGGATGTTCCATCTCAGCTGTTCAAGCAAAGATGAAAAACAACTTGTGAAATAAAAGGATGTTGTCCACTTGAGCTAAAAAGCCTGTGTTCTGCTCCCCCCTTCTCCAAACATCCCAAATTGACTCCCACCAGCTAGCACACTGCAGATTTTAGGGTCACTTACACTAGCCCAGATCATGCCCTTGGGACACAACATGCTCTTCAGCACCTATAAATCCTGCCATAACCCACTTCCAAAAGAAAGCGCGTCTCCCAAGCCCTCTAAGAGAGCCCAACACAAACTCCCACAAATACAAAAAGGCAATGACTTCTAGCAGTCCAGAACTGTAATTGCTGCCTTTATATAGCATCCCAGATGCCTGCTTTCCCTTTCCATAGGCCGTAACCAAAATGATTAGCCGCACTGTAAAAGATGCGGCCCTAGACAGGCAAGCCATCTGCAAATGCTCCTGTGTCCAATGACTTCTGCCTGCCCTGTGTTTGGAGGGAGGATATGAGGTTTCCACCCCAAAGCTGTCCTCAATAAGGGAACAGGTTCTAAGTAAGCTCAATATGCAGAGATGAAATTCACAGGAAAGCAGTTTGGTAACGCCGGCTGCCAAAAAAAAGCAACTTGCTTCACAGACTGCTTTAGTTTCTCTCGATGATCAGATTTCAGCTTGAGTATCCATCATCACGAGATGCCAGATCTCAGGTTTAACCAACCCGCCCTCCATTATAAGCAACAGGTACAAGTACTGGGATTCCAATATGTACTGTGAGACATACAAATATCCTTAAAAAGATCTTTTAATCACAGGAGTAAAGAGACCAGAATTCCACTTATCTTGATAGAACATTATATAAGACATTAAATATTTTCACTGTAAGGGAAAAAATAAAGTATGATACTGTACTTCATACCCAGAACTCTTCAGACTATACACAGGTTTACTGCAGGAAGTAATTCACCTTCAGGACTTCAGGTGACACATGAGGAAAAGCAGAAGCAAAACTGTCCTGCTAATTCCAGGAGAATAACATAACATGACAGGAAAAGCAAAAACAACCCTTTAGACAAGAAACAAGAGAGCCTTAGATTCCTTTAAAAAGCCTATATTTCCAGTTTCCAAAGTACAGTTAACTTGCAACATTTAATACACAAGTTGTCGTCAGCCTTAAACCTCAATTTCCAGACCTCAGCTGTACCTAGGAGAGCAGCAGGATGGGCCAGACACACAATCAAATCCTCCAGCATGACTGCTGAGCCACCGCGGCCGAGGCAGAGGATCTGCCTATATATTTTACAAAGAACCGGATCCTTCCATAATCCAGGCTCCGAGAAATTTTTATCTCACCATAAGCTCAGCTATTCTTAAGTCCCTTCTGTGTTTTTTTTTCCTCTGTGCCGCCTGATACACTGACCAATTTTATAAAAGGGTTAGCTGATGGGAGGTCCGGATTCAGGTCAGATGGAGCTGGCCTTTTGGGTATGCTCTCCCAGATGCTGGCAGAAAAGAGGTCTAAAACTCCCCTTTTCCCCTGTACCCCCAAACCAAACCTGCCCAGGAAAAGCATCTATTCCCACAACCGTCTCCTGCAGAGGCCTGGCTGTTATGCAGAGTCTGAAACACCTGCTGCTTCTGGTTCTCCAGGTCCCCAACCCAAACCTGATACACTAGCCAGGATGGACACTGTCACATGGATGCATCAACTTACCCAAGCTGCTCTCTAGGTCTTCGGGTCCTGTAATAGGGAATCTCAATTTTCACTTGTCTCAGCAAGTCTCTAGACCCTACACCCTCTGCTCATCTTGGTGCACACGCAGCTGCAGCACTGACCAGTTCCAAGTTGTAGGAAGAGGAGAACTACAGCAGGGAAAACTGGCATCCCAAACGAGAGGAGAGACACATGAAATCCCTACTCTACAGAGCAGGAAACTTCACCACCCCAGGGCAACAAAAGGTGCTCACACCATTAGACTGACCCCTATTCTGGCAAAGCGCTTAGCAATACATTTAAACACTTTAAATATATGCTTAAGCATATACTTAAGTACTTTTTGTTCACAGAGTAGAGTTCAGGCTTGACAAGATATAGTTTGTGCGCATCTTAAACCTAGTGATGCACAACCACATTCCAATCCCTTCTCCAGAAATATCAGCACTGTTCTCAGTTATGTGCCTTCAGTTGAATGTCCCAATAAATAAATTAAAAAAGATTTAGGGCAGATTCTTCCAAAAGCTGTATTGTACCAAACCTCAGGTCCAATACACTTAGCCATGCTCACAGACAAGGATAGTTATTCACACACTTTTGTCCTTGCAAGCAACAAAAGAGCTCAATAATCCAAACATAGGGCAGTGTTCACGCATTTCCCATGCGGTATTTTCTGCTGACTATATTTCTTGCAAAATTGCAGTTTCTTCTTGCACGTGGTAGCATGTTGAATATGCCACAAAACACTGGGTGATGAGACAGCTTGCAGAATTATTCCCCAGTCAAAATTCATCCCTAGCCATCACCCTCTTTTTCAGCTGTTCTGCATCACTGCTACCAAGCTGCAATCTCCAAACTCCAGCAGGTATTATCAGCTGAACCTCAGCACTACCCCATAAATCTAACTCAGTGAGGAAGTTGCCTCTATCCATAAAAATTCTGGGAGTGCTCATATTCCAACCCAGAATGCTGCCAACATCCAAAATGCAACTAGCAGCGTGGAAAATGAGCCAGTAGCTTCTCAGGAGAAGCAGCTGCAGGTGCAACTACTCTTTGCATTTGTTTTCTCTGCCTCTCCTCTGGAAATGGAATGAAAAAAAGGCATTTATAACTATTTTGCAAAATGCATCAGTTATATTCAAGAACATGGGCCCACCTGGGGTCTGACCTGACCTGTTCCAGAACCAGGACTGGTTTAAATGGCTATATAGGTAGTTTTGCAAACTAACAGTGTTCAAGAGACGTAAGGAACTGACTACAGCTGCTCTTAGGTCTCTACTACCACTGCCTTCTGACAGTCTAGTTCTCTCCGCTCTGAGCAGATTCAGCCTTAACAGTCACCCATTGCAACCAGACAAAGCAAAAGCTTAAAGCAGAGCAGCAATGTTTCATTCCTACAGACTTTGTTCAGGCCGTCTGGTGTCAGATACCCAATGTCTCCTATTTAGAAGAGCAGGTCCTAGCTTTTCTCACTATGCTTTTCTATGAGCCAGAGCACCAGGCTCACAGATGTACCTTTAGGGCCTGCTCAGGCCATACTTTAGGACAACTGTACCAGGCTTCTGATCTTCCCAAGTTGTTCCTTCCAAAGAGTGAAGTCAGAGACTGCTTCATCCATGAAAGGGGGTGAAAACTAGATCGTGCAAGAGCTCTGGCATGAAAGCACCAAGCAGTGTGACCGCGCACCAGCAGCTAAGTGGTCAGGGAGCTTTCCTCTTCCCTTCCCGGGAAAAGAACAAACACCACAGCCCCCACAGGGCACCAGCACAGGGCAGTGTACACGGCAGACTGGAGTCACCTGTCAGGACAGTACATTGGGTTTATATTTAAAACTACAGCTTCCCTGAATTCAAACTAAACACTTAAAAAAATATTTCTAGTGCCTCTACCTAAGATTAGTCACATATAGGCAGCAGAACTAGCCTACGCAGTCAGGCCACGAAATCCAACATCCTTTATGCTACATACACACAGAAAGATATCCTGATGCAAAGAGCTGAATTACATAGACAAGGCAGAGACCAAGAGGAAGAGGACAAGGCATGGTGATGGAGAGGGGACTCATGCCAGGTGTAAGTCCTGGCTTCTCAAATCCCACTCGCATGTTTAGCCACCACTTCTCTCCCACACAGACCAGAGCCAAGACGACAGACCCCAGCAGCAACCCGCTGCCAGAAAGCCAAACAACTGACCTTTAAGTCAGCTTTATTTGAAAGCCAAAACTCTACTCCACATTTTATTGACCTAAAGTTATTGGAAATCACCAAAATCCAAAAGAAAACCTATTGAAGTTTCAGGTAAAGATGCATATTTGGGAAAAGAGAAAATGTAACGGGGAGACTGTGACAGCACAAAACCTTTTTCTCTTACCAGTGACTGACTTGCAGCACACCAGAATTGAAGGAGTTAAAACCTAATTTATGCCATTTATGTTTTTGCAAGTCACTCAGCTATCATCAGGCAGACGCATCCTGTTGCGTCTGACATTTCCTTGAGTGCTTTTGTCTTACTTCTCTGTGCTACCACTGTACTGATTAGATACAACACCCCCCACAGAAAAAACAAACAGCTCTGTGGAAGGCAGTAGCCATGCAGCCATCTTCCTCCCCATCTCAGTTGGCAACATCAGTTCCAGGAGGAACTGCCTGCTGCTCTTCTGGGAGCATCGCACAGACAGATGCCTCCACCTACATCCAGCCCCACTGAAGTCCTCTGCGGGCAGTACCGTGGGAGGGCGACTCCCGCAGCATCTTTCCTATCAAGGTAAGTTAGCTGCTGCCAAAGAAAGGAAGAAAGTTAGTACCTGGTAGGTTTTGCTCAAGCAGGAGACAAGCACTTTCCCAGCAACTTTCTCTAAACCTGCAAGAGAAAAAAAAAAAAAAAGGCCAGCCCCAGAATGGCTTAGGATTGCTCCAGGGAATAGCTTTCCCAGGGAATAGCTTTCCCACAGGCAAAAGGAAATGCTCTCCCCTCAGTTACCCTGAAAAAGCAACTCTCAAAAGCAGCTTCTCTGGCTTTGACCAAGGAAACACTGTTTTTCTTAATAGGGGAGTTAAAACAGTTGCTTTATTCCGAACACAAGGAAGCTTGGAGAAAATAATCAGTCACAGAGTGCTTTACTCGCTTGATTTGGGTGTTTGCTGAAGGATCCCACAGTTCAAACAGCAGTCTGAATGAGCAGATTCCCACTGCTGGGAGCCTCGCAATGTTTTAATTTACCCAACACAAAATGGAGTAAAGGAAGAATTGATCTTCCAGCTACTTGGACCTCTAAGAGCATCAAAACTTCACAGTCCTTTTGATAATGGGAAATTAGGAGCATTTGCTACAAGGATCTCATGAAAGGCATAGTCTTCTTCATGCTTTTATGGAGATGTGCAAAATCGTTTAATGCCGCAAGATTATCTCCCTCATAGCTGCATATATTTAGTTATATCACATCAAAAGTTTGGCTCCTTCAGAGCTGGATAAGCAGTTGAGAACCAAGAAGTAACATGATTCGAGTCTCACCCCTAATGGATCTTATGACTTATAGGTCTCCAAAGACTAATGATTTTTTTCAAGACTAAATAAATGGAGACTTCACTCAAAGCTGTACATAAGCAATATCTTAAATGGATTCTGTCTTTAAAAGCATGAACAGCTGAGGAAGAAGGCTAGAGTCAGGGAAGAGGAAAAAAAGCTGGTCCTAATTGCCACTCATTCAAAAACATTATCTTGTTATACACTTATATATGCTACCCACCCAGAGATATGTGAGTGGATGGAAATGGCAGCAGTGAGTTAAGTGTTTACCAACAGACTTTATTTCAACAAAAAACACCCCACTGGATGTTAAACACAGGTCCCACCCAATGAAAACATACTGAAGGAATTATACATTCACTGTTTACATCAGCAATATGAACCTAAACACAAAAAAACAGATTGCTTTGGCTTCTTAGTCTCACATTAGCAAATGCAATTATCTTTCATTAATTTTACAGAGTGTTCACAGTAGAAATTAAATCATTTCTTCATGTCTGTTTAAGAAAAACTTTACTGTGTTAATTATTCATAAATACCAAAGTCTGCTACTTATTACTCATCACAAATGTGATTCATTTCAATAACGCCTGAATAATTCGGTGCTACCCTATTAGTCCCAGAACACACTGTACAATTGCCAGCTTCAGCAAATCAATCACAAACAATAATCCACGCTCACTCTCCGGTGCCAGCTGACAAGGAGGGAGAGGAGGAAGAGGAAGGCAGGAGCCGCACTGCCTCCCCACCCCCGTCACCACGCTGCCTTCATCCTCCCATACAAAAATGCCGTCTCGCATCCCCTGTCCCGGTTGACTTTGCTCCCATCCAAGATGTTGCAAACTCAGACAGGCGCTGCTCGGGTGAGCATCCCAGCCCCAAACTGGGAGCAGGGAACCAGGCTCCCGAGGGAGGAAGGCAGCGGCTGGGGACACTCCACCGCTTTGCTTCCCCGCAGGTTTACATCTGGGCAGGCAGCTGTCCAGCAATGGGAATCAGCCGATTGAGAAGCGGGGGGAAATTAATCCTCACAAGTATGTAAGAAGCCTACAAGGGCAATTCCAAAAAAGGCTGAGTCTTGCAAGGGCTGCTCGGCCACAGTAATCCCCACAGAGCGAAACAAAGCCCGGGCGCCATTTCTGCAGCTAAGTGGTTAAATAAGGAATTACTCAGAGTTTTGCGTCCTGGCCGCCTGCTGCTCAGCAAGGACAGAGCTAGCCCAACGCTGCGACTGCATGGCAGGTTGGACATTACAGGGAAGGAAAGAGGGGACTGAAAAGTTACTACAGCAATAAAATATGCTCGAGTCTGCTGGAGTTACAATTTTTGTACTGTTCCCTCAGCCATTTTAAAAAACACACCTGGCCACACCAAAAAAAAAAAATCTCTTAAAGTTGCACCAAGTTACAAATACATTTCCGCCCCATAATAAAGTCAAGAAACCATCAGTACTTTGGACACAATTCTCTCTTCCTTACATTCAGTCGGTGCTCGCAGGGGGCAGACAGGGCACGCAGACAGCCCCCCTGCCAGGTCCCAGCCACGGTGGGCTCCAGCCCCACGGTCCTGCCCTCGGCACAACTCCCGGAGGCACCCTGAACCCAGCGGCACTTCAAGACCCATGTCCTCTCAGAAAGACCCATTCCCGCATCCCATTTTCAACCACATATTAACTATTATGCTTTCTAGCAAGTTATGTGAGCTCATTTGGGCTGGTGCCGTACAGAAACACTGCCTTTATTATTACAGTTGTGGAGAAAGTAAATTAATGCAAAGGATTGCACACAGAGGCCTAATCTATTTGAGGTAAATCAATGCATTGCACATTTAAATTGCTCTGCTTTCCTTCAGAAAAGTACATTGAAGTGATTCATTAGGCACTGAACTGTTCACAAGAAACAGACCAATTCTCTTAGGCATGCCAGTGCATCTCTGCTAGTTAAATTTAAAAAGCAATCAAATCTACTAATAAGTCCTTTTTGCTGACATTTACATCAGTAGAGAACATGATTCCTGACAATTCAGATTAAATAAATGAGGGACAAATTAATCTCAGTTAATACACCTCAGAACTGACGCTCAACCTGTCAAACTTAAAAATCTGTCTTTTAATAAAAACAAATAACCTATTGGCGATGCTTGACTTCCAAGCACCTTTGATTATAACCTTTAATAAAGGTTAGAAAGTTATGAAGAGGAATCACAAGGCACAATCTGTGTCTATTTTAATACAGTCGATGCATGTATTTATAGTTTCATTTTAATATTTATTAATTCCCAGAAAAAGTTAGCAGAAAGGCACCTTTTCAAGAAAAAGTAATCATGTCTTAGTACAATGGCACCATGCCACGGTGTTCATATTCCCACTCTCTTCTTTAGGGAGGACCAACTCTGATAACAAATGCAATAAATAGTGCAAGGAATTCTTGCTCTACTGCAATCACTGGAACTTATTTTTGCAACAACTAACATCTTCTCTCTACCCACAAAAAAATTCTCTGAATTTAAAATAAAAGGCAGTAGGAAACATACTTCTAAATAACTAGAAGACAATTTGCACTTTATTAAAGATTTAGAGGAGAACTGAAGAGACCTAATATGGAAAATGATTTTTAAATCCCTTTAAGAAGTCCTTTAAAGAGTCCAACACTTTATCTGCAAAACCACTAATATCAATTTAGAGAGCTTTGTAAGTCCTATACTCCAAACTTAAAAAAAAAAAACATGAACTTAAGTTTACAGTCAAGACCTTCAAGGTCAGGCCCTGTAATGGGAGTAGGTGAAGGAACTACTTGTACTTATGACAATAATCCCCTGCCCTTCCCCTCAAAGCCCCTTTTTTGCTACGCAGGCTGGCCCACTGCTTCCAACACCCCAAAATTAGACCCAGCTTTGGTCCCACCAGGTGCCAGGCGGGGAAATTCAGCCGCCGCAGACACACATTCGCAGGTGGCGAGGTAATATTCACCGCATACCTCATCCTGCAGCCGCAGCAGCCACCACACCGAAATGAGCAGGATCATTAGGAAAGCCCGCTGATAAATGAAGCGGCACGGAGTTGCGCGGGCCTGGCAACATCTCTGCAAATGCTCTGGGGTTTGGGGTTTTTTTTTTTTTTTTTTGGCTTTATAATTATAGCAGAGTTTCTCCCGGTGAGTTTCAGTGATGCGTGTTTCAAGGGCAGGCAGGCACCCTCCCGGTGCTCTGGCCAGGACCCAAGTTACAGCAGGTCACCCCATCTGCTCGCTCACAGCCTCCAGCTCAGCCATGCTGGTCCCCTTCTCTCCCCGAGCAGCCCCCCCAGCCAGGCTTCGTCCCCAAAGCAGCAGCACTGGGGGACCCCATCCTTGGAAATGGTGTCTGCTCCACCAGCATCCAGAGGTTTTGAATTGCCCACCTCCTGCCGAAGCCTTTATTATCCACCCCAAGCCTTGGGGCACTGTGGGACTCTACAGCATCTCTCCTGCCTACAAGGGGTTTAGTGCCAATGTACGGGGCTTAACTACCCCCCAAATTCCACCGCTACAGGTAAAACAATGGAGCTCATCCCCTTGCACAGCTATATATCACCTTTGCTGTTTCAATAGCAGCTGTTGAGTAGGCCCCTCCCCAAGAAGCAAACCCCCCCAAGTGATTTTTCTCTCCCTGACAGCATCACATGATGTTTTCCCCCTCCCCACAGAAGCAGCTTGCTGGGAAAACCCAAGCGCAGAGCCCAGCCTGCTCCAGGAGGATCCGAGCTCACGCCAGAGCTGACGGCAAAGCCGCCTTCTTGCCAGGGCTCTGCCAGCGGTCCAGCTTGCGAGGAGTCAGGCACACCGCAGCGGACAAGACTTGCGGGTGCAAATCCCACCACATTTCCAAGAACATGAGGATTAATCTGTTCAGCCAATGAAGCCACACACAGTAAACACTTCCCGTTTGCTGGGAAATGTTTTAAAGCATCTTTTCTTTAGATTTGCATAAGACTTAACTTAGAAGAGTTTAACTAACATGTAGGGACAAGACAAGAACACCCATGCATTGCCAGGGGCTTCTGTCCCACATCACAACAACATGGTGCCAGCACCAGGCCTCTCAAAAGCCAGTAGGCACCACCCCTGGTCCAACAGGCTTGTACCAGCAGCATAAAATTTCTTCCAATCTCAGGCTTTCTGGCTCCAGAGGCAGTTCTGCAAGCTCATTCTTCTCTCAACAGAGAACGTCTCTTTCCTTTAATGCTAGCCAGGATTAATACAGCCCGACCTTTACCCACAGCCATGTCTCTCACCCGACAAGGGTATGAAGCCACGACACCACTTAAGAATGTAGGTATCTGTATTTGCTCCCATGTCTCATTACATTTTCCAGTCTAACCCCAGGGCCTTTTGTTTCTTGCAATGGTGCCATTGGATTTATTGCTATAGACAAGTTCGGTAGATACTTCCCATAATAATTAGCCAGAGCCGAGCAAAATCTCAGTTCTGTGATGCTCTCACACACAGTTACTTTGGATGCTGCCTCAGTTCAGTGTGCCAAAAGCTTTGAGGCTTCCACAATCAATCAAGTGACCCAAGTCAGTCATTCATGACTAGGAAAAGGCACATTTCTCCTTTCTCACTGCCGATGCCAAACGGCTGAGACAACCCCCTCCTGTCTGCCACCACCATCAGCCCATTCCACCAACCTCCCAAGAAGCAAATCCAGAGGACTCAAAGCATCAGCTGTGCCTGAACCTCCCCTTCCCTCTCCCAAGATTTCCGGATGCCGCAGTGGTGAGCAGCGCTGGTGGAACACGAGACAAGCAAGAACAGGGGCATACAGAACACGCACCCCAATGGGACCCAAGGAAGGAAAAAAAAAAAAATCCCTCTCCCCACACTCAGATTCATGTTCCTCTAGCAGAAGGAAGGACCAAAGGAGGAGAGGGAGATCTGTTTAGTTAGTTACTACTCATTGAGGAGCACAGGCCACCACTACCAAGGAAAGTAAGTTTTGGGAACCTATATGCTCATAGACAGGAAAGCACCATTGCGTTAAATCCCAAACAAAACATATCACAACAGCCATCCTGAGTATTTCTACTGCTCCAGCACAGGAATCTGCCCTCCAGGCCTGCAATTCCCAAAGAAAAGAGAAGCAGGCTAGTGATGGGATTAAGAGCAGAGGCTGGAGGATGAATGCTGCAGGCAACAAGGTTCTTCATGGGCGCGCCCTCCAGGCTGATCCCATCAGATCAGACCACAGTGATGCTCTGTACCTAGTGCTGAGCATTACAAGGTCCAGGACAGGGTATCCTCCAGACCAACAAAGGTTCAACTTTTAAACAAAAGGCCCCTACAGAACAGCCCAGCTAACCAGCAATCTGACAAGTAGACTCCCCATGCCCCAAAAGGCAAACCTCTGTGCAAAGTAATCACACACAGGTGCAAGCTAAAAAGTTTGCTGGAAAAACGCCCACACATTTGGCTATTCCCAGACAAGGCTACACAGCCCAAAGACAGTAATTACAGATTGCATTATGCAGCTGCCAAGCAGTTCAAACCACTCTTAAAGCAGGTCTCACTTTTTAATCACCTCAATTATAAATGCAGGAATTCCCACCCTTGTCAAGCCAAGCCTCACTTGAGGAAACCATCCTCTGCGCTTGACCGAATCCTGCTCCCTGCCCTGACGATGCTCCCCAAACAGGCCTTGCACTCCTCCAAATCGCTCCCTCCTCTCTCAGGATTTGCACACCAGGGCCGTGCCGTTCCTTCCCTCCCTGCCAGCACTTACCCAGCACACACCACCCAGGACAGCCAGGCCTTCCCCCAAAAACCCCAGTGCAGGAACAGCCAGGCTGGCCCCGCTCGGAGCCAGCAAGGCTCCTCCGCTCAGACACCCTCATCCCACACCTACTGCTGCTCTGAAAGCAGCTATTATCTGTCCAGAACGTGCTTAGATTAGAGTCTGTTACTGGCACTGGGAATAGGTGCTAATTAACTAGTTGTCAGCTGAATGTTGCTAAATCGAGAACGCAAAATAAAATTAAAGACAAGGTATTACAATGGGCAGGAAGACTCGAAGGGACTATTGTTCATTTAAGAACTTCTTCTCTTCCTGTATTTTTAAACATTTAGAAGTTGCAGTCCAAATAATTGCTTATCAAGACATTATTTGGGAGAATAACTGCAGCTATTAAGCAAGCTGTGTAATTAGGTTATTAAAAACATAACGTAATTTCAAAGCCTTTGAGAGAGTAGACCTCTATCTAACACAAAATCATCACAGCTTCATTCTCCTCCCTCTCTCCTGGCTTCAATCCCGAGTCACGAGTCCTAGTGACCTCTCAGAAGTCGGCTATCATGATGTACACGGTTTGCTGGATGAGGAACCATCACTCTGAACCCTTGGGCAGGTACACGAAATGCTTCTGTTTCGACTCAGAAAAGAATGTTTGGTAATCCAACAGAAAAAAAACCCAACACACAAAGCCAAAAGCTACAGACAAAAACTCAGCTCTCCAAGCCTGGCGTTCCCTTCTGCCTAAGGTGGCGGGTTCAGGACAAGGAGTCTCCCGTTCTTCTGGAGGGCACGACTAACCCCGACCTGCCTCTGGGGAAGGAAGGGAATCCATGCCCCACAGCTACCACTCTGGAGGCCAGACCCATCTCTGGGGGAAGAGAAAGAAAGATCACTGGAAGCTGTTCAGCAACAGAGAGTGCACGTTATGCAATTCCCATTTCTGCTGACAAACAACATATTTATAGGACAGGTAAAACAAACTACGTAGCCTGCAAGGCTCAGCAGCCTGAAACCGGGAAGCTAACAGACCCAGAGAGCAAGGAGTTGGTTCCTGATGTTTGCAAATGGGATGTCACAAAAATGGGACAATTAAATTTTAAAGCACTAAGGAAAACAAAAGAGCAGGAATCACAATAGCCAAGTCTCATAAAGAGCTGTTTCTTGGGTACAGGAAGATAATGACGCTAACCATTTTTCTACTAGATGGCAGTGTAGTGTCACACTATACAAAAGGAATTCTAGAAAGAAATTGCTTTCTATCTCAAGTGAATCTGTGCTTAGACTTGACTTCAGATAGCATGATATATAACAGTACCCTCATTGTAAGGGGACCTGCCATTAGTCTAACAGCTCAGTTAGGAGTGATACCCTCATTTCTAATTTCCCAGCAAAGCAACATGAAAAGACACTAAAACCCTGAACTGTTCTGCTACCCGGTACAGCTGCACGCACAGCTGTGGACAAGCTACTCGGTCTGTTACAACTGAAGGTAGGCTGTAATCAAACAGCTCCAGGGGCAGAGGAAGCAGGTCCTCGCTGCTCAGGAGAAGCAGCCAGCTGGGCTTTTCAAAGGCAGAGGCAGTATTTAGGCAACCACCTAGCTATGGTCAGGCAAGGTTAGCAACTTCAAAGGAAGGTGCAGGGATGAAGAGAGCAATGTCACTATAATTCAAAACGCAAACACAAAATAAACAAGGTTAGGGCTGAAGGACAATGCAAATATTTGCAGGTAATATGCAGCCGTAAGAGTAACCTTTACTTTGCAACGCCGCCATCCGCATAAGCTAAACTTCAGACGCAGCAAGATACAGTGGCTCACAAACACTCCTAAAACCAGCATTAATTCCTGGCGTACACAGGAGCTGCAGCATGTGTACCCGGGGAGCTTAGTACAACGAGGTGATTTGCCAGAGATGGAAAAGCTCTCCGGGGAGACTGCAGGCAGCTGGAGGACCCTCGCTTCTGCGTGAGCCGTG
>NW_008825532.1:4296480-4298703 GCF_000699105.1 Pygoscelis adeliae
GGGTGCTGCGCCCTGCCGCGGGCGGGGGCTGCTGTTCCAGCAGGGAACGTCCGACCCTAACGGCAGCGGTGCCGCCATCCAGCCCGTCCACCACGCACAGCTCCATCGCTGGCCCCGCTGCGCACCGAGCTGCGCTGTCTCTCCACACCACACACTAACACCCAGGTTTTGGCAGGGGGGGTGAGCGCATTGGCTGTTTCTCGACACCCCAAGTGGTTTCAGTTCATTCAGGTCTCAAATGTACGCGCTATCTCTGTCAGCATATTTTGAAATCCCTCTGCACAATGAGAGAGTTCCGTAAATAATAATGAGGAGACTCTGGGTTTAGCTCTGATTAAAGTCCTTTGTATATTTATATGCAAATTACGTTCAGCCCTCCGGCCCCTGGCACGCTGTCAGTGCGGCCTGGTGGATGGGAGCACGCGGGTGCTCACCCCGGCTGTGCTGTGAGCGGGGCTGCAAAGCCACCGTTCACCGTGCCGTTCTGCAGGACCACCTACCCGCTGCATGCAAACCACCCGGCAGGGCCAGGGAGCACAGCACGGGAGCCGAGCCTGGTTTTTTTCTTACCCTCTTGGGTGCAACTGATGTTGTGGCGATTAATGTCTGGGAAAACTGCAGCCTTGCAAGTGACTTAGAAAAATCAAATATAAAATGAGGCTTCTGGCTAAAGGAGGTTTTCACCCCATCCCTGGTGTGCTTCTGTCCTTCCAAGGAGAAGCAGCCGGGGCAGGACCTGGGGTCTGGCCGCCCCCAGTTTAACTGATGTGCTCCAATGTTTAACTGGTGGGCTCAGCTGCAGAGGTTACACAGAGGTGCTGCATCTTGCAATGCTCCTTCCCTCTCACCAATCCTTGATTTCAGGTAGGGCTGGAAATGCCCGAGCTGCTTCTCCCCCTCCGGAGCAGGCGGAGGGAGCAGTCCTCCCCAGTGCAGCGCCTCAGCTTTCGCTCTCCTGTTGCTTGTGAGCCTCTGTTTCTCTGCCTGGCCAATCAGCCAGAAGCTGAATTTTCTAATATGCACAGCAGACAGCAAAGAAAATAATCTGAAAACACTCTCCCAGACCTTTGTCCATCTTAAAAAGAAAAAAAAAATGGCCTGCCCCCTTTCTCCTCCTCTCACAGTGCTCCTGCAATTCACTTTAAGTAATTTCACCAGGTACATGTGGTGTTTGGAGGGGATGTCTTTATGGTTTTCATACTTGAGCAACCTATCCTGTCTTTCCTATTTTTTTCCAATTGTCTCTAATATTTTGAAAACATTTACACTCACAATAATAGGCAATTTTATCACAAAGATTCTAGGCATGAGAACTACTGAGTTAATTTGCTTCTGTTTATATCTGTCTCTCCAAAATGAATGGATTGCAGCATTTAATAGAAATGCTGTGTTCTGAAATTCAAGCCTTAAAATTATAAAGATGTTTCTGTGCTTTATATCCATCACTCTCTCACAGTCGTTTATATTAAAAAAATACATTTGCCTCCAGCTTTATTTATTTTACATTATGAAATAACAAAGATGTGAGCTGGGTTAAAACCGATCCTGAATGCTAATACGTGAGAATTAAAAGGAGGGAATAATGATGGCCTAATGTCTACACTAAATTAATATATACTATAAAAGATATGATGCATACTGGGTTGCTGTTCCCAGCAGAGCCATTATTTTGGAATGGGCTAAACAAACAATGATCATCCTTTCACTGATGAGTGATGGTCTCCAGTCTGCTGCCTTCTCACCCACAGTATGTAAATGATGCTCTCTGGCTTTGATCCAGGGACACAAAACATTTGCTTAGGCACTAAAGAGATGAAAATCACCCCGAACGAGATAAAAGTAGGACAGAACAGAGCTGTTAAGGTTTTACAGCATGGGCAAGTTTCGACGGCTGGTGCGGCAGCTGGTTTAAGTTAAGAGGTCAAGTAAAAATACTGAGTGCCTAGTAACGCCAGTGGAAAAAAACCTCTGCCTTCTTCCCGGCACAGGGTATCCCCACAGACCCCAAACACACAGTCCCTATTCCCACTCCCCACACACCACCCTTCCCCTCTGCTGACACAGGGGATCCCCCCCACCTCCGTGTGCGCGTGCATGGCTGTGCCCGACGAGCGCATGGGTATGGCCTCTGCTCTTCTTCTCTCCCACCTACGAGCATCCTCTCCATCCTCTCGGTCCCCTCTGCCCCCCGCCCCACCCGCAGCCGCCCCCCCCGCACCCCCT
>NW_008825532.1:4298730-4315078 GCF_000699105.1 Pygoscelis adeliae
TTTCTGCTGCGTGGGTACGACAGCAGGGTCAAGCTGATCTGATGCAGGATCTCATCTTGGGCTGACCCCTCCTTATTTACCCACGGAAGCCTCCAGAAAGGCAGGGGTTTGTGTGCAAAGGCACTAGGTATTTGCCCAGAGACAGATCAATACAACGCCTCAAGCCCTAAATTGATCTTTGCAGCTTTAGGAAACTGTTGTTAGCTCTTCGTGTGGGACTGATCATCACATCCCTGTCTATTTTCTGAAGACCTTTGTTTCCACAGCATCTGAATTTGATCTCTGCATTTGGCTGGCAAATGGTGACTGCTTGGCCCTAACAAAAAGAAAACACACATCAGCTTTGAGGTAAGCGGGCTGTCAGTGTGTAAAACTGAGCTTTATTAGGCATTAACGCCTCCAGCTTATTGAAAGGATTGAGGTTGCATGTCAGTACAATCAGCGTAGCTGCCAGCATCCGCTGCTCCGCAGAGGTACAGGCAGGGGTGCAGGCAGCTGTGAACCCCCTGGGCAGAGAGGCAGGACTGGGCTGTGGCAGCCCCCGCCGGGGGGGGGGGTGGGGTAACCCCGACTGCTGGGGCACCCGCAGCCGCTGGGAGAATGAGGTCTTTTTCAAATCAGAGGGGAAACTATATTTGCACAATAGCACAATTAGAATAACTTGATTAAAAGGAATGCAAACGAGACATTAACTTTGCTTTGCTCAATCTCCTTGTACTGTGATTCTTCTTACAATACGGGAGAAAATGTATGTACAGGAAGGGGGAGAAAATAAATGAAATAACTACAGAAAAGCCTCCTGTGTCATGAAAATAGCATATTTATTAAAATAATAAACACAACCGTCACCAGCCCAACTGCTCCAGCCAAGAGAGACAATTCCATAAAAGAACGCTGGTTTGCGGCCAGGGCATTCAAAACCACTCTTCCCATCGTGGGTCCTCAAAGTGATGGAGCGGATGCTCCAACCTTGTCCTCCACTGCCCCAGAAGGACCTCTCCCCCCACCACCTCCATAAGACCTGTGCAAACCCAGTACTTTGATAGTTTTACTTCTCTGTTGAGGCTAGGTAAAACTGGATTATGGAGTCAAAAGATATCACTGGGGGACAGACAGCATGAAGGCACCACCCTGTTCCCTGAGGAAACAGGGCTTAGAAAGAGTGGAAAAGCACAGAGGAATGAGATGGTCATTGCACGGGAGGAGAAGCAGGGCCGAGAGCAAGGCAACGGCCAACAAAGGACCAAAGAAATGCTGTGGTGGGAGAGGGACAGAAGCTCTGCTAGCACCTCACAGAATAAGGCCCTTATCTAGAAAAAGGGTATGCAAATGAGCAAAAGCATGGAGCAGCGGGGTGATGAGTAAAACTAATTAGAAAATGAGGCTTGATTATTCATGGACTTGACATATCAGAGAGCAGCTAATCAAACGAATAATACAAGTTTGCATATTCTTTGCAATGTGGGCATCAAAGCCTTGCTTCTTGTCACTATGGCATCACCGACGCTCATTCCTAAAACCGAGCACACTTGATGCAAGCCTAACATCTCGCTCCAGATCATGCAATGGGTCTTGGAGAGCCTGAGGTGTCCAAAAGCACCTCTGTTTTTTCCAGCTATTGAACAGACCTAGTGGTTATCTCTACTTATTGATCTTGCCTTCCTGAATACCAACATTGCTCAAAGCTCTTTGGATGTGTGGGAAACTGGGCAGCCTTTAAAAGCTTGAGCCAAAGACCTGGAAACTCAAGGGACTCACCTTGCAAGATAATCCTTTAAGGTTTCATTTTGCTGCTGACTGATCACTAAATAAAGTTTGTAGAAATCACGCACAGGAAGATGGACTTGGTGGGAGGTATTTGCACAGTACTTGCTGGGTGCAGGAAGCTTTCAGAAGTACCTCCTTCCCAACACATGGCATCAGAAACCGTCCATCCAGGCTGTTCCTTGCAGCAGATCTTGGTTTTTCACCATCAGCTGGAGCCAGACAAAAGGCAGGCTAGCTTTCAAGTTACGAGGTATCGGCAGTATTTCCATTTCAGACATAGATCTCAGTCCTGTGAAAGGTTTTGTAGGAGGACCTGGTGTGGGGCTGGCATCTGGACGTGTACCAAGCTTCTGGGCAACAGTCAGAGAGTGAATAAATGATACTGTCCCATCACCACTGATTCTTATCCCAGCATGAAGTTGGCTGAGAAACTGCTGAAACATCAAATTCCCTTTTGATGAGGACAACCTGGGACAACTCCAGGGAACAGGATCCATGGGGATGAAAGGGCTCTTTCAAGTATGCCTCTGAATCAGTGGGAAAAGTGAGAAGCTGGGACCGCTCCTGCCACTGTTTGCTTGTCTGAATAATTACAGTGATGGGTATATTAATACCATCTGGCATTAAAGCCAAAGAGCAACCAGGCATTGAAAGAGATTACTGGTGAGGTGTGTGAAGCACCCTTTTGGAGGTGCTTATGAGCAGATTAGGAGGAATTAGAAAGGGTGTGAGCCAGCGAAGCCCAGGGCTGCAGGGCATATGGTCCAAGGGTCGTTTTGTGCCCACTTCCAAGACACATGATGCAAACCTGGTGTATCTGACCTACTTTAGAACAAAACCTGCAGCATTTGCCTGATTAAGGTAGTTAAGAGTCTAACTCAGGTAATATAGAGTGGTCTTCAGCAGTGGTTTCCCGCTGGAGAGAAAGGCTGTTAAAGGACTCGTACAAATATTTGTTGCATCTTCCTAAAACCAAGGGGGAAATCATTTCCCATGGCCCTGAAAGGAACAGTGGGAAAAGACACAATATTAACTAATGCTGTCTCAATAGGTAGTCCTGTGTGGAGTAAGTACAGTGGGATTTGGTTCAAAGGCATTCAAGAAATCTGAAAGGTGAAATCTGCCCTTCACAGTGAAATTATTCCAGTTTAATTATACTGGTTTTGAAATAGATTTCGTTAAACTGGTACCACCCTTTGGCCTGGTCACTTTTCAATCCTAGAGTAGTTAATATCTATTTAACTTAATTTGGTGTCACTCTGTGTACAGACTGCATTTTGGATGCTGTATAAATATTTGCGTATTGAAATTGATGCTGAATTTGGGCAACACAGTCTTGTGGGATAAACCTGTGTGAGAGGGGATCAGATACAGGAGCAAAAAAAAAAAAACATCGCAGGAAGAGGTCTTAAACTTCCACAGATGAGTTCATGCAATTACCTAATTTGTAAAATGAATGAAAGAATAAATGAAGGTGAAGCAAAAAGAACCCCAAGCATTACCAAATAGTAAAAAAAAGGAAGCTTTGAGGCCAGCTTCTTCCCAGAGCCTCCTGAGCAGCAGGGCTGATGAATCTTCAGGGAGTGATCTTGTAGTCCAGTGAAACAGACGCTCATTTCACAGTGAGATTTTGCAAAAGCAGATTTACCGGGGGTAGCAAATAAATAATTCACAGTTTCTGAAGATGTGAAGATAAATTTTATTTCCTTTATTTCAAATCTAGTTCTGCCAGTTGCAAAAGGCCTACAGCAAACATCCCCCTACAAAACAAAAATGAGGGACAAAGCAAGAGTTTCACTTTCCAGTTATGTGTAAAAGGTACTCCTAAAAAAGAAAAAGCTCACCTTTCTCTGTAGCCCACTCCTCTGCCATCACAAGTCCACAGGGAAACAGAATATTTGGGTTATATTACACTGAAACTTCTGGAATAAGAAAACAAAAAATCAACATTTAAAATCTAGATGTCACCACAACAGAATTCAGTAGACAATCCCCAGCTGGGCTGGATGTAAATAAAGAATATTGGGCACAGCAATTTCTTTTTGTTTCCCCAAAACACTTAGGTTTCATAGCTTTACAACACTTCACAATAACTAAAAGAAAACCAGGGCAGTATGAATTTATACCTCCTGATCCTAAATTCTAGCCATTGGGCCACGTGGCCTGGGGCCACGCTTTCCCAGGGCGCTCATGGCCAGCCCTGCATTTGCATTACTAAAGGCACAGGCTGCTCTTTGAATCCCGGCTTTGTGGAAGACGCTGCCAGTCCTGCATGTGCCTTAGCCGCCACTTCGCCAGATTAAAATAGTAGCAGCTATTTCAATCCGTTGCTGGAATACGTCTGAAGAAATTCCTTGCAATCCCTGTCTTCTCTTCCCAGCTGACACAGAGCCGCGTGGCGGGGAGCGCACGTGCAGTTAGTGTCCCCTGGCCGGATCCATCCTTGCCTCGGACAGGAGAGGTGGATGCGGGGGTACCCGCTCCATGCTGTGAGCACCCCTTCGGCCGGTGAGGGCTGAGCAGCACGGACTGGCCCCATCATTGTCCGAGCCTCCTACTCAGCGCTTTGGAGTAGGTTTGGGATGCTGCAGGCCCCTGGAAAGGATGGCTGGGGACCAGCAGCAACCCCACCACAGCCTCAGCTTCCCCTCGCCCATCTGATGCCGATGTGAGCTCTTCATCCTCCAGGCTGAGGGCTGCACAGTCAAACACTTGCCGTGTAGATTGTAAAATCTAGTCCAACGCTGCTTAAATAAGAGAAGCTAACAGATGACCTCTTCTTTGTCTTGAACCTTTGTTAACAGCTAATTGATCTAATTGGAAAATAAGTGGGCAGAGGGGACACGGTTAATGCTTTTGTTCCTGCCCTGTCACGGGTGGCAGGCTCCACTGCTGTTGTGTGTGTGCTCTATTATACACAGATGTTGTGCATGCCCTAGATTATTGTAGCAAAAATTACCTGTGCAAAGAGATGGTAAAGACAGCTATTATTTTAATGCATGGCACTGATTCCACTCCTTTTCCTGCTCATCTTTTCCTATTAAAGATAAGCAACAAATAACAATACGGTCCTACACACTAAGGGGTGTACGACAGCACCTCTCAGCATCAAAATTCAGCAGATCTCCTACAAGGAAATGCATCCTGCAACTGCACAGAGCTTTTACGGACCTGCCTAGGTCCCAAGCGATATTTTTATATAGCAGTGGTAAATTCTTGCAGTTGTTTGCGTCTGAAAATACTCGGGAACAAATTGATACATTTCTACACACTCTTCCAGCCTGCCTGATTGATGCCTGCTCTTATTTTTAGAGGGCTGATCCTGGACAGCTTCAGACTCAGGGTCCAGCCTCACAGACGGAGCTCCCAAAGTAGAGTCTGCTGCAGCCACCCCTGCGGGGGAACCCTGACGCAGGACAGGTTCTCCTTGAGACTGTCCAGCCCAGGATTACTCACCCTGCCCCATAGGACTTTCACCAAAATGCATTTCACCAACAGATCTGTGCCTTTACACATTTTTGGGAGCAATCCACCATCGATCTCCATTAACTAAAAGATTAAAGCACACATTGGGTTATAAACTCTGTCATGTCTTTGCTTGCAGTCCCTACCTAGCAAAAATCTCTTGGCCAAGGAGACTATCTCCACTTGCCACCGGCTGTTGGACCAGCTCCATGGGCTTACGTGAGCTGAGGAGTTCCAGGAGCTCCCTCTAACTCTGAATTTTCAAGAGACTAGATAAATTAATCTGCCAGAGACCTGGGATTGCCAATGGGAGGCTGTGACACTATGCAGATCACTGTAACAACCAGAAGAAAAATAACTTATCAAAAATATTATTTTCTTTCATGCAAAGAATCGAACTTTAAATGATCCCATCTGTCGCTTTCATCTGCACCCTGTTCCATTGGCTGGATTTTGCTCATTAAGATAAATTTCAAGCCAGCAGACCATTTTTACCTTCAGGGCCTTGATGAAATGTAGTGTTTGGGACTTCCTCCCCTCCTCCATTTTTGACAGCTGTGACAGAGGAGTAAGTGTATTCCTCTTATGCTGCTTTGCAATTGTACGGAATGGCTTTGACCTTCCAAAAGGGAAAAACACTACGTTCAAATTCATCCTCCTTTCCCCCATGGGACTAGGAGCTGGCCAAGCCCCTCCAATAAAAGTTTCCCATTCGACCTTGCATCGTAAAAACCCTCTTTTCTTTATTACTCCCTCTCCTCAAAGCTTCCCCAGCAAACCTCTAGCCCTTTCAAGACATGGTCTGGAGAGCTTCTATGTTGTGCAAATGGTTCAAATGTCTTTGTTTCTTCCCTGAAAAGACATAAAAGAGATTTGTTGGATTCCTTACCTCATAACGAAACCCAACTGTATACCGTACACTTTGCATGTTACAGCTCCCCACGCTTTCAGACCAATGAATTATTTTACTGTAAGTGTAATTATGCATTGGAGTCGTTTCATGAGGGATATGATAAATTATCTGCTGCTTAAAGTGTTTAAATCTCAAGACTGGGTGTTTTCAGTGGGGTCCTGCTCCGTGTCTAGAGCACACAGAGGCTCTCAGTGCGTTTACAGGAGGGTATATAATCACATGGTCATGGTCAGCCATGGTATTGAGGAATTAGGGGATGGGCGGTATGGCCTTTGTCATGCAGGATGTAGGATTAGTTGGACTTAATGGTCTGTTTTGGCCTTTAAATCTATGAATAGGGAAAAGGAAAGAGAAAAAACAAAAAAAGAACAAAAGTCCCTATTATAGCCAGCATGTTTCCGCCTTCTCAAAGCGGAGCCAGAGGGGCTGCAGGCAGCTGGGGCTGGAAATGAGTGCTGGGGAAAACCAAGGGCACCCCTGTGCACTGACCCCTGCACCCAGAGCTCCCACAAACCCCCCAAACAGCCTCTTGCAAGCAAACCCAGGAGCCCAAACCCACTGGGATTTGCTGACGTCTTGCAGAAAACAGCAGACGTGAGGATATGCACAATGCTCAACCGATTTTCAATTTTTTTTCCCCGCTTTGAGGTAATTTTAGGTGTTCCAGAACTAGAACTTTAGAAATGGAAAAACCGTTAGATTAAGCTAATTAAAATTTTAATCTGGTGGACATTATTTTATTGCATAATTAGAAGAGCTTATAGTGCAGTGGTTTGGTTGGTACCAATCCTTTTTGCTTTAAATCATGTTTCATTAATTGAACAGAGCTTAAATAGGTGCTTATAAGGTAATAAGCCAACTACCTGTTCTTAACAAAATACTCCATTTTCCCTTGGAACTGTACCTGCTCTGAGCCTGCATGCTTTATGCTATAATAGTTTTCCTTTAGCAAAGCGTGGGCAATTACACCCATGATCCGCATGGGAATTTTGGGGACTACGGGCACCCCTCGTAGACACCAGCGCAGACTGACTCCACGTAGCAAACACAAAGGATCCTCTTTGGAAAATGGCAAGTCCAAACTCTACCCAGCGACTGGCCGATATCATCTGCTTAACCACGGGTTATTGCATAATTACTCCCAGGTCTTTATTAAGTCCCAAAGAATCTTTCTATAGACTAGACTGGTATTACTCTGCCATACATTTTAAAGAGATTACTGTTAATTAATTTAACTCATCTGCATACCTAAAACTCAGCTAAACCCTCTATTGTGCCATCTGCTGTAATTTCAGACGTGTAAGACTTCCAAACTCCCATAGAAATAGAAACGGATTAAACCCGTTACTCAGATGTGAAACAATTTAAGAAGTAAGTTGCTTTTCAGCACCTCCCACAGTGCCCTGTGCAGAGTGGGACTGGGGAGCCACCCGGGGCGCCGGCAGAGCCTTTCCTGCAGGTTATCCATCCCACCGGGAGTCAACTTCCCTCCGGGACTATCGACCTGGTGCTTTCCAAAGACACTAAATTCCCTGAAAGCATAAATAAAATGTTAAACCACAATTTATCTACTCCTGGGGCTAAGGCACCCGAACCAGTGAACATAGATCACTCGGAACATTTATGATCTACTGACACATCTCCCTCCTAAAATAGGAGCCCGACACACGTAAATCCTCACAAAAGCTTCTCCGGAGCAGAGCCAAGCAGTGGCACAGCCGACATGGAGGGCTGTGCTGGCACCCCTTCCCATAGTCCGGGCTGTGAATGTCGGGGCACAAAGGATGCTCGCCGAAAACAGGGTGCCATCCCCATCCCTTTCACCCCAGCATGGTGATGGGGTCGCCATCCCCTGACACGGTCACCAAATCTGCACGGGAACCTGCACAATGCCTGAGAACAATGGGCCCATGGATGGGTCGAGGGCTCTTGCTGTACCACAAACAAAATGGTAAATAACTACGTTAATAATGAGCCTGACCTTCCCGTTGGCCAAATCACAGTAGCTGGAGTATTTTTTGTCAGTAAACAATTTCAAGAAAAAAAAACCAACAAATTTTTGTCAAAAACAAACAGCTCCATGCAGCAAACATCCCCTGGATAAAAATTATTATTTTTTCCATAAGAAAAGCAGAAACAAATTCAGGTATAAAAATTCTTGTTTTTCTGCAAAACACACACAAAAACCTTCACAAGAGGGTTTGAAAACACTGTTTGTTCATTTCTCAGGTAGCAGCTTCTTCGGAAAATATGGCGATTTTTAGTAGAAGGTTGCAGCTAAGGTTAAAAAAAAAAAAAGAGCAATTTCCACCCAGCTCTATTGTCAGCTCCCCTTCACGAGCTGGTTTGGGATTAACGGTATGACAGCCACCCTGTTAGCTAGCAGAGAGCCATGTGAGTCTGCGGGGACGTGGAGCTCACACCATGGAAGTGAGCCGTAAGGTGCAGCATGCCTAGAGCAAGCCTGCAGCTTGCAGCACTGAGTTAGGCAGGGAGCATTGCTGGAAGCTGGGGAAGGCCCAAGGAGCTGCCATCTCACAAAGCTGAGCTCAGGCGCTCACCTGCTCTTTCAGGTCGTGTTTGGAAATTGGCACAAAATTGCTCCGCAGCTCCAAAACAGGCAGCACTTAAGCAAAATCCATTTCCTAACCAATAATTCATTTCCAGAGTAGTCAGTAACTCTGCACAGCAGCCCTCTCTCAGTTTAATTTGCACACTGGTTTTGTTCAGGATGCGGTCCCTGCATTGCCACCTCTCCAACACTGGCATTTTCCAGGCTGGCAGCCAAAGGGATGCTTAGGCAGACATTCATGCGGACAGAAAGCTAAAGCTGGTTTGCATTACATTTGCTCCAAGAGGGGCTGGATGGAGGGCAGTGGTTTGCATCTAGGCAAGGGGTCTGAGCCAACGCATCACTCAGACACTGAGAGTTTGTTTGCAATGAGTGCACTGTCACGCTCGTGGCAGGGAATGGTCTCTGCTGATATCAGACCTTCAACCTCCCTGCCAGCATACGTGCGTCTCTCAGTAAGGTGATGAGGGATCAGTCTGCATGTTCTTGACAGTTAAAAACCAAGGTATATTTGCTATGAAGGGAAGGGTCCACACCCCATCATATCACCCTTCTTGAATACCCTTTCAGGGGTACTGAAGCACGGGATCACAGCAGTGTTGGTGGGAAGGGATCTCCAGGGCCTCCTGTCCAACCTCCCCCTCAAAGCAGGGGTATCACCAACACTAAATGAGCTTGGCCATGGCTTTGTCTAGCCAGGGCATGAAAAACTCCCAGGATGCAGATGCCACAACCCCGGCGGGTGACCAGGGATGCATCTCTCTCTCAGAGGGAAGAAGTCTTTCCTGCTGTCCAGTTTGAGCCTCCCAAGCTGCTATTGCCCCTTGTAACATCATTTGCCTTTACCGAGAAGAGCTCAGCTCCATCATTCCTGCAGCTTCCCTGCAGGTAGCTGTATGCTGCTATTAACTCCCCCCTTCGTGAGTCCAAACCAGCCCAGCCCCATCAGCCAGAGCCTTGCAGGTCAGGCATCCCAAGCCCCTGAACATCTCCATAGCCCTCCTCTCCAGTTTCTCCAGTTAAACTGGGATCAACCAGATCTGGTAGTACAGGTCTAGGTCTTTCTCCGTACTACACAACATACATCCCACTCCCTCATAGCCAGCCAAGCAAGGACTGTCCTGGGCCACCAGGGTGGCACAGGGACCTCCCACACATCTTCTTGGACAGCAGCGCTGAGGCACCCAAGTTAAGCGGGCAGAAAAGAGAAACCATTCAGTTATGATTTATCCCATTCACTGAGTTGACTGAAAGCTGCAGCTTGGGTAGGCATTAAAGCAGCTACGGTGTCAGTGGCTCAGCAGATGTTCACTATTTGGTAGCATCCAGCTATGTCCTAAAGCCTTCGCAGCCTCCAGCCTGAGTAAAGTCCTCCCTCTCCACTTAATTGCTTAGTTTACATGGCAAAACAGCTCTCCCAAATATTCTTGCAGCACACCAAACAGTCTTGCTATCGGGCCTGAAATTTCAGTGTGATTGGTAATCAGTGCATCAGCCATCAGAAGTGGGTTATTAAAATATCTGTCATGATGAACAATGTAAAATAAATGCAGATAAATTGTATCACTCTGGGTCATTTACTTTTAAGTGCAGCAGCCTGTGTGTTTTTTGCCACTTAAGCGATATGCGGCGTGAAACAGCCCAAATAAATACAGATGTAGAGAACATTAGATACACTTTGTAAGAGCAAATTATGCACATTCACATTTCATTCTAGTTAGATCAAAATTAGATGGTTTTCCTCCATTATCTCAGTGGATACACTAAAAGCCAGTGATTTATGAAAGAAACCGGTGTGAATGCCATTATAATTGATTAACCTAAGAGACTGGTGACCTACTTATAGGTATACAAATATGATTATAATTGTGCAGTAAGTAATTGAATGTTCTGCAGGACTTCTTTATAATGTGACTGTAATGCATAAAAACAAGAGGGAGACAAAAGGTTTCAACCCTGTGCAATGTGCTGAGATCCTAGGAGAGGTGCTGAGTGCTTCCTGCTCCTGTCGAGCTGAACAGGAGTTGAGACCTTGCAGAATCAACCCCCTCCTGAATGGCAGTGTTTCCCAGAAACAGGCTATTGCTTGGACAAAAGGCTCCAGCGTACTTTGTGGCTGGGATAACTTTTGACACGCTGAGCAGATTTCATCATCTAGGCGGTGCTGCACGCAGACCCCCTCCCAATTCGTCACTACTGGAGCGCCTTCTCAAGGAATTCCTTTGGGTCAAGAAAGGGGGAGAGGCAGATCCAGACCAGAAACCATGTAGCTATAAAATGAAACTATGGGTCCATATTTCTAAACCATCCCTTTGCAGCGGGACTCAGCACCGCTGCAGTGGATTTGGGAATCTGCCAAACCTCAGGTCTCTACCAGCTGTGACTGAGAGTCCACCACTGCTGCTGTGTCTGCTAACGGGTGTGAGTGTCCACGTTGCCTGTGTTACAGTCACAGGCAGGGCACAGCAAAGAGCAAGAGCGTCTCACTGCCTCTAGTGTTTTGCAATCTACATACAGAACAGGGAGCAACATGTAGACAGTCCCCAAGTGCTGGAAGCTCATGGGTTGAAGCCCAAAGACCTTACCTAGACCATGCAAATGGCTCTAACCCTGCAGTCCCAGGCAATGCTCTTCGCTAATTAAGTCTCCCAATACCTCAGCAGTGTGTGTTCTGCTGGACCACGTACCAGCATCACCCAGCCCCCAGCTGCCTAGAGGCTCTCATGGCATTATTATGTGTCACAGATTTTCCAGTATCTTTTGCTGCCAGTCACTTCCTCCGACTTAATTTGTCTGAACTCCTCTGCATGGACACGGGCGGCAGAGCTAACCTCTGACAATGACACACACTAGTTCTCTACAGAACAAAATTCTAGGTTCCTAATTTGAATGACTAAATATACTGAAGCCCAGTGATGAATTATTTAAAATCTATACAAATTCTGATGCTACACACTGAGTTAGAGACTTGAATGCACCTCTGCAATCGTAAGTCCCTCTGCCTATAGCTCCATCATGGAAAATTGTCCATTTAAAGCCCCTGGGGTAAATGATCTGTTACAATTCCCTGGAGTGGAAACCCTGGAGATGATGTGGGAGCCAGGACTTGCTAGGATGGGATTGAGTTAATTAGCACTGAGAGCCGTAACAGTGTAACGAAACAAATAAGATAAAAGCAGTCTAAAGTGACTCCAGTGGATTGATGGGCGCTTGCTGCTGACTGTGGTATGGTTAGGATTGTACCCATGCATGCAAGGCGGTACATTTATCATGCATTGCTCGTGCTGGAGGAGATGGATGGGGAAGAGGGTGCTGGCAGGGTCATTACAGCCCTGCAAGAGCTTTCTGATATAATGTGTGCTCGGGGCAGAAAGGTGGGAACCATTGCCAGCAGCCCCTCGCTGCCACAGCATACCTGGCCTAGTGTCAGCTCTGCTTGTGGAGAGCCAAAGCCACCAACGTCTAAATCCTCGTGCGGGGTGGGGTCAGGTCCAGCACACACTGCCTCTGCAGAAGCTGCAGTCAGGGATGCACTGTAGCGTTGGGAGCGCCTGGCTCCCCAAGGACAACCATACAGCCAGGTCCTGCATCGGCTGAAGATGTCCCACTGCTGGCGAGTGGCCCTGGCAGGGCTCACAGGACTCCTGTCCCCTCTGCACCCTGCCCCAGCCTCTTGTCAAGCACATGCTGGCAATGGCCCCACTTTACCCTGTAAAAAACCCCCCCCGCCACTCAACTGCAAAGCCAGATATTTACAGCACATCTTGGAGAAGAGTTTGCATCCCACCTCCTGAGGTGTTACCTCTAAGCTGGGCACGCAAGTGACTGGATGAAGATGGCCGTGTTTGACTTCTGCATCCATCCATCCTTTCCGATGCTGACAGCCACGGAGGGATGACTGACAGGTTCTGCTTTTTCAGCATGTTTTGCATTCTTTTCCATATTCAGTTGTCTGGAAGAGGAATACGTTGGCCCTAGCAATACTGCATTTGAGAGAGGTGCTGGCTTCTTCAGAGTAAATAGTTCAGGGTATTTTTACAGTCGGCATAAAAATACTGACACTGCCTGTATGGGTAGCTCTGTTATTGTGCCTGGGGCCAATAAAGAAAGTGTAAGGGAAAAAAAGCCACAAGTTAAACCCATACATTACAGCAATCAGACTCTTCCTTTTAGTTTTTAAACTTCTCAAATTCTAGCTTCCACCAAAATGAATCAGTAAAGGATAAACAGAGCTGCCAAGTTGCACTATTTTGAAGCAGAGAGATGACTCCCAGCTTGGCCAACTGTTCTGACTGCCAAACATAATAAACACTAAAATGGCAAAGCATAACAATGCAAAAGACCACATACTATCTTCAGTCCATATACAGCCCTATATCTATCTCTACCACAGGGAACTGGAGCTGTGCCCAGCAGTTCTATCTAGTCCTGAGCATTGCCTATCTACCAAAAACTAGAGAGAACTGCTAGGGACAGATAGTGGCTATTAGCTAAGCTAGTGAAGTGATACCTGCAGCTTTACTTAAAAAAGAGGAGCATAAATAAACACAGCCTGGCTTTCTCCATAGCCAAACTCCTCACCGCTGCTGCAGAAGCATTTCTGTTGTGGCTTTGCCCAACCCACTATTGCTCAAAGATGCAGGAACGAGCCTGACCCACACAAGCCCCATAGGAACTTCATTGCTCCAGCACTGTGACATATCTCTTTCTACATAACTTTTCCTCATCCCTACCAGCAGCAGCTGGGCCAAACCCCCAGCGTCTGTTTGCCCCCTTCATTTCAGACCTCTCCTCCTTTCAGTTGCAGCTCTACAAGTCCAAGTGCAGGGACAAGCCTGCTAATATGAACTGTGGGGCCAAACAAATCCCTATGGGTAGCACCTGTGCCCCTCTCATTCCCTCCACATACATCAGTTGCTCTTCTTTCCTAAGCATTGCTTGGAGTGAAGACAGTCCTGCAGTGAAATAATCCCAGCTTCAAGCCTATTGCAGAAATTAAAAATTATTTGCTTCTGGTTGGATGCAAGGCTTACTAATTACCCACCAGCCTTTGGGTGGCAAGTTTGCCACATGAATAATTGCGTGTCCACAGAAGTGTTCCACTGGTAGGGTTATTAGCAGGAAAACAGGAATTCAGTTGGAAAGCATTAATAAACCTTGAAGACAACAGCTATTATGGTGATTGATCCACTATCCGAGTGTACACAACTCATGCAGGATGGAGAAGCAGAGGTTATTGCACCGGGAGGGTATGCTGAGAGGTGGGAAGGAAGGCAGGGTTGTTGTAGAGGTCAGGGATAAAAATCGGTACCGTCAGGTTCAAAAGCATTTAAAAAAAACACACATCTTTTCCAAAGCTGACTCAAAATCAGATTATTTTAGTTGTCTGCAGCATTTGCTACTTTGGCTGTTGCTTGTTTTTCTTTTATTAAACATGGTCAATGGAAGCAGAAGAGGTTTGTGCGTGTCACAGGGCAATTTCTGTGTTCTGGCCCCAGGACCAGTGAATGCTGCAATGCGGAGACAGCAGATGCCTTGAGAAACAGACCCAAACGTGCTCAGTACACCCGTGCCTCTACCTGAGGGGAGTGATAAAATCACCGAATTGCTTCAAGGGCTGAAAGGAGAAATTAAGGAGAGAACCGAGTTGCCCAGGAATTTCTGCTCCAGCATACTGGGGCTGCTGCAGGTCTCTCTTGCCCAGGAATAGCTGCGCATTGGGAGTATCTCTCCTTTCTGCTTGTGTGCACCAGGGGTTTGTCCTTTGGCACTCACTGGAGTAAGTTTTCAGTCTGTCTGGATAATGACGCTGGTAAGAAAATGAGAAGGTGAACCTAAGCTGGCTTGTCTGGCACGCTAGGAACATGCACGCCTGAAGCTCCGCAGCATCGTGCTCTTCTGCAGCTTCCTTTGCCTCCCTGGAAACACCCCTTTCTGCAGGGCTATTGCATCCCATCCCAGCAGTACTGCCTTTGCAAGAGCTGAATGGAAAACCTATGGCCATAGGGGAGACAGAGCACTGGGAATTCAGGTCCCAGGACCACCACTGGGGCGGGGTGCAGCCTGTGATCCACCCCAAATTGTTCACATCATGGCGTTACAGTTCATGCCAGGCTGCACTATAAGGTGTTGAGCTCATTGCAGTATTTTTTCTTCCGAAAGGAAACAAAAACAAACTCTTGCCAGTTTATTATTTCAGCTAATTATATGAACCAACAGTATTTCATCCAAACCATTTTAGGAAAATAATTGGAGAACGTTTGCAAAACCCAAGCAACCATTTTTCTCCTGCCAGGGTGGCAGATGCAAACATAAAGAGTAACATGTCCATACATCTCCAATCTCAACTTCTTATGAAACAAAATAAAAGCAATCTGGTTGTGAACTGATCCAAAGCAAATACAATATTTCAGAACACTCCACATTTAGTTGGTGGGGCTGATTTATATAACGCAACCTAAAGCCCAGTGTGCAAATATGGAGGGGAAGACTATTTCCCCTTCACACTTTCTTACCTCGCAGATATTGTTTTTGTTCTGCACGCAAGCGAGGAGCCCTTGGCCAACGCAGCAGCCGCCTTTGAAGGATGGGCACTTGACAGGTTTCCATGGCACTTCCAAAAGGGTTGTTTTACAAGCCAGAGGTTCCCTTTGTCATATATAACACTTGGCCATTTATTGTGTGATCCGTGAGATCATCGCGCAGTGGTCTTCAAAATAAGTATTGCCGAAAGCATCCCCTGCCCGACTTCGATTTGCAGGCACTATCTCTCTTCCCAATTTACAGATGGAAAGAGAGGGAGGGAGAGTGCGGCATCTTTCTCAGGGCAGCTCCATGCACAGGCTGAATCCCATCGCCGGCAGCAAGCATGCCACCGCCAAGCCCAGGGCGGCAGGATGGGAGCACCCCATGCGGTACCCTCTCCTTCATCACACACCATCTTAGAGGCGAAGAGCTCATTGTGTTTGAGGTTTCCATCACCCCTTTTCTGAGGAAGTGTTGCTCCAGCCATTGTCTCTGTTCTGTTTTTAGATTTCATGGTTAGTTTCCAAGATTTTAATGGCTTTTCGGCAGGTAGAACACCTCGGGTTCGTGGCACTGCAGTCCTACTTGAGAGAATTGCTCTTAAGAACAAGGGGAGACCTAATAAAACAGAAACAAGGGGAGACCTAATAAAAACTGGAAATTGTACGCTTTAAAAGTGAAATAAAAAAAAAAAAAGAGGAGAAAGAAATACCAAAAGGATGATTGTCATTTTCAGTAAGGATGCCACTGAAGGATTTCCAAAACCAGTTCAGTCCCAATTCTCAGTTTGCCTTGCTAAACCTTGATCCATCATTTTGCAATGAGCCTAAGCACCTGTTCCTCAGGGACCCGCAGGCTTTCTGAATGAATTTCTCCAAGCCTTCCATCATGGGCTGCAGTCAGGAGGGATGCCAAGAGCCTGCTCTGGAGGGTTGCTGCTGCTGCTGCCTTGGACAGAAGCACTCCTGAGTCCTTCCCCAGCTTAGAATCATAGAATCATTAAGGTTGGAAGAGACCTCTAAGATCATCGAGTCCAACCATTGACCCAACACCACCATGTCCACTAAACCATGTCCCTAAGCGCCTCATCTACACGTCTTTTAAAT
>NW_008825532.1:4316129-4316608 GCF_000699105.1 Pygoscelis adeliae
TTACTGAGGGTGCACTCGATCCCCTCGTCCAGATCATTGATAACGATCTTGAACAAGACCAGCCCCAAAACTGAGCCCTGGGGAACACCGCCTGTGACCGGTCGCCAACTGGATTGAACTCCATTCACCACAACTCTCTGGGCCCGGCCATCCAGCCAGTTTTTTACCCAGCGCAGAGTACACCTGTCTAGGCCATGAGCCACCAGCTTCTCGAGGAGAATGCAGTGGGAGATGGTGTCAAAGGCCTTACTGAAGTCCAGGTAGACCACATCCACAGCCTTTCCCTCATCCACTAGGCGGGTCACCTGGTCATAGGAGATCAGGTTGGTCAAGCAGGACCTGCCTTTCATGAACCCGTGCTGGCTGGGCCTGATGGCCTGGTTGTCCCACACCTGCCTTGTGAGCACCCTCAAGATGATCTGCTCCATAATCTTCCCCGGCACTGAGGTCAGGCTAACAGGCCTGTAGTTCCCCGGATC
>NW_008825532.1:4316935-4330722 GCF_000699105.1 Pygoscelis adeliae
TCCTTGGTGACAATGTTCCCCCCCACATCCAATAAAGGATGGAGATTCTCCTTGGCTCTCTTCTTGTCATTAATATATTTGTATTAATTAACCCCATCCCACCCCCTGTTCCCAGGGAGAATGAAAGCTGTGTGTTGCTCGAAGGCTACACATCGCCAAATTGGTGCTTTACATCCAGACGCTCTCAATATTTGGGCCGCAGCAGCCCTGTAGCATCACAGGCAAGTGCAAGACACTACCAGGCTGGGGTTGCTCTAACTTATGCCTCCCAGGAATGAGGGAGGTCAACAAGAAGAATAAATACATAAATCTAATGCTTCCTTTGCTGCTTTCACCTTGTTCCAGCAGTTGCATTTGTGCATTTTGCACACCAGTGGTGTGAGGAGTGCTCTCGGGGAAGGGTTGCATCCCAGGACCTGGAGGGTCCTGATACCTGGATTTCATGAGCAAGGCAAAACAGCCACTCCGTGAATTAATGGAAAATCTTATGGCAATGCCAATAAACAGAGACACTAATTAATACCCGCTTCAATTCAAGTCATTTAAGACTCAAATTGCTAACCAAAGCTCTTCTTCCCCCACATCCGGATATTGCAAACCTTCAAGTAAAACTGGATGTTTCCCCCGGCTCCGCGAGGAATCTGGCTGCTCCCTGGGCAATGAGCTGTAATGTAAGCTGATTTACTGCACAGCCCTGCTGGTGGGTGGGCCAGGATTCCCACGACGTTCAAGGCCTTTTCTGCAATGAAATATGCTTGACATGGAGGTCAAGTAAACTCCACTCTGTTGCATTCATAAGCATTTTTCAATTAGCACTGAAGACTGTCTCCAATCTCAAAGTTCAAATATTCAGAGTCTGAGGGTTGTCTGAGGTTGAGCATGGGTTGAGCTGGGCCTAGCCCTCCATTTATTTTCTAAACACTGACTTTTCTGCCATCTTTATTTACGATAATTAATTATTCCTTAATGTAGACTTTCCCCAGACTTTTTCTGGGATGTGCCATACTCCTTGTTCTTGTGCTGAGTAGCATTCCCCCACCAGAACAGAGCCATGACTTGAGGACTTGAATTTGCAAAGGCATTTTGTTTCTTATGAAATTCATATTATCAATGCAAAAAAAGCCCCCTTTTTTTGTGACAAAGTGGCCTGTTCTGCTCCAGATGAAAATGGGCATGTTTCCATAATTACACACTGCCCTGTGTTGAACAAGCCAGCTCAAATGCTATTTTAGCTCTGTGTGTCCAGATGTTATCAGATTCATTCTATCTAGAGGAAGTCACATCACAAATAAATAACTTCAGTGGTACATTAAAGTGTTTGAAAAGCAAATTATTTGGCAAGTATTCCCCCTTTCTTCTCCTCCTTATTCACCTGGTTTATTGGGCCATTAACAAATGCACCCTGGGCTAAAAATGTAGCCTTAGAAATTATGAGACAACCTCATCGCTCTTCCACTTCATGAAGTTTTATTTTGAGTCCCTTTCTTCTCTTGCCCTCTAGAGACTTTATGCACTGTGACATTTTCTGAATCGCTGCTGCCAGCCCGGGAGGGTGGACAGGAGATGAGCTCCTTGCGAGAGGGGGGACTTCATTTGGTGCCCTCCCTGAAGGACAACAGCTCTTTGCTGTAACTACATTTCTGCAAGTCTTCTTGTGCATCGCTGACATCTCACCTCCTTGCACGCACCCTCCTACCACCCATCCTTGCCCCCAAAGCTCTTCCAGGGTGGGTCTGGCTGGCACTGGATGTGGTCGCAGGTAGGAAGGACGATGATGCCCTCTTGGATGGGTCAACACAGGCACTGGGTCTCCCTGCAAGGTTGCTTCTTTCATTGCCATGGTCCCTTCTTGCTGCAAGCATGACAAATGCCAGAGCTCTTCAGCCATTTTCCTCTAGGAGAATTAAAGTTTTAATGATTAACCTTTATAAATTACAACAGCAATGCTCTAAATAATAAATAGTTTCTGGCCAGGTCTAGCCCTCTGAGCTATTATTCTCCAGCATCATATGCTGAGCCCCCATCTGCATTTATTTTCCATACTGTATTCAAGTCCTCTTATGTCATTGAGATAAGCAGTCAGGAGATATGTGTTTTCCAAAATGATGTCCTCATTCATCATTTCTTCCTCGCTGCTCAGGCTGATTACATTTAATTCAAGAAGAAAGAAGCCTCGCCTGGGCCCACTGAGCATATAAGGTTAAAAAAGCAATGCAAATGAAGCAACGGCTTCCTGGAGAAATGGCTACAGAACACAAAATAACAGCATCCCTTATCAGCACCGGGGCTGTGTACTCTCCTCCTCATTTCCAGAGAAAACTCAGAGCACAAATGACCCATTCATCAAGATCAGCAGGTACACTCTGCTTTAAACACATATGCACAACAGCAACCACCCTCTCCATTAATAGGGAATGAGCTTTGAGCATTAATTTCATCTGATATTAATGCAAAGCTTAATTACAAATAGAGATAGGGGAGTGAAAGCTTACTGCAGCCTGAGCCCTTTCCAGTGACACTTGGCTTAGGGAGAAATATCTTTTGTTTCTACAAGTTCTTCTCTGTTGCAGTATTTGACTGCTCCGGGATGCAGCAGGGAGAAATAATGCCAAAATATGCCTATGCACAACATGAGCAGCGGCTTTCCAAGCCCAATGAAGGATTCCTCATGACTTTGCACACTCACCTTCTCCATGTTTGCCCGGGATGCAGCCTCTGGGCGTGTGGAGTCTCCTCGCCTCGCAGGGGGGAGAGGCAGCCCTGACCCAAAATGCTTGCTCATCTTCTGCAAGGATGCAGCCACCGTGAGTTGCTCTTCACCAGCCTATGCAGATTGGTACGGCCTGTGCCAGCTGTGCCAGCTGTGCAAATCCTGCACCCTTCTTGGCGCCGGCACAGCCACCACTTGTCACTGCGTTGCTCAACGGTGAAGATGATGTTGTTGGAAAGTCCTGTGTGGTGCAGGCAGTGGCTCAGCTCAGCGTGGGAGTCCACACACGATGCCAATGGGAATGGGCATTGCAGATCCTGGCTGGTACATGGCTCTGCAGGGTGGTAGTGACAAGCCCCCTAAGCCTGCTCCCCTGGACAAGCTGGGCTGGCTGCTCCAGAGCCAGGCTGGCACCTGCGTGTTTGCAGAATGAATTTCCCACTAGGAAAGGTGGTTTGCATATGTGCTCTAATCAGACTTCAAAGAAACGCCAAAGGAGCCAGGGAAATGAAACCCATACTGAGCCAGCCGAATGGGCAAATAAACACAGACAAAAAAGCCAGAGTCTCTGACCAAATGAATTCAGACCAAAACTCTGGATTTAAAAAGAAAATTGGAAGGGTCTTAAAGAGCTGGGCGGCTTCCCAGCATGTCCAGAGGGCAGCAGATCCACAGCTCCAAGCTTTGCCCCACAGCCACAGCACCAGTGTGGGTGTGCAGCAGCTCCGGGGCAGCGCGGCTGCTCATCCCACCCTTCCAAGGGGAGAAGGGCTGGGCACTGGGCTCCCAGCTCCTGCTGCCTCTCCAGGGTTTAACTTTTTTTTTGGCAGACAAGTTGATGTTTTCTGTAGAAAAATCTTTAATAATTTTTGGTAGCTATTCTGAAAAAAAACCCTCCTTCAAAGTATGTTTTGATCAACACTGATTCGGAGAGTCCGCTGTAACTTAGTTTGCATTAAATGCAAATGATCAGAGGCAATTCTTAGCACTGGGACTGTTTTGCCACATGTGCATCTGAAAATACCTAGCTGAGATGTCCTGGGTTTCCTAAAGCTCCCCCCCCAAGACTATGACACAGCCAACAAACAGGGTGCATTACCCAGTTGCATGATGTTTTGCTCACAGTGCCCCATGAATGCTTTTGAGACACATCCTCAAAAGGACAGAGATAGCTAATTCCCATTGAGGCAGCTCTGAAGAATAATTCATCCCAATTTGTTTCCTCTCCCTCAGCATGGTTCAAACTCTGGCTAAGCTATTTATAGGCTTAGTGTTTCACTCAACAGCTATGGAACTCACTGAAAATAGTTCCATTGGCTTCAGTGGATGTTGGATCCTGACCCATAACTTGCATTTAAAAGTGTCCTCCTAGGACCTAATGCAACCAGCTCGCCAAAAGGTTATGGAGAGCAGTCAGACACCTCCTAGATACAGGTGCTGCAAGGAGCAAGAGGAAAACATGCAAAAGGTTAGTAAAGATTCATTCTCCTCCACCTGGAGCAGATGGGCATGTTATTTGAGCTGATTGCATGGCTGTAAAAACTCAAAACATAACAAAAATAAAAGTGCAATAGCAGGAAGGCACCTGTTATTCAACCTCATAAAATACAAGTGGTCATGGGCTGAATGGAAAACCAAGATTGTGCATCGGAAGATTTTTATAGCAGAGCCATGTCCAGGAGCAAGAAAACACAGTGAGATACCAGCAAGTCGCCCAATGGGTCTTTTTGCAGGAAGCAGCAGAGTGCAGCCAGTGCACAGACTGGGGGCTTCTGGCATGGAGACATGAGACTCTTTCTAGGGACCCAGAAAAACAAATGGAGTTGGGAAAGAAGCAGCCCATGACCCGTCTCTCCCAGAGCCTGCCTGGGCCAAGCAAATCCACGTTCAACCTGCCCTTGCAGAGGAACCCCCAACGCATGGATGGGGGAGCAGGGCAGCCGGCGCTGCTGCCCTGTACGACAGGCTGGGACAGCAAGGGGTGGAAGTTATATTATCCCTTTGAAGCTACAAAAGCAGGCAAAATGTAGTTATCACCCAAACTGGAGTTCTGCCAGGACATCAGGGCTAATGGTCTTGCTCTTGCGAGAAGTGCCACAGGATTTTTCTAATGATCACAAGTGGTGGTCAAGACCTCAGTTTCACATCTCATTTGGAAGATAATGAAGAAGTCTCCCATTTATTTTTGGTCCGAAGGGAGGTAAGGACAAATTGACTATGTCAAAGGGCACAAGGACTTAGAAATGTAGATTGTTTTGCTCGAGATGTGACTGGGAGCTCTGACAGCCAGGAGGGATGGCGGAGGGAAAACAAGAAGCAAGGAGGAAGCACATGTGATTTTATACGACTCCTGTTAGTGCTTCAACTTTTTCTGAATCTGCTGTGACTCCAGTGACATTGCTGAAAGGAAGGTGAATCTTTTTTCATATGAGTTATTCCCGCTGTAAAATATATTTGGAGGGAATGAGTTTATAAAGCTATCTCTGAGATAATTGGCAAGGATACTCCACTCTCCCATGAAGGTTATGAGTGGGTTATAAGAGGGTCTTCACTTTAAACTCAGAGTGATGAGAAATTAATAGATCTTGCAGTGTCAGTCCCAAGGCAGATGCTCACGATAAACTGGAACCAGGCAGAGGGGCTCTCTTTAAGTTACGGAGGGGGGGAAGAGAGACGTATCAGACCCCTGGGAGTTACACAAATTCAAACTGACACCTCTGCCGAGTGCAAGCATGGTGATTGCAAATAAAAGGTCAGTGCAATTGGAGAGGACAGATATTGCCTTATCCTCGAGGAGAAGCAAGCATGGCATCTCCAGAGACCCTGCCTGTTGCTTGCCTGGAATAGGGAGCTCTGCTCTGGAAGCTGCACCACAGTCAGCATGGGCAAGTGCTGCCTTTTAAAGTGAAAGCTGCTGTGCATATAGAGAATGATTGCTCTCTTTCCAGCCATGATTATTCCTGTATCTAAACTTTGCATGACCTGCATCGCCCCTTTTTTTCTGCTAGGAGCATAAGAAAAAGTGATCACACCCTAGAAAACTGTAGAGAAGGGTTTGGACAAGAGGAAGAATTGGCAAGGGCTGTTCTGGAAGGTCATTACGTGGGTATTGGCTGTTGTATAGATGGAGCTGCCGGAGTGGAGAAAGAACTGGCTGTGATATTGATGAGAACGAGTAGTTAAATGAAAGCAGTTTGGGTTGCAAAATATAGACTGCCATTGAGATCAATACTGGAATCAGTTTAATTAATTTGTATGATCAATAACCTGGAAGGATGAAGGCACAGACCAGCAATGCAATTTGTTCATGGTACAAAACAATCACGGAGGAGCTGTCAACACACGGGATGATGCTCTCCAGCTCAGACTGGGAGAAGCGAGGTGCATGCAAAGAGCACGTGAAATGACGGTAGGCACAGCCATCAAAGACAGGGTCTGTCTCGGTGATCTCATACAATAAAACAGAGACTAATAATGAGTAAAGCTCAGCCCTCAAGCACAGCACTTGACCGCAGGGAGCATGAGAGGCGCATCGCAAGGGTGTGCCAAAGGGACCTCAGCCAGAGGTGGGGAAGGGATGCTAGTGTCAGTAGGGAAATGGGCAAATCCCGCAGCACTGTGGGCTTTGATTTCTTTGTATGGGGAAGAACATAAGCGACACATCGAAGGTAAGGAGAGCTCACAAATTTAGACATGTTTCCATGGAGCAGAGACTGATCAGTGAGGATCCGGCCCGGCAGCTGGGAGACCACCCTGTGAGGACATGGGTCTCCAAGAGATGGGATGGAGAGGGCATGGCGCTGGTGGAGGAGGAGGTGGGAGAACTGGGCTTTGTGCTCTTCCTTTGGGTCCAAGAACATCCTGCATTTCAGCCTTCAGGTGAGCGGGGACACAATGTAAGCTGAAAGCACTGGCGGCAGGGTTGTCTGCGACTACACCACGCTGTTCAGGAGCTCTAGGTGAGCCCTTCAGAGAAGGGCTGATGCTGGTTAGATTTATTTCTCAAAAGACTTTGGGTAAAACTCTGATTAAAAAAATTCTCTCTTTTTTCTTTGTTCCTTCTTACCCCCCCGGGGGGAAAGCGTGGCTTCCTCTGACTCTGGAGGAGCCATACGCACATCTCTCCTGCCAGCATTCATGCACGAGCCACACAGGGCTGGAGCCCACACCGGAGCCATGATGTGCCAGCCGAGCCATGCAGTGATGGCAAAGGGGGTCTCACAAATACCCTCCCATTGCCAGGGTGGCAGCGAGGGGGAATGCACCTCAACCGTGAGTGGGGAACATCAGTGCGGCTCCTGTTTATTGAGCAAAGGAAAGGGAGAGAGCGTATGGGAAGGTAAGGATATAAATGCCAGTCCCTGGGGAGAGAGGCTGAGAATTCCCTCATGTTTGCTGATCTGCAAACCTTGTCAGAGGCTTTCGATTCTCCCGGAGCAGAGGGAGGAAGAGACAGATGCTGAGATAATTACTACCCTGGCAAAGAACTTATTCTTGTATCCAGAAGGAGAGTTATGGCCTCACAGCTGTCTTCAGGATAGAGTGAAAGCATTTTTTCCATGGTACATTGCAATGGCAATTAATTTTCTTGATAAGCTTAAACTAACCTTTATTTTAAAAAGGAAGATAACTTGTTGTATGAAGCATCTTCTAACCTGGCATTTACCAAGGACAATGGGATAATCATTTGAAAAACAATTAAAGGTACATTTTTTTTTTTAAGCTTCCCAGTGCCTTTTTAAGGTGATGCAGAGCCTATGGTCCCTCTTGCTCAGGATGACTCAGTGCTTCTCCTTCCACACAGCACATTTCCAAACGCTCAGAGCCTCTCAGAGCCCAGCCTTTGGGGCCAAACCTTGGCACAGGCTCTCTAAAATAGGAAACTATTTCTCCTGGAGGTTTGATCAGAGGGTTGGACCATTTTCCTGCAATAGCAGGCATGTGAAACAGGTTAAGTTCTGCTCTTCTAAACAAAATTAGTTGGGAAGCCTTTTTGAAGAGTTCCAGCCTTTCAGCAGATGATGATAAAATGTTAAATTCTGAGAAATGCCTCCTTGACCCCAGTGCTTTCTTCCAGTTTTTATAGAAGACTTTTTCCCTAGATTAACTTTGCTAAAGTGCTAAAGTGCTGTGAAGAGGACGAATGCCGTATAAATGCTCAACAGCATTCTATTATACTAAATAATCCCTTTATCTTAATAGAAGCAGTATTTGGACCATTTTAAATAATGCATTCTAGCTTTTTAATCAACAAAACCCTTATAATAATACACATGTAATTATTGCCAAGAACATGACAATATCTCATTCTAAATTACAATAGAGGAGGCAGCAACAAGCCAAAAGGTACAGTTCATGGAAAGGCTATCAGCTTGGTCTTGCTGGTGCTTTTCTTATGAAGCATTTAGTCAGGATTTAGCATACAAGTGTGACTAGCTCCAAAATAAAAGCAGACATCCCTGCAAGAGCACCGAGGCGGAACCCTTTGGGTCCTACACTATGCATGTAGCAATTAAGCTGCTGCAGGGAAGCTCTCCCCAGAACCATCCATTGGAAAGGACCTTAGCCAGGGACTTCACTCTTTTTCTTTATTCATACTAGTGGAAATGAGCTCATGCCAGAAGGAAACTTGATATAGGTGACACAGAGCAAGGCTGCCTTACCTGTGGGCACTTGTCCAGTTTGCAGCTAGGTACTGAGGGCCCTGAGATGAAAAATCCTCTGCACTTGCACACCTGCATTGCCCTGCCAGAAGAAGACGCGCTGGGAAGCACCATTGAGTGATGGCAGAGCCACTCTGGGCTGCATGGGCTCAGCGTGCACACGGTGGTGCAACGTGTGCCAATGTGGCGATGCTGTTCCCAGGGTTGACACGATCTGGGCTTTCGCCCAGGGCTGAACCACAGATAGCTGGAGCAGGGGAGAGCCCAGCTTTTACCTGCCGTTGCCCAAGCTGGCTTGGGTCCAGAGGCGAGTGTCCCAGCCCTGGGAGCTCCAGGTGATGGGGAATGGCTCTCCTGCCATCGCTCCAGAGATGTACCTGGCCTGGGCAACATAGCTACTATGCATTGTGAAGCTACTTGTCTCACTTGACCCGCTCCACCTGCCTTGCCCAGCAGCACCACTGGAATCAAAACAACATGCGAACAAAATATTGCTATAAGGGCAGAAATACATTTTACTTCCAGTGCAAACAAGGACAGGGTGCGCTAGCAAGGAGAGAGCCAGGCCCACCACAGTAAGGCTTGAGTGCAGCAGCATACCAAAGAAGACACCAAGGCAAATTCAATCAAATATTTCAGGAAACTTACTTGCTGCATTTTGCAGCCCTAGGTGCACTTGGTCCAAATTCTCCTGTCACTAAAAGGATTTTCCTAAACAATTTGCTGTAGCTAAAATCAGGCGGATAAAGTTTTTAAGAGCCATAACCTCAGCCAGTACAAGTCAGCCTCCATCCAGGGAGTGGGAGGAGGAAGGGAAGGGAGGCAGACAGGTTACCCCAGCAGCAACCGCTAGCCCTGAAAGCATTGTTTATTTTAAAGTTTTCCTACCTTCATGTCTTTGACGTGTAGCACACACCGCAACATGATAAAATACCTCCAGTCCCACCTAATTGTTTTGTGGGATGACCTGTCAAAAAATAATAATTAGATCATTCCATGCATTGTTGTTATGGGGAAGCTTTGTGATCCTTGAATGTCAAGCTGTCACGGAGATAACCTAACCTTTGAAATAACAGTATGTTGAAATCAGGGGTTATTTATTATTGGCAATGCTCTTTACATGCTGTTAGTGCAGAAGCACTGCAAGGGAATGGCAAACCAAAAATCGAATCCGAGACACAACAATGACAATATGTGGCAATAATTACAAACATGCAGCAAAATGGGATCTGATAATGTAGTCTCTGTAGAAGTCAGCAGCACTGCAGAGAGCTTCAGAAGCCCTCGTGGAGCACCGTACCACGCCCTGACCCATCTGCTTTAATGTTTGATCTCCTGTACTGGTTTCAGCTGCTCCAGCATGATACCTTGGGGCTTCAGATCTCTAAAAACTATACTGCTGGATTTTAGATGAATACAGAAAGTCTGAATAAGACTGCTTACCAAAGGGAATTAGGTTACAGTATTACTGTAGGCAGAGAGACCTATGGGAAAAGAAATCATTTTATACAAATAAGTCCTGCAAAAGTGTAAGGTGGGCCTGGGATGAATTGATAAGAGAAAACAAATTGCATGCAAACAGATGTTTTAACAGACAAAACCACCCAGCAGCCAAATCGGCCAATGAAGCGACCAGAGAGGTATCACACATACTGCAAGATGCAGAGCGGGGTAGGCTAATGCACACTTACAGCAGCGCATACCAGGGACCGATCCTGGCTGCACCACCACACTTCCCAGATAACCTGCCTGCGCCCCTCTGCCTGCCTCTGTGGCACGGCTGCTGTCCTACAAAGCATATAGGTATGTCAGCTGGGTTGATCAGCAGCATGGACACCAGGTATCCCGCACCCCACCTTGGCCACAGACATTAGGAGGGGTCCTGGGAGGTGAATATATGTATTTTTGAAAAAACCCAATCTGGTTATGAAGATCTCCAGTGGTGGAGAAACTGCAACCATTGCAACGGGTCTTTGCCCTGGCTGTCAACAATTTGCACATTATTTTCCACCTGAATTTATGTGTCTTAGAGATGGAAAAACTCTGCTGCACCATCCAGCTGCCTTCCTCCAACACGTTCACCAACTGTGATTCAAAGTACTCCTTAACCTTCAGTTTGATAAATTAAATGAGGCAACTCTCACAAACTCCATGGGGCGGTTTCTCAACACTTTGATCATTCTTCTGTCTCTCCTCTGACATTTTGCAATTTTTTCTCCACTCTTTCTGAAATGTGGACACCAGAAATGAGCACAGCACCCAGCAGCTGTGCATCAGTGCCAAACCTGGAGGTAATAAAACCTCCCTACTCCTACTGTCTACTATACTTAGCCATACACCCAGGGAATCTTACTGGTCTTCGAGCTGCAACCACAAGTGGGAAGTCATATGGATTTAGTTTTCCACCATCCCTTTCCTGAGTTTCTCCTTCCTGAGACAGTCTCCTCCTCCACAAGCCTGACCTACATTCTTTGTTTCTAAACGCTTGACCTTGTATTTGCAAGTCTTGAAATGCATATTTGTCTGCTTGCCCTTGGCTTAGCTAGCTGCCCAGGTTGTATATCAGTGAGTTGCTCCTTGTTTACCACATTTCCAATCTTCAAATCACTTGGGACCTTATCAGTATTTTCAGAATATTTTTTTCCATACTGTAGATAAAAATATTACAAAAAGCGTAGGAAAAAGAGCTGACCTTTAGGAACAAGAAATTAGATAAACAGCTTTCATTTTGGACATCAGCTGGCCACTCTTTAAACCATTTAATGTGTGCCCTAATGACTAAATATAATTCTTGATCGATAGTAAAAATTTGCAAAATCATAAAAGCTTACAGACTTCTACATATACTAGGTCAATATTATTGCTTTTATTGACCCCAGGTATAATCTAATGAGAAAACAATATCATGATAATGTTCTCACAGCCCTGCATTGACTAACACAAATTATCTCACCTTCCTTCAGCACTTTATTCACCAGAATCTGCCCTTTTATTACTTGACCCAACGTTAGGACCCAGACCATGTCACTCACCTTCCCGGACCACTGGGCAGATGAAGACTTTTCTCCAGGTTCTTCGAATTGTCCCTGATTTCTGAGATTAACCATTTCTGTCCAGCCTGATGAATCAGGACACTTTTTGAGCAAATTGGTTAAATGGGGTGCAGGTTACCATGTTGCAGAATATAGCTCCTTTTGGGGCTTCCTTGGGTGCTCTTAGATTGGGACATAGCTGCCACGCATCCCAGCTTCATCAGCCCAAAGCGCCATGCTGGAGATGTTAGTGTGGAAACATCTCTACTAAGTTTGGATCAGCACAGTAACACCACAACCACCTCTGGTGGCCCTTCCTTCACTGCAAAACTAAATGCAGCCAGTCATGCAGTGCTTTCATGAAACTTGCCTTGGTAGAGACAGTGCACCATCTTACTGCCCAGCTGTTTCTCACAGAACAGCTTTTACCCACCTCCTAGCAGAGAACTCCCTTAACATTTTATCAGCGATGGTCATTTGCCAGGAAATCAGTTCAACATTAATTGGATGAGGATCAGATATAGGATTGTTATTAGGATTGTCAAAGTGATTCTGCTAATTGACAGAGAATTTATGACAAAGTTTTATTTCCCCTTCTACCATGTGATCCCTCAGAAGTCACCCAAACCAAGGAGCGCAAGTTTTTATCAGACCTTCCCAAGCCTTCCCTTTTTATGAAGATAAACCTCATTTTTAATAGGGAAGGTAATTACCTGCCAGCTCAAAGACTGTGGTGAATTCTTTAACACTTGGAGCTTCTACTTCAAGAGATGTCAAGTAATAGGTATGGCCTTGGGCAAGCACAAGAAATTTGGCTTAATGCAAGACTCAGTGGAGGGACCCTCCTCTCCCTAGGATCTAGGCCAGAGCAAACTATCAGAGAGGTCTTATCAGATGCAAAGCCCGGCTTCTCTCAACCTTACCCACCTGTTGAACAGGGCTTCCAGACAGGTCACATCAAGTCACACTGTTCTTACGTTCCTCATATGTTGCATTCCTTCTAAACTTCTGTTTTCACAGGGTCAGCGGTTTCGTTTGCCTCTTTATGACACTTGTAGTGTACAGGAACCTACAAGATGCTCAGCAGCTGGTGTTTCTCTTGCCCTTTGCACACGCAGCAACAGGGCTATGACTTTGTGCCATGTTTTTCAGCCAGGAGGTTATTGATATTTATAGCAGTGATATAGCAGATCATTTGGACATGGAAAAGAGACAGGAAATCAATGAGCATCGATACATGTCTCCAGACTGTTAACTTGCTCATACAAATACAAACGACCTTCCCTCTCGACACCCTATGGTGCTCAGGATGGGAACAGACCCTGACCATCCTCCAAAGGGATTCAGAAAACAGGAGGAAACACAAATGGGAACTTCTAGAAGAAAATAGCTATTTCTTTGCACACAATAAGGAGTGTGATGGCCTCGCTAAGCACTAAACAGAACTAACAAAACACCAGCAGAATAACAACAGAGCAAAAACATTAAAACTGAGCCATAAAAGAGGCATTACCAATTCACGTGGCAAGCACAGCTTTTCTCCCACTCTTCTTCTGCTCTGTCAGGGATGCATACAGTGGGCAAGATGCAACACCCTGCCTGGCTTTTCTAAGCCCACTGCAACCAGACATCCTGTAACCACTGTCCCAAGCTGAGCCTCATGCTCTGGCCCAGGAAAGGCAAAATTTCCTGTCCCCAGGAACCCAGAACCACAAGCCAAAATTCTCATATAACCAAGGGGAGGGCTGAGAAGGTGGTAGGCTCTCCACTACATGGACACTGGGAGATGCTAAAGCTCCCTAGATGCCCCTTGCCATCCTGCTGCATGTCATATGTATGACACACATGTGGTCATCTCCACTGCCGTAGCATGGCAGTGCTTGGTGCCCAGATACACCAACAGGCTTTTTGATAGAAAATATTCCAATCTGGGGGAGTAGGAGGGTGCGATACATTGGTTGTCTTCTTGCAGATAAATCTAGGCTTTCTAGAAACTGTAAAGCTCTGCAGCTAAGCTCAGGGAGCTGCAAAAAGCAAACCACCAAGAGGCTGCGTGATACGGTATGAAACCAGTTCCTTTTGAATATCACCTAAGAGTGAGAGCATTCCCACTGGAGCTATGCATAGATGAAGGAACTGGTCCATATGGGAGGGAGAAGCACAGCAGAGCAAGCAAATAACATCCCTGTGCCATGATACCCACAGACGTCACTGGAACGTGCCAGCACCCCATCTCCTGCTGGGCATCCCAGTGCCCTGAGCTGGAATGAGGACAGACAATCTGAGCAGAGCATGGCCAAGGGTCGTCACCTCCACGGATGGACCCAGCGGGTGTTGAGAGTAACCCACACCCACGGTGATCTGAGTATCACCTTCCAGTCC
>NW_008825532.1:4330733-4338702 GCF_000699105.1 Pygoscelis adeliae
TCAATTCCTGCTTCCCCAAGGCTCTTTCCTTCATGAGCACAATCCCTCTTATCAGGTGGGGCATCTCACAGCCCCCGTGGGAAAGCCATGCTTACACATCCAGACTAAATCCCTCTTTATTTGGGAGCCAAGGCAGAGCTCAGCAGGAGTCTCAGCAAGATGCAGGCGTATGCTGCTGTGCTCTGCACTGCTGGGCTTCCCCCGGGGGAGAGACGCATCTCACAGGGGCTGAGTCACGACGGAAGCACGTTCATGTCTGCCAACTCCCGCCTTGGCTCTTGCTCTCTAAAGCTAAAACAAGCCCTTGCTGAGATCCTAGTTCCACTCCATCCTCTCCTCCCAGAGGTAGGTGGTGGCACAGAGCCATGCCGTTTGGTCTGGAGCAGAGAGAGGGCAGAGTCCCAGCTCGAATACAGCTGTGCAGCTGGTGGGTACGCAGGGGCACCGGCCTGCTCTGCACACACCAAGGAGCTCAGGGAGGGATGGGATGTCCCCTTCTCCTGAGCTTCTTCAGGCCACTGCTCCTGGCATCCCCACCAAATGCTGGGGCTTGCACCCAACCTGCTCCTGCTCCCCTCCCTGCAGGTACTGCACCCGCACACTTCAGACAGGCTGTCCTCCGAAGTCCTCTAAAAACACAGTTCACCATGTCTAGAGCTGGCTGTCCCTCAACAGACTTTTTTTTTAAAAAAAAAAAAAAAAAAGCTTCTTGCAAACATCTGAAGGATGCTGTGGTCCAGGACCAAGGTGCTCCTCACAGCTACCTTCCTACAACAAATCCCTTCAGGGCTCTGCAGCCCCAATTCAAACCGAGCATCTCATCATCCCCAGCATTTCGTGATTCACCAGCCTGAGCGCACGCTAGGCAATTCTGCATATGTCTGCTGTTCCTGTCAATCTGTCTCCCTGTGTACAGACAGAGAGAGAGAGAGAGCAGAGATCTCTGACAGTGGGCAGATTAATAATACATTTATTTTCTCCATGCATCATGAGGAAGAGGAAGAGCCGTAATTCAAGGGCCTCCCTGATTCTTCACGATAAGAGACAAGAGCAGGAAAGGAGCTTTTGTGCTTCAACTCTTTAAAGCTGGTGCCACTTTGTATTTTAACGTAACATTTAAAAGACAGACAAAAAACTGCGTGCACCATAAATAAAGATATTAAACCAGTCGATACAACCAGGCCATCATTTTTCATAAGCTCTCAGGATCAGGAGATAGCAGCAAAATGTGGGTCTCTGGCATTGACAGCTCCTCAATATCCTTAAGGAAGAGCTTCTTGAGCACCCATAAGGGGTCTGAATTGGAGCTCATCTCCATGGGGAAACCACCATGGCACTGCAGAACAGGGCTGGACTGTGGCACCAGGGAAGGTCTGGTTCTCCTGCCCTGCCCTTCTCATGGAGAAGCATCTGCTTGGCAAGTGAAACACACGCTTTGTTTAAGGAGAAATGCTAGGCCTAAATAGACAAGTTGGAAATCTGATAACTCCAGAAATAACTGGCATTGTTTCAAAGCTCGCAGGCAGAAGCGTGGCAGCTCCTGCCTGCCCGTGCAGTGCCCACTGCTGCCCTTCCCACCAGCGAGGAGCTCCCCGACGCCTCCTAGGTCTCCCTTCCAAGATGGGTTTCTGTTCCCATCTCCTCTTTACCTCTCATCTTCCTAAAGTTTCCCCAACGCCTGGATGAAAAGGATGAGACAGGGAGAGTACACGCTGCATTTCTTGTCCACTTAAACATTGGCGTTCCTCTTTAGGGAAGGAAATTGTTATTTAAAAAGCCAAAGCTCTTTCTCACAGTCTTTTTTTTTTAATATCCTACCTCGTTTGCACATTCACCTACTTTCAGACAAAGGGAAGATGATGAGATTTTCTGATATCAGCGTTGCTTTACATATCTGACGGGTAGGTAAAACCAGGGCGATAATGAAGGCATGTTGGCGTGTATTAATCAGAAACACACGCAGAAAGGCACAGGCTGAGACTAGTAATTTATGTCTCTTTCTTCACAGTTTTTTTGAAACCTCAAGAAGAGGAAAATGTAGAGAAATCAGAATAAAAATTACCATTAGATGTCTGCATTTCAGAGAGCAGATCTGAGCAGGTCTCCCCAAACGTGCCAGCCCGGTGAGGTCATGGTTTCCTTAGGGCTGTGCAAACTGGAGCAAAACCAGCACACTAGAGCAAAAACCCAAAAAAAGATATGCAGACCAAGATGAGCTGGGAAAAGCTGAGCTTCTGGCTTGGCTGAGAGGCTCTCAAGCTAACCTGGCCAAGAAGCTGTCTTTCAAATACACAGTTTGGCTGAGAGGTTGTGGGTAGAGAGTAGTATGGAAAACACTTGTCTTTCCTAATGGCCAGCTACTGACCTGAGACCACAGACAGTGTCAGCATGAGTAGAAAAACCACTTTTCTTTTTAAAACTACTGATAAAAATGACAGCCCAGGGTAATGCTATTTTACCAATAGGCCCCATAATCCATGCCAATAACCTACCAAAGACAACCCTCAGGGTACATGTGACCTTGTGGGACAGTCCGAGTCCTTATGGTATGACACAGAAACCAGGTGCCATAAGGATGGCGAAAAACAATTTTAAAGGAACTGAATTTAGCTAAGAGTGTAAGCCGTAGTTTTCAACCTGCCCGCATTATCAGGACCTCTTACGATCATGACATAGCATTATGCAGCCTCGTATATGCTTATGTTAGATACTGTTAGGTCATCATTTGAGTCAGTAGAGCTGCCGTTCCATCAGCGTTTCAATTATAAAACTCCTTTGCAGAGATTAATAACATAGCTCATGCTTTAAGCCAAGAAGCAATTTTCCCCCCCTTCAAAATTTCATTAAAGTCTGCTGATAGAGCAAAAGCACAGTGACTTTTTTGTAGTTTCAGATACTACTTCCATACTCTGTCACTATAGAGAAATTTTGCTCCAAGCAATTAGTTCTTAGCTGGGACTAGTTGTTCTGACCTCTAACATTTCAAAGAAAACACAGATCCTACATAGCCCAAATACCACTGCAAGAAGGCCGTGCAGCAACAGCGACTCTCCCACTATAGCAATGGCTATAGTCTATATAGCAGACCTGTCTGTATTATTCTCAATATTGACCACATCTCATGCCGCATACAGCCAATTCCCAGTGAAATAACATATTAAGCCTGAATTCTGCAAATGCCTACATATGTGTTTACAGACAGGAGCTGTACTGTGGAGTTGGATGGTCTAAGACGCTACCCCTAAGCATGTCAGACCACTACATTCCGTGCTTGTTTCCCATCAAAGTAATGGCTACAGACCATGAGCAAAACACGTTGCTACACCACTTCACATCAGTCTATTATTCCAACTGAGCGTCGCTGTGATTTACTACCTACAGCGTGTTCAAAACGGTGGAAAGAAAACATCATTTGTGAGAAAGAGATCTTTCTAGCAAGTCGTGGAGCAGTGACTTGAAGCCATGTCAGGGAATCGCCTCCCAGCCTCTGTCCCCATCACACCTTCTTCCCCAAGCCTCCTCCCTACACAGGCCATGCTGGCATGGGGCCAGCTCCACGCGGGGTAACCCTAGTCCAGCAATCAGCCAGCAGCAGACATGGGGTTAGTAGTCTGGTCTCATCTAACGCGTTCCCAGCACTGGTTTAACCCCTCATTCTAAAGAGCTTTTGCTGTTGTGTGATGCCCTTTACAAAAGCCACCAACCTCAGGGAGGTGCCACCAGCGCATTATTTCCGAATTCTACTGTCCTGTGCTAAAGGGCTGCTGTCCCTTAAAGACATACCTGTGCCTCTTCCAAGCCCAATTTATCATACGGATTTGGAATATTCTCCCAGTTTTTATTGCCCCCCCCCCATCTTCCCTCCCTCTGAGTCTTTTCTCGGGCTTCAGAGAGCCAAGCAGCAGGATTGCAGAAACGATCATCTTTGTGGGAGAAGTGGAGAGCTGAGGTTTGTGATGCTCCTCAGGTGCCAGGAAGCTCATGCCCTTGTTTTGGAGAAGCTCACCAGAAAGCTGGGCTTTTGGACAGGCAGATGTTACAATGATGGCACCAGGTCATGCAGTGCTGCTGCAGCGGGTGTCAGTACTCCCCAGTGTGCAGGTCCCAATGTCTTTCTGGTGAAGATGCAAATCCCAGGATAGAGAATTTAAGCCTAGCTCTTGTTAGCTGTTTTGCATGGACTCCTGGAAACAAACCATAGACCTCCAGAGGGTGGCCTGAACCACAGTATGAAAATCCCATGGCTCTATGCAAGAGAGCTGTCATCTGCAGCCCTCACATCTGATGTTTGCATGACCTTTTAAGCAATACGGGTGCAAGCAAAGGATGCTAAAGGCCAAGACGATGAACTCCCTTTTTTGTTTGATGAGAAGCCTAAAGCAGAGACCCAACAGATCTATTGTGATTTGCAACGGGCCGTGGCATGGCTCAGCCTCGTGCAAGGTTCACACGGGATGCAGCCAGCTCGGCAGTGCCGCTCGCAGCTGGACTGGCTCCGCTGCCCGCACAGTGCAATCCAGACCAGCTTTAGCAAAGGCAAAACCACATTATTAAATCACAACCGGAGTGTACTTTCAAAAGTACAGTAGTTAGTTGTTTGGCTAATTAAACTATTAAATTATGCTGGAAAATAAACATTTGGAAGTTTCAAGCAAGACAAAGCCATGAATACTAAGAACTCCCCAACTTAGCGCGATTGATTACACAAACAAACCATATGTATTGAAGAAGTGTTACAAAAAACCATCGCTTTCATCAAATTTTAAGTGAACAGTTGTAGAGTGGGGAGGGGGAAATTAATTAATTACACCCTGAAACATTTTACTGATTGAATCCGTGACCCCAGCACTTGTAAGGTCGTCAAATGATAGATTAGTGCTGCACAGAGTATCACAAATGGCATTTGCGCTGGGAAGCTCATTATATGAGACGTCAGGTCATGTAAATCATAGGAAACAAATACAAACATCCGTCAGAAAAATGCAGATAGTCATTACAGGCAGCAGAAAGGAATTGAATTATTATGCAAAATTTATTTTGACTATTAAAATACAAAGAGGTGACACAAAATTGTCCTTTAAACAAACATAAACTACAAGCACTCTGACAGGAGGTTTTGTTTATAAATGTTTCATCTCCTCAGTATACCATGGCTGTAAACAATACCTGAAAAACAAAGGAGGGGGAAAGAAAAAAACCAAACAAAGATCCAATATTTGGGTCTTCAGATCTTTTCTTTCATTTGAGAGAGAACTATTCTTTCTACATCTGAATAATCGAGGCAAGATAGGAAGAAATACACTGTAATTACTGCATGCGAGTCATTTGTTACAGATCCTGTCTGCTCAGAGAGAACAGAAGCGAGTACTGCTTCTTGACAAGCAGGGTGGTTTTTTTTTAGGGACATGCACTAAACAGTTTGGCAGAAATATGCGGGTGCTCAAGAAGAGAAAACCAAGCAGCAGGAGATACTAAACCGGGGGGCTATTACCACCCTCCAAATGGCCGGACAGGAACCCACTCATCTGTTCCCAATACCATCCATGACTCCAGGAGGTGGACCGGCTTCAGCTGGAGTTCATTTCCTTGCTCATTAAAGTAAACCCTTGTGTGTCCTTCCTATTTCTTTTTCATTTGCTCAATGAAGCCAAATTCATACCTGTTAAGAGAACAGATGAGAGTATTTTTGGTTGGTCCACCAGGGAAGAAAGTTCTTTCTTAAGTCCAGATGCAGCAGCTAAGCACTCAAACCATAACTAAGACTGATAATTTTGAAGCACCATAAATTACAACCAAAGTATAATTTCCTCACATTGAATGCAAATAGAAGTATCTTTTTCACTTTTGAAAAGCTCAGTGACACAACATTTAAAGGACACCTTTTTAAAGCAATATCATAAAGAAGACTAGCAGGTCGGAAAGGAGTTTTGGGAGCCTTCAGTCTGAATTTCTTGGTTGGTTTTATACAAGATAAAAGCAGGGCTGGTGGGTCATGTTTTCAGGTGGAACAGAGACATCTGGTGCTGAAACCCCTCAAAGGTATGTCTAAATCCCCTAGACCGCTTTGGAAAAATCACAGCACATCTTCCAGAGCGATGTGGGTTCCTTCCAACAGCCATAGGATAACGACTAATGAGTCACATCTCCTCTTAGTCTTGTTCTGTCTCTCACTATTGTAAATCACTCTAATCTCATTTTATGAACACCATATGAACACGCATAAGAAGGCAGGCACTGAAAATTGCAAATAATAGGTCAAACTGTGATTTGTGCATAGTGAATGCAATAACCTTTCCATTACCTGGAAGTTGTTTGTGTGATGGAAAGAAAAAACTGGACCTTACAATGAAACAGAATAAAGCAGATTTATTGGATCTTTTACCATGTGAAAAAAACTGTTTACAGTGTTACTAATGTAAGGCTGATTGATACCAACCATACGGTTCTTCTATTGCTGCTCCGTAGTGGGATAAATTAGTATGCTCTGAACTTTCCTTGGGTAACAAGCCATGAGTGCCCGACCACTGCCAATCTCGGTACATTCAGTGCTGCCCATATAAATTGCCTAGTCCCTTTGCAACTAGATAAATGGAGTACAATTCCAGTAAAATAAACACAATTCCAGCACTGAAAGAAATTGCATCTGCTGGTGATGCCTTTTCTACCAAAGCACAAAAGGGGGTTGTGACAAGGAGCTAAACACAGTTGTTAGAGATGCAGTGAGCAGTTCTCAAGTTCACCCAGTGACAGAGAAGAAGAAAAATACTGTGGGATCCTGGCCATGTTTTTGGAAAACGTTGTGACTACATCTTTCGTGGGGAGCCTGGTTAGCACCTAGGAAAGCCCCTGGCCTGGTGAGCAGTGAGCTCAGCAAGCCTGTGCCAGCACATGCAGGTAGCTGATGCTCTTGCAGAAATGCTGACAAAGGAAAGTGAGAACTGTACAATAGAAATGGGGGTGGGGGGTGGGGTTAAAATCAGTGCCATCAGCTACTGTGCCATTTTATATCAGGAAAGGCTCCTGATCTTGTTAGAAATGGTGACACTGAAAATCCACGAGCCCTGGTGAGTGTGGCTAAGTGGGGCAAAGCATTTCCAACCTCAAAACAAGGGTAGGTTCATGAAGATCTGGTTACACGCTGGGTATTTTGATTGCCAGACCTACATCTGAACTTCCTGGCATGGAACCACTGCAGGGAGTGCTTGTGCTCCGGGGGAGTATTTAGGATTAAATCTCCATAGAGGCTTTTGCGAGACAGCAGATAGTGTGATCCGCCTCTGGGAAGTGGTGCCTGGCACAGCCCTTCCCAGGGAGCCACCGCAGCACCCCTCCAGCACCCCATAGCTGAGCGCTGGCACAAACATCCCCGCACATCTGCCATGCATGGCTTAGATAGACGGCACTGTCCCGTGGGGGGCTATATAGTGTCTTGATGCTACGTCATGGTGTGGCTCAATACGTAATCCTAGAGGAGCTCACCTGGTGACATCTTTATCTTGAAAACAGCGGCAGCAGCTGGTGTGTGCTATTTTCAGCTTCGCAGGCTTGTTTTGAGCATCTTGCCCACTGTTTCTCGAGTCAAAGCCCCAGACGAGTTCATCCCAAAGGGAAAAACAGCAATACCTCCAGTGAGCACACCAGAATGCTTCCGGAGTGGGGAAGGAGCCTGCTGGTCTGTCCTGATCCCTTCCCAAACACCAGCTGGGAGACAGGACCCCCAGCCCCTTACCCGGTCCAGCAGCTCTCATCCCTTTGGACAGGCAGGGGCTGTCCCTGTTTGTCATGGGGGTAACGCCAGGCTTGGCACCAGAGCACCCTGCCTGCTCTTCTCGCCTCGGATGTGCACTACCGACAAACTATTGCCGTATTATTTTAAACAGGGGAGACTTATTAGAGTCTTCTCTAAATCAGGCCTGAAATTACCACTGTGGTTTCTCAATAAGCCCGAGTCCTGATGAACAGTTCACGC
>NW_008825532.1:4338822-4353568 GCF_000699105.1 Pygoscelis adeliae
AAAGCCATCTGCAGGTTCCTATCACTTAGCAGTGTTCCCAGCTATGATTTATGGAGGGTGCTTAGCTTTACGGTATAATCTTTACTATTTTACAGGGTTCCCTTTTTCTCAGTTAAATGTTGTTTTCTGAATAATTCCAAGCTGCCAGTAGGTTTACAGAGGAGAAAACTGGAATGAATCTCTCCTTGGTTTTATTTACTCCTATTTGAGTACTGTGTTTCTGCATCCATTTTGGAGATTTACAATGGTATTAAGGTTGCTTCCCTCACCCTCATTTTATAGATTTCTGCTGCAATCATTTTGAAAGCCAGAAAGCTGAAGGAAAATTAGGAAATTAGATAGCATGTTCCTATTCCCTCCAGTGCCCTGATGAAGAAGGGGAGAAGAAAAAGAAACTGAAGGCATAATAAATAACACTATATACCCCAGAGTCCCCTCGCTGATGCTGGCACCTCCTCTAGGCATCCCACCACATCCCAACCCGCCACCGCCACTCTGACCCCAGGAACCGGGATGTACAGCAGCTGCGGGAGGCTCCTGCGGCAGCTGTCAAGGCAGCAGTGGTCCGAGTGCCAAGTTCACAGGCTAATTGTTTATCTAATTTTAATTGCTAATGGTGGCCCATGGCGCGGCGGCTCCCTGCGCTGAAGTTATCTCAGCCAAGTGTTCAAGTTTATTGAAAATAATTACCCCAGAAAGAGAAAAGTGATGGTGGTGACCAGAGGATTTGGGGATGATGGTGGGGTGGGATCCCCATGCGGCTTACCATGTATGACTTGAAACACCATCTCCATCAGCCAGCTCCCCGTGACCCCCCTCTGAGGGCAGAGGAGTCTCACAAGCGTGACGAGCTGGACTCATCATCACGCCAAACGCTGGGAGAGTTGCAGATGCTGCTGGAGGAAACGGCATGTTTTGCTTTCGCCTGAGCCACAGCCGCAGTGGCGAAGCGCTGCCGTGCAGGGAGGACACCAGGCACAGACCCTCCTGGCAGCTCACTGCACCCAGGGGGTTGCATTAGCTTGCTCCAGCACCATGAGCTCACCAGAAAAGCAACCTCCAAATCAACCTTTCAAACCATTCACGTGACTGTAAGGACCAAACAGGCCTTTCAAATCAAAATAAGCATGCTGAGACTTGCAAAGGAGTTGCTTATCTAGTGATGAGCAAGGGCTGGTTATCTCGTGAGAGCTGGTACCACCTGCAGCCAGTGACAACCTCATCCGTAGCACGGGCATTATTCATCTAGGTGCAGGTTTCTGCTCTGTTGTAGGTGTTAGATGTTGCAGGCAAAACAAAAATGCTGGAAATTGTCCCAAGTCACGAAGTTATCTATTTCTTCTGATTTCTTCCCATCTTGGATTACGAAGATGGGTATTATACAAAGTTAGTTCTTGCTCCTGTTTCCAGTGATGTGTTGACTAAGGAAGGGGATTTGTTAGCTCATTTTACCCCAGATATGGCTGATTTTCCACCTACCTTTAAAATCTGACTCATCCATTTCATGTGATACATTAGCCTTTATTCAGGTTAAGAACAGGTATTTTCATTTAAACACAGAGAACATCCAGTCCATCTTTCCTGCTCTTTATGGAAACATCTGTGAAAAGAAGCAACTGAACACAGCAAAATGTTGAAATTGCCCAGGGAGTGAAATTCTGAAATTGTGTCCTACAAAAACACCATTTCCATTTAGCCCAGTGAGTTAGAAAGAGATTCAAATATAAAGTGTTATTTTTTCTTCACAGACCCAACCTTTATGCAACATAAAATACAACTTCATATTCATATATGATATGATATACAAATAAAAACAAGCCCAACTTTTTACTGTACGTATTCTTTACATTTGTATATTTTTATACCTTAAAATGCATGTTTAAAACTCATTAAAATTATAATATAAATTATTCTCATTGTGTGACTTGTACTTTGATTTGACACCCGATGTTCTGATAGGCAACAGGGGATTTTCTAATGCTGTAAGTACATTGGATATAAAATATAAAGATGAAAATGGAGGAAAAAATGTCATATAAATAGAACAACGACAAAGTAGAGAAAAATCAAATGGGCTGCTGGCTGCGGTGTGTGGGCCCAGCTGTCCCAGGGAGCCAGCCAGCTGGGCAGCAGGTAAGGAGGCCGGGCAGATGTCTGGCTTCTGCTGACAGCTTTGATGGCATCGACATGTTCCTACAGAGCGTCTTGATACCATTGAATCAGCGTTTTCCAACAGAAAGTGGCTTGGAAAACTATTCTGCTGAAAAATTGTTGACCTGCTCTACTGGCAGCTGATCATTCAGTGATACAGCTGAGTGCCGCCTTCAAAATAAATTAATAAATAAAGAAACAAGCCTTCTTCTCCCCAAACCGGGAGTTTGGCACCCTCCCTCTTGCATTACAAGCAACACTCATCCCTATCCACCTTCACATCACTCATGATGGCACAGACCTCTACACTTTTCCCTTCAATCATGTTCTTTCCAAGCAAGAGCCCTAAACATATTTAGCTTTTCCTATCACAGAGACTGGTGCCTATGTCTAATGAGATTTGTTGTCTTCCGCATACCTTCCCTTGTTCTCCTGCAGCCTTTCTGCAATGGGCAACCAGACCTACACGCAGGATCAGAGCTGTGGGTGTGTAGGGATTTAACCTTGGCATGGCGATGCTCCGCATTCTCGGAGCCTTCCTCCACCCTCCCCATGGCCATGAGGATGGTGCCAGCGTTTGGAGAGGAGCAGCCGCAAAGGCTCCAGCACATTTTTCTGCTTAAGGGTAAGTGCTAATTCAAAGCCCATCATTCTGTATGTGTAGGTAGACCTGTTTTAACAAGGGCATTAATTTGCACTTATCGGCACTGAATTTCACCTGCCAGTTTCTATCACCCAGCCACTTATTTCTCTAAGATCCTTCTGCAAACCTCTGCTTTAGGGCTGGCTAGCCTGGATAAATTTGTGTCACCTGCAAACTTCACTGCCTCACCACTCACCTCCTTTTCCAGATCATTTCTGAATATGCTGACAGTGCCCAACACAGGTAACTGCAGGATTTCTATTCTAATTTCCACCCACTATAAAAACCGACATAGTACTTTATTCCTAGTCCTTGTTTCCTACGTGTTATTAGTCCATAGAAGATTAATCTTGTGAAAACCTAGTCCCATTAAGCCGTTTTGGTGATGCTCTTCTGTCGTTCAGCCCTGCTGGCTCGCTTGCTGGTGCATTTGCATGCTTTTGGTAAGCATTAAATGAGCAATCTCGTGGTTGCTCTCAAATGAACTTATAGGTAGCATTGAAGCAACTTCTTTTTTTTTTAATTTTGTGATTTAATTCCTTCTGATTTCTTCTTAACCTGTGTCCTCATTCTCCTCTAACTTCTTAATTTAAAATGAAATATAGCTGTGGTAGGACTTTTTTACGTAGGGATGCTGAATTTGATAACAACAGTTGCTACTAGAGCAGCTCATTGGTACTTACATCTTGAATGAGGTCCTCAGGAGTAAATCAAGAGCTGCTTCTCCTCACCTGGGCTCTCTGATAGTTTCCAAAAAGAAAAAAAAAAGTCACTTATGGTGTTTCCAAACCTGGCCTGTGTGTCATCACCCCACATGACATGACCAACTGTTTATGGGGAAAACTGAAGTCTCCCTTATTACCAAGGGGATGCTTTCTTTGCACGGATTCTGAAGGTTTGTAGGATTTAAAAGATATTCAGAAAAGCCGTGGCACGAGGAAGCTGGGAAGGAGATTTCAAAGCTTCTGTAGAGGGGTCTCAGCCTCGGCAAGCCCAAACCCCCACCATGCTGGGGAGGGCGGGCAGGACCGTCCTGCGGATGAGCGTGCAGCATCCATCTCCCAGCCAGCGCAGCGGGGCCACTCCGTATCGACCTGTTTGGAATTAGAATTGATTTTCATAGAATCACACTGTTAGTCCTTTTGGATCACTGAGCGGTTGCGTTTCTTTCTTCTCTGGCTGCTTGTGTGCTCCTCAGCAAAGTTGGAGCTTTCTCCATGGGGTGTTCAGCCATGTCCAGAGTTCCTGCTAGCGGGCTGGGGGAGATGGGGAAGGGGCTGCCGGCACTGGGAAGCAGGCGATGAAATACTATACAAATCCTGTCTAGTAAATCAGATTTAATACTTTTATGCTATTACAAGCTCCATTGAAAACAGTGCAAAAACTCTTAGTAAATCTGTCCCCTAGGTGCCTTATGTCTGTATTTATTCTGTCTTTTGAAATTCATTCATTTACTCAGTTCAGTTTTTGCTTCTGGGTGTTAGTTTTTATCCAACATGATTTAATTTTATACTTGGGATTGGGTTTAAAGCTACCACCATGATATCCAAATAAGTTCATTAAATGCTCTAAGTTTCTCTGGTTACAAGTATAAAGTCATCAGCATGGAAATAATGACATCTTAAACCTATTAAATTTTAAATATCTTTATGCTCAACCCCAGAGCTCAGATATGCCAGCCAATGATAATCAAATGCCACCCGACCACTCAAAAATTCCAGGGAAAAGAAAATGAGCTGGTTTGAGGATGCCTTGTGAGGCAAATCAGGCTGTCAAAATCCTATCATTCTTGGGAGGAATTTACATAGCTCATATTAAACTCACCAGAGCGACTGGAAACCTGGAGTAATTAAATGTGGGGGGGAGGAGGGATGCTGGATGTGCCTTAGCCAGGAGGCCCCTGCAAAAGAATGAGGTGCAGGAGGGGTCCCCGGGCGGAACTGGGGTGCCCCGGAGACTGGGGAAGCGCTGAGCTGGGCTCCCATAAAGGGTAGAGGAACGGCATCCCAGGGTCCCTGCCACGGCTTGTCAGGGTGGTGGCTGGCCGGCCGAGGCAGAAAGGCAGAAATCGCATTTCTCCCAGATTTCAGAGAGAAAGTGCTCTGCCTTATTTCCATAAAGAGGGCTGGAAGCTACCCCCAAACCCGCCGACTTGCTCCTTTCTCTGTGGCAGATGGCCCTGGCTCTGACCACCCATGGCCCAGGAGCAGGTGAGCCCAGGGGGGCTGGAGACCGAGCGAAGTCGCTGATTTGCACAATCATCCTTGGATTGCAATAAATTAAAGCAGAAGCAGCTGCCTCTCTCCGAATCTCCGGTCCCCAGCCCCAGAGCACAACTGCACTGCAGGTTTTTTTAAAAGGCGATCGCTTTTGTTTAACACCGGTTTGCAGCAGATAGACCCTGTCACTGCACCAAGTGTAAGGGACCTTAATCCTCCTCTTATTGACATGACATATCGTAATGGCTTCTTTGGTTACCTATCAAGTTACTGTGTACTTAGAAAGCTTTAATCTGTAGATTATTTACTCAATAGACTGTAACGGCTTCGCATAATAGCCCATAACGGCTTCCAGCAGTTATGGCCTATTGTGTCACAGGGAGTTTGTGTTGATTTTTCCCCCCTAAATTTAACACAAAGCATCTAAGGTAACATACGGTATTGTGCCAGCCTAATAAGAAGTGCCTAAACTCTCACTTTGTTCTTTTTTTTTTTTGGCTTTTAAACAGTCAATATCGAGAATAGCGTTTGTTTTCCAAAAACAGCAAGAAGAAAAATAGAAACCCCTCTGAACTGGATGGCATTCACCACCTCCCTCTCTGATCTCACCTTGCTCCATCTCCCTCCAGGCACTTGTCTGGGCTCCCTCCCCTTCCCAGCTGTGGATTTTCACAATACCTGTAAGAATTTTGTAATGCTTGAAATTTCTGTCCCACTACCCAAAGTGGCCAAAATTGGGCAGAGAGCTCAGACACTGGAGACTGAGTGTAAAATGCCGATATCCCACCCGTGTTCAGCAGTCACATTACCGACATGCAAACCGACTTATCTGCCCACCTTCCTTATTTACCTGTTAGGGCTATGTTGCACTATGAGAAGTTGTAGTAAAAAGGGAAAACAGTATATTCAAGACCCTATAAGCCAGGTTTGACATGGGTTCTGGGTACTGCATGTCTAGAAGGTGTCGTGTAAATGCTGGCTGCAGCAGACAGACTAAAAGGCTCTAATTTAGACATACTGTTGTTATAGCAATTACAGTAATGCCAGATCACCAGAATACTGGCCATTCTCTGGGAAAATGGGAAAAGGAAAGGCAACCACGCGGATGCAATTTCTTAAAGGCATTTTTAATTTTCATTGTCTTTAAGATGTTCAGAATTTGAAGGACATTTCCCACCAGGTGAAAACAACTTTAATTTTGAGCCTAACTGCTCCAAATTGATTTGATTTCATTTAAAACCTAGCTAATTAATTAAAACCGCTTGACAATGCCCCTTTAATGTTTAACCAAAAAGCACACCGTACTCCAGCTGAGCTGCTAAATGTTTATGTCTTATTAGCAGGCTTTCCAAAGCTTGGAGAAAAGGATTTCCATGGAAGTTCTCACCCCATCTTTTAATTACACCTAAACAACTCAGCTCATTATAATTCTTCTATTAACTTTGCTCACGAGAGCATCCTGCAACACGCGTTTAACAGGTACCAACAATACCTACCCCCATGCTTGTACTCACACATCTCTCTCCATTTTTAAGTGGAAATTCCCCAGCTGAAGACCTCAGAAAGTCACCCTGCTCCATTTCTGGCACAGTGAGCACTTTGGAATTAATTGCAAATATGAAATAAGTACACTGTGAAGATACGCATTAAAACCAAGTTATAATTAAGCAATATGGAGATTTGCACCCTGTAATCAATAAGCTCAGGGAACTTGCAAGTAGCTGGGGCTGTGGGTGGCGTGGGGAAATGGTGCGAACGGCTCTCCCTCATGGGGTGTTTCACCATATGCTTCTCCCCATTTTCCCCCGTAAAAGCTGTGCGTGCACCGGAGAGCTGCGCCGGCTGAAAGCTGGCTGGGCACTGCAGGTACCCCTGCGGAGCTCGCCTCTTCCAGCCACCCTCCCTGCGGTCAGGCTTCTGTCTCCATGCCAGCACTCCCACTGTCCCACAGCATCACCCCACATCTGTACCCCGCTGCAGCTCCCACCCAGGAGCTTTAAAGCGGTGAGCGGAGCCCTTAGGGTCGCATTTCTACGGCTGTCTGGCTGCAGGGGCGAGATGCAAGTACCGCTCTGCTAGACAAGGGTGGGGATGGACTTTGAGCATTTCCCATGGTATTTTTGCACAGTAACAGATTCCTCCCAACTCGCAGACGGTTAGTCACGCGGAGCAGAAATAACATCGAATTCAGTCTTCAGGCATCGTCAGATCAGGCCTCCCTTCTTAACTCAACCTGGGGGCTGGGATGATGATTTGCCTGTGCTTAAGAAGTAATTTTTGAAAACATAAACAACATCTTGCCATGTGCTGGCCTTTTTCTGTTTATTGGGTTTGATTTCACGCCTGAAAAAAAGCCCGTTGCAACATCCTGGTGGAGGGATTCTGCAAGAAAGTATTGGCTGAGCGAGTAGAATCATTAATGCCAGCTCAGGAGTCCTATTTGCCCCAAATGAGTTACAAGCTAAAATAGTCTGTCCCAGTTATTAGCAACCACCACACCCCAAAGAGCTTGGCATTGCAGCACGGAGGGAAGGCTGCATGCGAGATGCAGTTCTCAAACCTCTTCCTTTCCCCATTGCTTTTCTAAACAACTCCATTAGGATTTATACTGTCGATGTGGGATTATTCCCTATATTTCTATTTCTTGTTCAAATGCATAGAAATTAATTTTCTGGTCATAATTTCAGTACCTCTGGGACATTAGCAGGCTGGAAGTAAAAATAGAACATTATTACAGTGTCAGGTAATGCGGATGAGTGTGACTAATAACCTGAGTGTCATTGATTTAATAATCTAATAACGTCTCTGCACACTCAGCTCTCAGACTCACCGATTGCAGATAAAGATTTAAACCCAGCTGCAGCCGCAAGTTAGAATCAGTACCTTGGCTTTAGGGATCAGAACCAATGATAAGCAACCCGTGGCTGGTATCCAAAAAATGAAAGCGGGGGAAGGAGCCGGCTGGTATCTGCAGCTCGCACTGCAAAGGAGGCAGGTTTTCCATTCCCCGGGGTGATAGCAGCGGGAGGTCACAGCTCCCCAGCGCAGACATTTCTCAAGTTCAGAGACAAAGGCTCACCAGCTAGCAATGGTCTGGCAGCTTTCAAATAGCCACTGGCCCACCAACAGCTTGGCCTATGGCGGTATAAAACACAAAGGAAAAGCGTATTAAGGTCAGTTACAACACCAACCTGGAAAGGTCCGATCACAGCCCTGAAACAGGAGGGAGGGTGAAGCGAGTGGGCTTTGAATCAGGACACAAATCTTCTGACTTGAGATAATCTGGGTTGTTCATTTGGAGAAAAGCTGCCACAACAGCCCCTGAGCTCCTTGCAGAAAGCTGACAGGGAAAGACCTCCTCCTCCTTAGAGCATCCCTTTAGCCAGTCCCATCCATCATCCCCACTTTGGGGAGCGCAGCCCGCTTCCAGCAGCAATGCCGGGTCCGCCCTGCCGTGCCACCATCGGATGGGTGGTAAAGGTGTTGCTTCGCCCTGGCAGCCCCAGGACGAGCTGGGAGATGGATCTCACCCACAGGGTATGAAACCATGCAGAGACACCCGCTAATGAGACATGACACCAGGTTTATTATAATTTGGTTGGAACGGGGACTATCGATCTTCTCAAACTGTGTGTGAAAATCCCGTTCCCTGTTGAGGCACCTCCAGGCTTGGCTGGTTTGGGCTCCGTATGCTTTCTTATTAATGCAGCAAAATTTGTCTTTACCTGGGACTGCGCTGGCACTGTGGAGGGCAAATGCACTTTAGGCAAAATCTTTGACTGTGGGAGCTTCAAGCCCCTTCCAGGGGGGTTCCTGCAAATAATTCAGCTTTTTTTCAGACCAAACTCTGAAGGACACATCAGTCTTCACCAACACCACTTCATCTCAAGCATATTTACTTGTTTCCAGTTAACTTCCCCCAGATAAGAGGAAAACTCCCCGGGGAGTTGCCATAGAAACACCCAATGGAGACAAGGCGATATTAGGGCAGCAGAGCCTGAAGACACTGTTAAGATTAAGAGAGATTTAGCTCCCGCTCTGTAAGTATCATTCCCCTGGAAAAGGAGCAAAAATAGGAGTTAAAATGGAAAATGTCCTGCATGGTTAGTGATGGAGCAACTGCTGATAGCTCCATTCCCCCGGGGAGATTCACCACCATGAAGCAGCGGCAAAGCCTTCCCAGGGCTCATCTCCGAAGGAGTCCAACCTCGGTGAAGCTCTGCTGAATCTCAAGAGGACATGTGAGTCCCATCTGCAAAAAGGTGTTTAAAATGTACCCAGAGTTTTTCCAATGCCTGGCAACATTGATAACCCTTTAAGCAAAGCAGTGTCCTTCTGCATAATAGACTGAGAAGGATAGGATTAAATTCAAGAAAGAAATATAACAAGAAGTCAAGGAACTACCTACCATTAGCAGCTATTTGAGTATCAGGCAGTCTTGTTTCGGGCGATTTACCAGCGGTTTTGTCCAAGCCATTCATTCAACAAAATTCTATTATGAAAATAGGTGTCATTAGAAGCACTTTTTAATATATATTCTTTTTTTTTTTTTGCTGTTCAACAGTGTATCAACTCTATTTTCCTATTAAATTCTGTTAAATTTCCTAGAGTTCGAACAGAAAGCCCCAACAATAAGAAACTGGTGTCCTGGTCTTCTGCATAAGCCAAATTTTTGGGACAGCTGCTGTGCTTCCTCCTATTTGATGCTTATACACACAAATACTGAGGGTCATTAGAAATGAACTATCCTTAACTGTAAAATAGAATGGGATTCATCAACTATATTGATGTTTCTTCTGTGTGTGTGTAGCTCTTTTGGCAATTAGTCGCTGAATAAACCACTGTTTCATTCCTGTGAACCAAATTTTAGTTGCAGAGTTTTCTTTATTCTAACAGTAAGCTTTCCTTTGCACTATTTTTCCTCATGCGGATTGTCAGCCTCGATTTGCAGGCATATTTCTCTTACAGCCAACAGGGTGGTTAATTAACACGTACTCCATGAGTCAAAGGTGGAGCTGATGGGGGAGCCTAAAGAAAACAGGATCTTCATCAGGAATGGATGTGTGCCTGCTCGGCAGCCCAAGGACAGGCAGCCCTTAGCAGACAGCTAAAAACACATGCAAACTCAGAAAACTCCCAGGGCAAGAAAAAAACCAACCGGTGCACACCAAAATCCTAAAAGAAATTTGGAAAAAAAAAAAAGGGAAAAGAAAAAAACAGTAATTTTATAGAAAAGGCACATATTATAGCCAAAAATCCACCCCTACTGTAATTTTAAGCTGGAGGTTGGCTGGGCTGGGTGGAATCTGTTGGGGGGTTATGAGTACGTTTATCTTAATTGCATTCATGCGGTGGTGGGGTTATTTGATTTGATCTTGAGATAACTGATGTCTGATTTTTATGTGCATTTCTGACAGGTGTGAAGGATGCCAAGAGCAGGGAATGGATTGTATCTATGCACAAAGTTGTGGAAAATGTTCTTAATGCCAAAACAAAGCCAGGTATTAAATCTCATAAACAGGCAAATTCTGCATCTAACGACTTATCATGTAAACTTGTGGTCAGAGTAGATGATATCAATTTCTGTGGTTTATGAGCACCAGAGAGACGCTTCATAAAAAAGAATAATATGATTAAAATTAATGTAAAATACCATAGGAAGCATAACTTCTAAGTTTCATTTTTCCAATACTGGGACTTCTAGAACTCAAATAATCTCAGAGCATATTGCTTTCCACTGTAACTACACACACAGAAATTAATGCTCCTAGAAACTAGCATTTTCCTGAACAACAAAACCATAATTGATCACCAACCAGCTTCATCATCCGAGCAAACACTCAGCTGAATCAGTCAGCTGCTCCAGGTTCATTACTTGGTGTGCTAATGCCCTACACAATAAACACAACAAACACAACAAATGAAATATGGGATTACTCTAACCACAACATCATTACTAGTTGGTAATCCCCAGCATGGCAAGATTCAGGGAAGAAATACCACTTTGAACAGCTTCCTGCAAAGTTATCCCTGGACACCCTTCCAGGTCTGCATCCTCCCTGCCATGGAGGAGCAGGAGCTCAGTGCTGCCTTGGCAAGCTGGCCTCCTCCTGTACGCAATTTGCTCAGTGAGGTCGCTTGGACTGCTCTTCCCATTCATCACATCTCGTCCGTCCTGAGTTTTATCATTCCATGCTGTATTCAGTCATTTCAATTTCGTGAACTTCTTTGCAAAATGTTGTCTTGATTCTATTTCCCCATAGATTATTTATCCTTAAATTCCATGCTGATCCATAATAATCCATGTCTAAAACATGATGCAGCCAAACTCTTCAATTCTACATTGGCTGAACCACACAGATTATTATGGGAAGCATAGCTTAAACAATGCTTAAGTTATTCTAATTAACCCATTTACAGGTTATCTTGTTCTTACACTAGTTTTCTTATTACATGCAAAAGAGCCTGAGAATTTAATAAGCTGTTTCCAGTTTTGCATTGCAGTTCAGATTGCGCCACTTCTCCTACACACAGACCCTGCCATATATATTGTTTAATCATTTTGAGGATGAGACGGTTGCATCAGTGACCCGTGAGGGCTTGTCGAGCAACACGTCACATTTGCAAACCCCTGTATCTTCTATACAGTAGAGTCCCCAAACCTGCTTTTACACATTTTGAAACGGCACTTGTGCCTCCCATCAGACCTGTTATTTAATTTCCAACTGGATGTAAATTAACACATTTTATTAATCAAACAGCATTTAAGTCTGAACAAGAAATCAGCTTCCTCTCAAAATTGTGGCATGGCCTATATGAAACTCTTCTGGCTTTGCTCATGAACGGGAGTGGATCTTTTTACCATCTTAGACATGCTCGGAGGCTAATGAAGACAAAGCCCAAGAGAAGCACATGCAAAAAGACAAAAATTTTCTTCCACATATTAGCTATAAAAATGCAGCTTACAAAGTGCAGTGTTCCAGGCACCAATGAACTCAAATCACCAGCAGAGTTAATCTTGGTGTAAAGTGTCTTAATGTTAACAATATAAAAAGACAAATTAGCCACACATGTGTGTTGGACAGGATGCTGGAGTCTGGCTCAGTAGGGCAGTATATAATTCTCCCATTTGCACTGAAAGGTAAAAAGCCTCAGATTAGAGCTCATTCAGAAACTGCTGACAAAAGTTCATATCTCCTTCCTGCTCCCGTTATTCCTCACATAGGAAAAAAAAAAGGGGGGGGGGAGGTTTGAAGTGGAAACTTTTCACAGCAATGTATGAGAACTGGGTGACTGTTCCAGCACAAAGGGTGCTGGTTCTAAAGGGGCACGGTCCTGCCAGCACAGCCTAGGGAAGGCACACAGGACCCCGGCTCTGACCTCTCTGGACTACCCAGGTAAATCCCTAACCCCCCAGGGTCCATGGTTTTCTCTCTCTCTCTCCTTTTAAAAATATATTTCCTTATGGTAGTTTGGGGTTTTTTTGCTGTTACCCATTTGACTGTGTTCCTCACATGAACACTGAATACCATCCCCTGTAGTTTTTAGATTTAAAAGGCACAAACAGGGAGGCTGCTGGCTCAGCACTGTTAATTTGATATAGCAATGTTTTCCTTAAGGAAAACTCAGCACACCAGGTAAGAAATAATCCTTAGAAATGCGTGGCCTTTGATTAAGCTTTTTCCTTGACAGACCATAGGAAGAGCCCCTGCCAGCCCTGCAGCTGCATACCAGCATTCCCAGTCCAGGCCATGCATGTGGTCCAGTATCTCTGAGCTGGAGGGCTCAGCACAAGCCCGTTCCCCCCATCCCAGAGAAACTGATATCCCAAGAGCTGAGAAGTCTTGTGGAAACTGCTTTTACCTTTTAATTTACCAAAGCAGCTGGTGCTGGTCCTTCGCCATGTGATAACCAGCTGCCCCAAGGGTCTGCCAGACCTGGGGTGTCCAGCTGCAGCCCCAGACCCTGGGAGCCATCACGCTGGTTAATGAAGTTGTCCCCATCATGGCTCTCCCTTAATGAAGTGACAAGAATCTCATACATCTCTGTTCTCCCCTGCCAAGATCACCTATTGCTGGTTTTGGAAACACTAAGTGAAAATCCATGGTTAATGCAGTTCCCCAGGAGACTGGGGACTCCCCCACACCTTCTGAATTAGAATAATATCAAATCATAAAATGTTTGGGGTTCGCATGCACCTGGATTTACGGATGCCCATCAACCCTTAATACAGGCATGGGACCTTGTATTTAATTGATTTCATCTCTAGTCTGGTTAAGTGTTTAGGAGGGTCACCAAAATCCCAGGATCTTTATCCTCATAAACCTTCTGGATTTAATAGTGACAACTTCTACTGGGCAAATTAGGCAAGTCAATTTTATAGCAAAGGCAAGTCAAATCTGCTATAATTAATTCAAATTAACACACCCACAAGCTCCTGAAGCCTATCATCAGTAAGGTGTCGCTTCAGGGATGCCTGCAGAAACATCCAAATACAAATTGTTATTAAGAACCTTAAGACTAATAATTTCACAGGAAACCAGAAATAACCTGCACAAAAGCAGGCTGGATTACAGAAATCCAGATGTTATCTTCCTGCAGAACTTTATTATTAACATGGTCAACAAAGCAAAACACTTTCCTGTAAATCTGATTCTTTAACATTACATTTAATTGTTCAATATTAAGCCACTATGGAGAATTACTGGAGTGTATCCCATGTTACATATGGTCTACGGTAGGAAACGATACCTCTGAAACTCTCAACAGCACGATGCATTCAGGAAATGAGAAAGGATTGTGGTTTGCAGTTACAACCTTCACATGTCGCTTGCTGACTTTTTTTTCCTTTAGGAAATCACAGTGTCCAGCATGGATATTTAACGCGATCAGGTGTTTGTGAGAGAAAATATCAAAGCAAGAGCTCTAAGGCCAAAAATGCTTATCTTGAGACAAGAAAATTATAAGTTAGATACAGAAAAAATCAATTTTGATGTTAGAATAAGAACATGGTCCAATCGCTTCAGCTCTTTATTTCATGCACTGGACAAGGATGCTGGAAACAGAGGCCAGGGAGCGATTTCAGAGCATTAGGTTGTGGAATGGGCTCATAGACCATTGCTGGAGCACAATCAAGCTCTTCTGAGCTGTCAAATGTTAAATAGTTAATTGTATGGAGAGGAACAATAGCCAGAGAAATGTTGCTACGTGCAGAGGACGTTATTGCTGGTGTACTGACAGCCTAAATACTGTGCGCACTACCATGATGCAATCTTGGACCAAGCTAGGGTAGATCTTGTCTGCAGCACAGCACGGATGCTTGGCACTGACTTGCTGCTGCAAGAATATTGATTTGGGTTTGATGGTCATGCGAGAAATTTACCTCTAACACAACAAAAATGGCCACATTTGCCACTATCCAAAAAAAGATTTGGCTTCCTTTGGTGATGAAGCCCTGCCAGAAGTCCAGAGAGGCAGTAAGACATAAATGAAACTGGATGCTGAACATCCAGAAAACCCAGTGACTGGTGCGAAACAAGGAAACTTTGCCAGCAGCAAAAGCACAGTAGCCACACACCGAAGTGACCGGCATTTACTCCACTGGAAGAAACAGGCTATTTGAGCAGAGATTCACATGAGAAAAAATATGCTGGTGTGTTGAGGCTGGACACCCAGTTCTGCTCTGTGCCAGCCCTGCATCAGCCATCGCTTCTCCTCCCCATCCCCGGGGCAG
>NW_008825532.1:4353645-4367823 GCF_000699105.1 Pygoscelis adeliae
CTGACACTCTAGACAGCAGCGGAGGAGGCAGGTTTCCTCAGGCTGGGTGAACCGAGGCTGCTCTGGAGGTGCTTTGCATGAGATGAGCCTGCAAGCGCAGAAACGCCCACCAGCATGGCAGGGCCGGGCAGGCAGACATGCATGACAGAGGAGGGAGGCGAGCAAAAAGGGGCACATTTTCTACAGGCTCTCTTTAGACGTGAACAGCACTTCTATAAGCGATGCTAAACGACACCACCCTCCCTCCACCGCTCGCTCCCAGTTGCCTACTTACATTAGCATTTGCCAGCTGTCAAGCTCTTGCTCAGTTCCAGTGAAATCTCCTGGATTTTCTCCACTTTCAGTGATTATGTTGAACTGCTGGGATCAGCTCCTGCTGACACTGGAATTGCCAAATCACCCTCTATTTTTTTATAAAAATCTCCCCCCATCCTTCTCCTTACTAACTTGAACCAATGCAGACCCCAGCACAGACACGATGCTCTCTAGCAGGACACACGAATGACTGCCAGCCTCCTCAGGACTGTCCCCTAATGGAGAGCTGAGTTTTTTTACAACAGAAACAGCTCTCAGACACCGAGAGCTCACATCACTTACTGAAAAGATGGTACAGACTTAACATCTTCAAGTGCTGTCTAAAACAGAGATGAAAACAAGTCATCTCCTTCTGCTTTATAAGAATGGCCAGACTGGCTCAAATGAGAAGTCCCTCTAGCCCGGTACCTTGTCTCTAACACCGAGTAGTTGTAGGTGTCTACAGAAGAGATTAAGAACAGGACAAACACACGTTAATTGCCTGGGGTGCTTTGATGGTCCCCAGTGATCTGGGCTCAGAGACTTTCTGAGCCAGAGGCAGTCTCTCAGTGTGTAATAGGCCTCACTGCATCACTCTGCCATGAACTCATCTAATTGTTTTTTGCACCATTCAGGCTTTTGGCCACCACAGCCTCCCGCAGCAATGAGTGCCGCAGTTGAACAACACGTTGGGAGAGGAAACAGCTCTCTCGTTTGTGCTGACAAGGTCTCAAGCTGCAGCTAAGTTCGCTCTCTTCTGCAAAAGCCCCGTGCGCTCAGCCAAAGCACCACTTGCCTTGCTAGCCTCCAAGCTCCAAAGAAAGCTCAGCCTTGGGGTCTCACCCATATCTACCAGCCCCAGTGCCACTTTCTAATGGGCAGAAATAATCATTAGAGGGCAGAATGAGACCTGGACCCGAGTGTTACTCATAATAAATATGAATGACTGAAAATGAGGCATGCTTGAAGTTTCACTTTCTCATAGCTCAGCAGATGCATTTGGACAAGCCTTTAAACACCTGCCTTACCTGAACACCTTTGAGCCACTCTGGGCTTTAGGTCAGAAAATTTTACCAAAAAAGCAGGCATGTAGATGCAAGATGTATGTAGGCATGTAGACATCCCTCCGTTCCGCTCATGAGGTTTTTTAAAATCATTTTCTCCTAAAGCCCAATTTAGCAACCGCAGTAGAGACTTGGTGTTTTTATGCAAATTCTCAAATTTACAGAAGTGCTGAGCTGAACTGGGATTTGAAGTGAAGGCTTCCTTGCTATTCCTCCTGCCATTTAAACACCAAGCAGGGGTACACTGGTAGAGGCGGCCAGAAATAGATTTGAAACTTCAAAAGTGTCAGCATTGAATCCTGATGAACTGGGGATTGAGAGAGAGCCAGCCAGTGCAGCCTGGGTCTCAGAAGGCTGAGCACTCACCCAGGGCTTCAGAAAATAAGGTTTAGATAATAAAGTCATCACTGGTGAATGCCATAACCCTTGTACTTTGCTGGAGCTAGTATTCTCTGCCAAAAGTTTTGGGCTAGATAAACTAATATTTTCTGATGAGAAACTGTTTTGCTGAAAGTTTCTGACTAGCTCTCTGTATCACATAGCACCCAGATGCGGGATCACAGCCTTTGCCAGATAACACATTTCTGCACCGTGACACTCAGCCTGGGCCAGGCTGGAAAAGTTAATTTACTGTAAGTTACCGATCGTGTCACTGATGGTTTATCATTCCCAGACTAGTATGTCTTTGGCCTGATTTAAACTGGTAAAAGCTCGGATCGCATTTTTAATTGTGGTTTGAGTATAGCTGTCTGGTTATTTGTGTAGGCAAAAGTATTGGTGTCCCAATCAGATCATAAACCATCAACCAGCCAGATCATATAGAGGAATAGCTAAAATGCCATGTATGTTACTGTTACAAGCATCACTCCTAATAATCGTGTACTCTATGAAATATAATTTTTAGCAAGTTGTGTTTAAAAAACAGATTGCATTTCTGATATGCCCTACCAATAAGGTATTTAACAGAGCTGCGCTGGCTCTAATGTCCCTCTTTTGCATCCTTTCAGGGACAAGAATAGATACATCACCATCATGACATTAGCAAATGTGGAGACTGCAGACACTTCATGAAATAAATTGGGAATGAATTGACGATGCAGGAACCACTGGGCCTGTCACACTATTGCTGGGAGAATTGACAACGAACCTCGCTGTCTTCAGCATTAATGACTGCAGCTTCGCTGGCTGTGTGAGCTGGGGGTACAGCTGCAAAGTCACCTCCACACAGCCCAGGTGAGACAAAATTAAGAAGCTACAGCCATGCCTTGATGGGTGATCTTACAGACCTGCTGCCACCCTGCTACTCAGCCTGCCATGTACTTCATCTGCTACTTTAAATGTGGTTTTTTTCTCTCTAAATGCCTCAAATGCGCTGCAGCGTCAACCTGCCAGAGTGCCTGCATGAACAGAATGACCTGCCAGCCAAAAAGTTCTTGACCTGATCTTGGACTTGATGAAAGAATGGTGGGGAAAAAAAAGAAAAAGCTTACATTAAGGACTAAAAATAAAATATATAAAAATAATGACTTAATTTAAACAAGGAACTGAATAAATAGGCAATCTATTAATGTATTTCTAATCCAGGAGGCAGGAAGAGAGTGGCATTTCCAGATGTTATATGTAAGCCGTGAAACAGGGTGAACCAGAAGGAAGCATGACCTTGACATTTGGCAGACACAGGCTGCAGATCCAGAGCACAGTCTCCTCCACGAGCGACCACCACCAGGTTTAACCCACCAGCATGGTGTGCTGTTACCATACCCACCTTTTCTGCTGCTAGAGGTGCAGGCTCTGAAGTTCACCCAGAAGCACCAACTCTCCAAGTTTCCATGGAGGACGATGCCCCATGGCCACGCAGGAGGCACCTCAGGAGGCACAGACCCACCAGACAAAGCATCACCTGCAAAAAGACCAGGTAAAACAGCTGAACACTACGTGTGTAGTCTGACAATAAGAACGTGGGAAACGACCAACAGATTTCCCAAGCAAATCACGGCAAGCCAATTTGTCAGGATAATTAACATGGAGGCAAAGGGGAGCGGTAGATGTGATACATCTTGGCTCAGGAAGGCTCTTGACACCATTCCATTTAACTTTCACATGAGCAAAATGAGGAAATGGACGCTAAATGAAAATTTACCACAAATCTACGCTCTCAAAATGATTATCTGCAGCTCACCGTCAAACACAGCCCTGTCCTGTAGCCCATCTTTCTGCTGGCAGAACGGATAGTTCACCTACAAAACTGCAAATGCATGGCTGCACTGTCACTCTGGGCAACAGGATCATGGTTCCAGATGACCTCCCCAGATGGGAGAATTGGCCCAGCATCACCATGGTGAAGTTCAATAAAGCCATTTGTGGAATACCACAACCCAACAAGTAGGTTGAGACTCTCTAAAGCTGTCCCTTTTCCTCTTGGAGGAAGAGACAGTGACTTTCCTTGTGAAACCTTCTGCTGAGCTGTCTTGAGAGCTTCTCCTTGCATTTAAAACTAAAAGAGCATTTCCAGCAACAGCTGAGTTTCATCTGTGCCTCATTTCTAGATGGAGAACAGTGTGCCTCGCTCCTGCCCCTGTGCTGCTGCTTCCTGAGGCACCTGGGTGCTTACCTTCATCCCCAAGCTTGGCCCACAAGCCTTTAAGTGACTTTTGCAAGAGAGACTGGGTCCTAAAAAAAAAATAAATCTAAGTTCATTTCCAAATTTTGACCCTATCCTTAAGTTTTTCCATTTTTAGTGGGTGTATTTTTACCTTTTAGCATGATATTGCCTTTAAAACACCACAAACAACACTTCAATAGATAAATAATTTAAAGAAAAGAAAATAGATGCTTTATCAGAGTACTCAGCTGTTCAGCCATCCAGCAGGGCATGCTAGACTGGGAATAGTCGAGGGCTGCGTGTAGACCTCATTGCCCATTAGAGGCACACATTTCACAATGCCACAATCAAAGCTCTCTGGAGAATTAAGCGTTGTGCCCACGTGTAATATGTCAGTTATTTGCTAGCAGGGGAAACACTGTAAGAAGTGAATGAGTTTTACTCTGCTCAGTGACATTACTAATGACTCATGCAGGATTATGGGTAACAAACCTTTGAAATGAGAGGTTGAGTTGTACACTACATTATACATCTGAATTTCATGGTATATTAGTGACAGTGATTGGTAATACAATATGATGGGAAATTGCTAACATCAGAGAGAAGTTAATACGATGCACTGCAATTTCTCAGAGAGTCCCATACTTTTTCTACAGCCACCCATAATCTGCTCATTACGGTTTGGCAAAGAGCAATCCCTCTCGTGGAGTGAGGGGCACCAGCACTCTGACAGCTGGTCATAAATTTGAATAGAAGATATGCAATCTGAAATGTTCATGTTTCCATGGATCGTTACCCAATTGTGTCTCCTCTAAGAAGCAGGTGATTTTTTAACATCCTGCGACAGTTTGTTTCTGCCGATATTTTCTCTCGCCAGATAAATCTGATGCCAGCTCGTGTCTTACAGCATTTCTTCCCCTTCTTGTTCTATTAAAATGGCTGATAACAGTCTACACTCACATTAACTAAACACCAGTTAATGGAGCGTAACTAAGAAGAATTAATATATTTACAAAAAGTATTTCTAGGTCATTAAAATAAGTATAAAATGTCTCACACAAGGCATTAAAATTACGAACGTGACCACAGATTTATGTTTACAGACTCTGGCAAACCCCGTGGCCACATGTGTCCCCTCAGTCACTCCTGTTCCAAACAGTGTAAGCAAATGTTTAAACTCTTTACTTGATTGTAACCTGAAATATTCTGTGGCTGTTTTACGAGGCCAGTAAATATCCATTGGACTTTCTCCATTTCTAGAAGATTTGGTGTTTCCTGGGGGAAGAGCCCATGAACAGAGGAGTGTCCTGGAGTGATGGCCCTGAAGACCAAACCCCACATATCCATATAGCAGATGCACCAAGAGCATCACCTTCGCAAGGAACTTGAAATGCGGAGTCATTCCCAGGACAAGGTGGGAACACCAGTCTCCACGCCTTGTCCGTACTCAGAGTAAACCCACCATCGCTGACATTCATCTCTTCTGTCTGCATTGCTAGAGGTGGCCATGTGCAAATGTGGCCATGTGCCCCTATTTTGAGGTTGTTTCTGAGCCCAGCCATCAGTGTGCGGAAACGCTCCAGCTTTAACAGCAAAAATGGCTCGTTTTTATGGTTCACCCATCACTGACACTCACCTGCTGACCAGTAGTAGAAATCTCTGCTCTTATATTGCCCTGTAGAGCTGAAGGGATGAACAAAGAGTCATTTATAAGCTTCATTACCATCCAGTGCCTCAGTGCTTGTGTGCATCAGACCTGCATAGGAGCACAGGGCTGATCAAGTAAGATATTGAGGTCAATGGGTCTGAGGCCAAAGCAAAGTCACCCTCGCACAGTCACCCACTCCTCCATTTATCTGTTCTTCTTCTACCACTGGTCTGTTGTGTGCATCCACACCTCAGATGACCAAACATCTCACAGAGCTGTTCATGTAAAGTCTCCGACACAAAGGAGTCTTCATCTCCTCTAGAGGCCCCTGGTGATACCTTGAGATAGGTAGAAGACAGAAGAATTACGCATCCTGCCACTGATACAGCTCAGCTCCCATGCCAATGGAATGGGTTTAAAGACTGCATTATTTGATTTAATCCTGCTTTTTCTGGAGAAGCTCTTGGAGGGAGGCCCAAAACACTTTGTGTGGCAAGTCCATTGAAAACCATAGCCAAGATCCCATCAGCAGGTAGGACAGGAACTGGATGGTAATTATGACAAGTGAATAGAAGACAGAGTCTCCCTCCAGCATTAAATTCAAGCCCTGACCTTTTCCAACATAATGACTAACTCAACCTTTACATAATAATGTGTGTGATATTTGGAGAGTATAACATATGTGTCATTTTAATTAATTGAACAGAAATAAATTCACTGAAGAAAAATGAATTAGCCAATCAGCAGTCACCTTTCTATCTATTTGATGTCAGAATAATTAGTTTATTCTCCTAATCTCTTGACCCCTCTAGAAATCATAACCTTGCTGACCTCCTTGAGAATAGGAGCTCATTTGAATAGCACCATAATTGTGCTCTGGGCACATTATCATCTAGTTTCAGTTTTATTAAGGTAATCTTATCCCTTCTTATTATGTCTCTGTCTGAAAGGGTGACCCAAGCCCTGGGAAAGACTGCAGGACTTTGCTCAATAACATCAGTGTACTTTGGATCAAGACCATGGCCAGCAGCATCCTTCCTCCCAGAAGATGGGCTGGTTTTGTTAGCTGGAGCATCAGCAATAATTTTACCGCCGTTCTGTCTGCGGACAGCAATATTCAGACGTGCGTCCTGACATTGGCAGTTGCGTACCGTTACCAACTAGCAAATGCTTAAACAAGATCACAATTTGTTCCAGAATGATAAAATGACCCTACAAAGTGAATTACACTGTGAAAAATAAATGTAAAATACTGTGTAGATGCACAAATGATTATTTCATTATCTGGCCAATGTATGAACGACAGATACAAATTGTTCCAATCATAGAGCGATGAAAGAGTAATGAACAATGGGTTCTTGAATGAGCACAGGAAGAAAATAATGAATTGCAGTTTAAATGAAATCAGGAGTCAATGGACTGGATCACAGACTGTCCTTCAGACATAGGAATTCTGCATTAGTTAAACACTGTCATTTGGAGAAATGTCCTTTAAGACGAAGGAATCAAATTGGGTCAGAGAAAGAGACAAATATGGTAAGCCTGGCCACTGGCTTGCTTTTAGCAAGCTGGACGGGAGCATTCCCAGTCCTGCTGCTTTGCTAATTCACACGCTGATCTACTAGAAATTAGCAGCTTATGCTCTGCAAAGTTAACCGACCGTTTGTACTTTTGCTTTTTCCCTATTTTAACCTTGCTCTTCCTCTACTACTCGGTTACTTTAAGGCACTATCTGATGAGATCTCCTACACATAATTTGGGCATAAAATGAAGACCAGGACACCAAAAGCTTCTGGGAAAGAAAGTGTCAGTTATGTAGAAATAACATATGTGGCAAAAGCTCCCTTATTTTCTTGTTGGAAAACTTTCTGCAATAGACGGATTTATCTTCTTTTCTTTTGTTTCATACCAATAAACCAAGAATAAGCCAAGGATTTCTAATGTTACTTTCAAAGAAACATGTCACATTTCGTGTATCCTATCTATCCTTCACATTGCACAGCATCTTGTTAGATCTGTACTGAAGCTACTTTTCTTTCACGAGTGCAGGACATCTGACCATTTTAGCTCGCTGTACAGAATTCTTTTACACTCTACAAAGACATCTTAGAAACCAGCAGAAACTAGCTGGTTTCACAGGCAGGGCTCAAATCATAGAGTCTCATAAACCAGCTCACTCTTACTGCTGCTCTGCCCCTGCCGCAGCTGGGGCCCACGCTGTTCCCCAGCATCTGTCCTCCTGCCCCTCACACAATAGCAAGCACAAAAGCGAGAGACAGTGCTTCAAGCCTTACATGTCTCCGTAAAGGACATGGTGCTCTGGGCTGGGCATACCCGAGGGAAAGGTCATCTTTCATCACCTCGTGCTCAATAGCCTCAAGACATTTGAAAACAAGAAAGTCCCAAATCCAGCAAGTGTGAGCACCATCAAAAGCCAGAGAGTGATGGCAACAAAGTGAAAAGCAGGGGAAAACACGGTTTTTTCTTGCCTTGTGGACAGAAATAAATATTTGTTGGAGAAAAAAACTAAAGGAGAAAGGTGGCATCTCTGCTGTGTAAGTGCCTGAAAGGCCACCTGCTTCTGCCTAATTCAATGACATCTTCTGCGAAGGGTCTCTCCCCTGCAAGGTCAGGGTATACTTCATGTGCCTGCTATGTACGTGTGAGACACCGTCCATAAAACACTATCCATTGCTATATGTAGGCAGCCTGTCCAGGCAGAGTCAGACCACAACCAGCCATAGCACTTACAGCCCCTCACTCTTCCTCAATCAGATTTATGTTTCAATGGATCCTGATGCTAGAGCACACGAGCCCCTCAGCAAACTTCCCTGCAACTCCATTAGAGTGCCCAGGGATGCTGAAACACAGGCCAAGACAACCAGCCCACCACACCACAGGCAGCCTACAGAGCTATGGGGCATCGTTAATGTATAGACAGCAGGGGTAAAATACCTTCCTGGGGACTGTGCTGAATATCCAGGAAAAAGCTTTCCTCATTGACTTAAAGAGACAGCAGTATCCTCGTCTGACAGATGAGTATTACAAAACGCAATAAGGATTGCAAACCCCAGAGTATTTCAGTTCCCCCCTGCCCCATCCTGGTTTTATCCCTGTTGCAGGGGCCTTTCCCATGTAAAAACAACTTACAGCTCTGCCCTTGATGAGACCCTCAAAACAAGGGGACCTCATTCCCCTGGATTTTGATAAATTTCCCCCTACTGAGCCATTCAGCAGAAAACCCCAGCATTAGACCCAAAAATCAAGCTGATCCAATGTGTTATCACTGGCTTGCTGTCAGACCTCCTAGCTGATTTTGGGTCTCAGGTCGCCTATGGTATACCATGACATGATCCTTCACAGTCTCCTCCAAGCCAACCTGGTGTCAGCAGTTCATTCAGCCAAGTGAAACTGCAGTTCAAACATCTGGCTTTAAAGAGCCATCCAGCCACCATCTCTGATTTGAAACCAAACTGAAAATATTCCCTGGTGCACACTGCAGAGAGCCCTGCTCCGGTCCAACAGTCAGATCACCGCCGTGCAAAAATACACGGCACCCTGCCTGGGTGATTGGAGAGGCCTGGGATAGACACTGGCACGTGGAAGTATGGAAGGATGGTCCCCACTCCCCCACCCCGACTCCAGTCCCTGCCATCCCGTTTGATAATAATCAAGACAGCTTTGGTCTCGAAGAGGTTTGGGCTTCGAAGGGCTTCAGCCAGGCTGAGTGCTGCTTCAGGATGAAAATAGTGAGCAACAGGGGCAGCACTGGGTTTTAGATGGGAAAACAAAATGCATTTGATAATTTTGGGTAGTCAGTCTAGAGAGCTGATCTGTCACAGGCTCCGAAGACAACCGGGATAGCCCGGGCACATCATGTTAACAGTTCAGAGCCCTGAGACAAGGAGAGACCCCAGCTCCCTCGCCTGCAGCATGTCTGCTGCTGCTGTCAGCTGTCTGCAGGAAGCCCTCGCCCTGCAGTGCGGAGGAGGCAGATCTGCCTTGCTGGCGTTCCCACACACCAGCACTCTCATCCCGCAAAGCACGACAGCCCCGAGGTGCCACAGTGGCTCTCCACAAACAAACCAAAGTGCAAATTACAGAAAAGATACTCCCCGTGCTAAAAGGGGTGCGCTCCAGCCCGAGCTCTCCAGCTCCGGTGGCTGAGTCCTGCCTCCCCAGCAGAATAACTGTGTCACCAGAGGATGTCAGCACAGCCTAGTTAGCACCAGCGACAGCAGCAGCAAATGCTTGACGTGGGCTAATAGCTAGCGCCCAGCTCAGACATGACTCCTATTAAAGCCCACGCTCTTTCAGCTTCACTGTTTTTGTTATCCTGGTACTTTGATGACACCAGGAGAGGTACTGTCACCTGCGTAGCAGTGCTGTGAGCTGCACGCTCACCCTGCGAGACTGAAGCCGTCTGCCCAGCTGGGCTTTCGCGCAAGCTGTGTCCAACACGCTTCCCTGGTGTGGGGTTCAGGCAGTGCTGCACTTCCAACAGGACAGTCACAGGAGGGATGGACAAACTGCCAAGTCCCGGAGGCAAGCGGTGCCATCCCACTGCAGTGCTGGGCTCTGCTGGCTGCACAGACAGACTCGACTGAGACAGTGGACAGGTCAGAGCATCCCTGCCAGCGTATCTCTGTCAAGGTGCTGCTCCTCATACCATGCATGCAGCAACCACCAGATGTTAACCTGCAACATCTCTACCTGGCACCAAGCAGCATCGCTGCCGGGAAGCCTGGGGAAGTTTTAAGCGACACGTGAACACGCCAGCCCAAAGCCCACCTCTTGTGCTGCTCAGACCTGGGAGTTGAAAGCAAACTGATAAAAACTGTGAGTCTCACAGCCAGCCACTCAATTCCCCTGTGTATGGTGCTCACCAGCTTGAGAAACACCTCGACAGGCAGGAGCTGCTTGCCAAAGGGGTGGTCATACCTCCTCACTCCCCTCCATCATTACAGATTTTGGAAATAACCACAAATGCCTCCTTGCTTTGCTAGCAGTGAGTGAGTGCTGTAACAGCAGGCTGCCAAGAGCAGCGAGGCGATGGTGTAGGTTGCAAGACTGTGCAGGAGGGAGGGGGTGAGTGACAGAAGCCAGCCTCTTCACTAAGAGTAATCCACAGCAGGAAAACACCTGGAAAAGAGTGCACTCTACATCACCTGGGACAAAAAAAAACCCCCAAAACCAGAAAAGCTGGTGCACGTGGTGGAGAACACAGCATCGCTTCTGCTGGGCGATACGGGGAGCGGTAGGCACTGGCGATGGGGGAGGTTTGCAGGCTGTGCTTTATGAATGTGCCTGGGTACCGCAGGGCGCTCTGTGGGTGTGCATTTGTTGGGCTGGGTTTGCTCAATCCTTGCCTTGGTGTGCATAGCTGCACAAGTAATGAATGCACCTATTAAAATCCAGCCGGGACATTGGTCTCTGTAGCTGGCAGAGAGGCTTCCACACTTCGGCGATATGCTGCATTTTTTTTGTATTTGCTCTGAACGCTCCACATGCTCGGTTCAGTGGTTTTAGACTCGGAGGCAGATGCACTGGATTGATTTCTAATGTAACTGTCATAATTAACTATACTTTGTAATGGTCTCAATGCAAACGTATGAAGCAGACTTGGAGGCACAGACTTTGCCGCGTTACACCAGGGCTTCCCACGTACTTTATGTGTTTCCAGAGCACGGTGCCTCATTCTGGGCTAATAATCAGTAAACAGAAGCTTCAATTACCCAACTGTACATCAAAGGACAAATGCACACTCAGTAAGTGGGTACAGCGTCATTGAATTCATTACTGGTTACATCGCAGTCACTTGGTTTTCAGTGTTAAATATGATTAACTATTTCACTCAAACTTGGCTGGTTATGCAAAAATTTGCATGAGATTTCAAAGTCTCATCAGAAAAAGGAAAAGAAAAAAAAAAAAAATGTGCACTGCTCACAGTGCTCGATGAGGAGTCCAGAGTGGCCTTTATCATCCAAAGGGCTGTTAATGCAGAAGTTAGAGATGTTCAGAGTGGGCTTTCAGCACTCGGCATTTCCTGACTCCTACACCTTTGTTTTTCTTTTCTTATCATTACATTAACACTTTTGTGTTATGGAATATTTATGATGCACACCACATGCTTAATGGATTTCCTCCTTTATTTGCAGCTAGCCTGCATTAATACAAGACTCATAGTATTCAATCTGAAATCCATCAAGGATTCCCGGGTTTAATATCACCACCACTTTTACTGAGAAAGAGATCTGTAAATCAAACTTGCAAAAGCAAAAACAAAGGCTGTATGGGAGCAGCACAAGCAGGTCGACAGCATCCCTCACATTAAAAGCATCTGGAAGTAAACTGTTAATTGAACCAGTTCTAAAGCTGTGAATTACAAAGTAATTCTCTGCCTTAAATCATAGCCATAGTTCCCCAAAATAGATGCCATCACACTGTCGTGCATTCCTCTCCCTATTGCTTATCCTGCAACGCGGGGACACGTGAGCAAGGTGAGAGGTAAGATGGATCAGAGCTGGCCTTGGGACTCCAGGGGTACTCAAACCACTCATATTTATATACTCTTGTGGGAGTAAGAAAACAGCTGACGATCAGGCACGCATTAGGGTATATTTGCTTAGATCTCCTTTGCTGGGCATGAGCTGCTTGGCCTTGTGCTGTCGGCAGAATTAGATGCAGATGAATACCCGCCATTCCTCAACCCTGTCATGTCTTAGTGCGCCAGTAAACCTCCTCTGAGCGCGTGTACGGCGTAAGGGGTTCTGTTGCTGGGGGCAAACGTGGACCATCCACAGCAAGGGAATGCTCTGCCCAGTGTGATTGCTGCCGGCTGACGTGATTTCCCAGAGTTCTCCGATATGTTTGTGTTTATAGAAGTCGTTCTTCCCTATGAACGTTTTCCCATTATTATCTTCTACACACATACACAGAAAAGTTAACCCTGAGTATTAACAGAAGCAACAAATCTTGCTCCTAATGAGACCACTGCAACCCCATATAAATCAATCCAATTGCATGAAGTAACAGCACAACATTTAGTGCCATTTAGCTGCAAGACGTGCACTGGAAATAAATACGAATGTGCAAAGACAAGCTGATGCTTTGCACATTAAAAAAAAAAATCAGTAGATGGTACTTTCATGAAAGGCCTCTAGAAGCCTTCAAGGCCAGACCCTCTTGGGTATACATTAGCGCAGACCCAACAGGGTCAGCAGAACACCTCAAGTTTTTCCAGGGGAGGATCTAACCCTGCGTACTTACCCTCTGTTAATGGCAAGTGTCTCTGAGGCTGGTGTCTGGAAAGGAACCTCAGCACCAGCCCCTGTGTGCATCCACTTCTCCAGCTGCTTAAAGCAAAGTCTCAGCACCGGTAATGGTAAATTTGAGCTCTTTGTATTTCTTCGGTTGTCAGGCTCTGTTTCAGCAAGGAACCTCAGGACATGCCTAACTTCCAGCTACAGCTCTCTCCCTTTGAAGATAATGGGATAATCACACATTTAAAGTTAGATGTCTCTCCCTCTGTTGGTAAAATGGGTCCGTAATACCTCAGAGTTTAAAGGAAGATCTTGCAATATTTCTATTCATCATCATGCAAAGGGCAGAAGCTGCAGATTTAAGAGTGGAAGGTAATTTCCCCTTCCGTGCCCAGCAACAAAGAATAGTGCCGTAGGCTTTCCAAAAGCCAATCCATTTTGGTACTTCACTGACAAGGTTAAAACAGTCAGAAGTATATCGTGTCACACTTGGAGCAGAGGTTTTTTTCTCATACGTATCTAATGTCTACTGAGATGTTGGTTAAAGAAAAAGCATTTGATAATCTGAGTTTGTAACCGGTGGCAGAGTCACCAGGTTGGAAGTAGAAGAAATTCAAACACGGGCTAATTTGCTATTTGCCAAGCATTTGATTTCCAAAGAAACGAACACATTCAACAAATCAAAGCGAACCTGATGGTGCAGGAGCAGAGCTGGGGGACAGCACATAGCTCCCGGATTGCATTCAGGAGAGAAACAGGGACTAAGGGGATGTCACAGGCTGGAGACAAACTACCCTGAGACAGCTCCACTCTCCTCTGTAAATCCTGGGTGCACAACTGGTCAGAAATGGGATGCCGTCAACTCCAAAAGCACATCCCAGACAACTCTAGTTCTGCACTTACCTGAGCGCCTGCAGGTCCTCTCCACAGAGCTAACACTGTCTGCAGCTCACCGCTATTTTATGGTGTGACACTGATGGGGAACGCTACCCAGCGTCTGACTGAATCCAGATGGGAGGCTGAGATAAACTGCAAAGGAAACCCGATGTCTAAATCAACACATGAAAAGAAGCAACCAGAAATAAACAGATAAGTCTGCACTACAGTGTTTCTGCTCAAAATTAGGAAAGGTTGCTGCAAACTTAGACCCAAGGTGAGGGAAAAGCCCTTAGGAAAGCAGAGGGGCTCAGGAGCACCACCCAGAACAGGCCCTGCTGCTCCATAAAGAAAACACATGCCAGGTTTTGACGAAAAGCAGCTCCAGCAGAAGGCATCCCGGCAGGACGGGTGCCCAGCAGCGTGCTGCGA
>NW_008825532.1:4368047-4377852 GCF_000699105.1 Pygoscelis adeliae
GAGGAGCAGGTACCACCCAACTGAGCCTGGACGAGCTGCGACCTGTCCCAGTCCCTGGCTAAACCCATGCCAAGGCTATGCCGCAGGCACTGCCGCTGCACCCGGGCAGGCTGGAAGCGGCACAAGTTTGTGCTGGAAACATCTTCTGGAGAAAACAACACTTGAAACCTCACGGCTTTCTAACCCCCTCTGGGGGAGCCCGGCTCACACGCCTGGGCACATCTCGCACATTCAGCCAAACTTTTGCATTGCATTATTTAGTCTTTCCAAAAACATAACTTTTTGAAGCAAGGTTTGTTTTTTTTTTTTCCCCTGCCCCTCCAAAGATTAAATAATGGTGGCAGTGGAAACGGATGGGGTCAAAGCTGAAAATATGGACACTTGGTGTGACCTTTGGAAAAAATAGTAGGAAATAGCAGCCTGGGTAGAGTTTGAAATGCCTGGCCCCTTTTTGGCTGCTTGTAGTAATTAGCTCATACAGGGGCAGTGCCCTTGCAGAGCCCTGGTCCCATGTGCAATTTACACCAGCAAAACAAGGTGCGGTGTTGAGAAGGGGAGGAAGGTGTGAAGGAGCCCACTCAATGCATATTGATCCTGCAAAGAGTGTTTAAGCTCCGCCAGTGAGCGCAGAGCAGGGGGTTACCTCCCACCACAAGCGTACCGTGTGTGTGCCAGCATTCGGAGGCAGTGAAATGTCCGAGGTAGCAAGCTCAGACCCGGGGGGGCAAGAAGAGGGAAAAGAAGCCTCAGAAAAGCTCCAGATCTGCACAGATGCCAGGGCAAAGCGGAGCGTGGCTGGTGCTGCCACCTCCCCAGGAGACTTGCCACACAAAAATGCTCAGGGAAGCAAGGGGAATCACACCAGATGGGGGGATGCTCAGGACCACTCCTGAGCAAAAGGACCACTCCGAGAAATCCTTTGTGGTCTCAAGGGGAGACCACAACCCACCCCACGCCTGTTTGAGCTCACTGCTCTGGCTGACCATAGGCCATGGGCAGCGCCGCTGAATCCCAAATATCTTCTGTCCACACTGCTGTCAGCTCTGCTACAACATCTCCTGGAAGTCTCCAGGACCCACGCACCGGGGATGACTGGGCACTCCCTCCTTGGCTTCAAGACTGATGTTGCATCTATAAGCACAATTTAAGTGTGGGTCAGAAAAACTATATGCAGAACCAGCAATTGCAACACTGATTTTGGGCTGGCCTTGGTTGAAATTCAGCAGGTCCACACCATCAGATTTTGCTGGCCGCTGAGACAGACCCCCCCACCCAGCATTTTTAGATGACTTTGTGATAGTTATCTTCCCTTTCTACTATTTGCTTTACGCTTGAAAAAAAATGTTATCTCAGGAGTCTTTTGAACATTAAAATTTATGCCATGCATGCTACTTTCTTCAAATATTTTAAAATATTCGAAATGTAAGAACCTTGGCGCAGTGCCCAGGATCCTGTCTTTTCGGATAAAAGTTTCAGATAACTGACACTTCCAATTACCATTTCTCCCTGAAGAGGTCATCTCCGCTTTGGCTCCAGAGCAGAGCAGGGGAGGTACCAGAGGCCCCCGAATTTCACAAAAGGTTAAAAAATCTGCACGGTTGCTAATTAAAGCCAGCGCACTCTGTGTCTGACCTAGTTCTGCCTTGCTTTCAGGAGGCTTTACCTGAGTATCTTTCAAACTACTTAAAAATTAAAATGGTTAATAATGCATCAGAGCCAAACATTACCCAGGGGCTCGCTACATGGGGAATCGTAGTTTTGCTTGAAGATGACATCATTCGTAGTTCCTGTGAGTAGGGAACACCACCAGCCTGATTCCCTGCCTTTACTCCAACCGTGCACACCTTTATGTCACTTATTGATGCCCCAAACTTATTTCGGCTGATTTTTGTAAATGTTGAATAGCGCGCTGGCCAAATCAGGAGGCAGAAGTTGGCTGAACTGTTCATCTGCTCCCCAACGCACCCATCTGCACACTCAGCTTCTCCTAAGAAAAACCTTTATGTATTCCTACAGTCTCTGCTGTTGCCGTCTGCTCCCGAGGTTTAATTTCCCGAGGTAAACAGCAGGGCATTGCTGAGCTCAGGAACTAGGGCTTAGAAATTTTCTTTTTGCCTTGCATTGACATCAGAAGAAATATTTATTCAGGAAAGTTTCATTTTACTATATATTTTACTTGACTGCCACTTAGTGGCAATGTAAAGTAATAGCTTGGGGAGGTGTACCGGCAAACCCGCAGCCCTGCAAATCAATCTGGTATTTCAGTGACTCTTCCCAGAGGTGTGGGGCAGGGTACTTGCTCAATAATTCAGTTTTCAGTCAACGCATTTTCCACATGTTATGAAGAAGGTTACAAAATCCCATCTCCTTTGAAAAAGCATTAAAAACATCATGGCCATTATGAAGGCAATGTCCATCTCCACGGTGCTTTTCATTCATAAGAAGGTTGGTGGCGTCCACCAGAACACACTTAGAAAGGACTATCAGAGGTCAGGGCTGGACGTGCTATAATGTCCATCAGCCCCCCTGGTAGGGCAGATACAGCATCGCAGGTGGGTCTGCTGCTGTTGCACCCCATGAGAAGGGTCTGTCTTCTTTGGGGAAAAAATATATACATGTTTCTTGCTGAAAAAACGAACTTCTGGAAAGTGAAGCGAGCCATTTCATATACCCCAGCACCATATCCCATGGAATTCCCAGCACGAGGGGAGGACATGTCCAAGCTCCCACTTGCCTGCAGTGTTGTGACTGCTCTTCTGAAGCAAAACAGTTGAGTTTTCCATTTTCTGCTGGAATGTCAACATTTCCTATGGAAACAGTGAAAATAAATCATGGCATTGTGATTTTACAGGGGGCAATAACAGCAACACACTAATTATCACAACAGGGCAGAATTTTAAAGAGTCAAGTGAGATTTTCAAGAGAGGGAGCTTGCACGCTTTCTGTGGAGGCTCTGTGCTCAAGTCTGGCATCCCTGAGATGCAGCAACTTTCATTTCCATAAGTTTTGTTTCTATCTCCGTAATTGCACTGGAGATGTCAAAAAAGAACATTTCTTTTTTGGTATTCTCCATGGAGGTGGAAGAGAAGGGGCTGAAATTACAGCATACTGGAGCCTTCACGCTGCAAACGCTTTAAGTTTCTCCTTTTTCTTTTTTTTTTTAACCTGCATTGATTAATGTCAAGACAAATCTCTTGGTGTGAAATAGAGGTAAGTCCTTGTAACCAGACCCTGAACTTAAAGTGGCAGTCATGTTATCTAATTTAAGAAAAAAGATTAAAAAAAGAAAAAGTCAGTCAAGCTAAAAAAAATAATGGTAATATTCAAACTTCACCCAAGCCCTCAATTTCACCTCTTGCTCTAGTCACAGCTCCTGCAGAAGTACAGCCTTGCAAAGTCACCCGAAGGGCTCTCTGGCACCCAGCGAGCACCACTGCTCGCCGACATCCCTTGCACACTACCCTGGCACCCACCGGAGCATTGGCAGCAGCCCTTGCTGGAGGGGGTGGCAATATGTATTGCCTTTAGCTCTCACATCGAGCAGATAACAGACACCATAACTCCATTTCCTTGCCGTATCTGAACTCATTTGGAGACCTCATCACACTGGGACCAGGTTGCAGCTCTGCTTTGCCCTCCATAGCTTAAAATGTCATCCCGGGGAGTGGAAGAGAAGCCCCCCCCAGCCCATGCGCAGAGGCACTCTGGACATCTAGGTCCTGCTGTCAGCATGCCTGAGGGCCCCTCACCTTGCCCTCAGGGACCACAGCAGCACCCCGACACAGCAAGCTCAGAAATAGGTCGAAAGAAGCCATTTTTTGCACTGTGGGTTTCTTTGTTATGAATTTTAATGGTACTTCAGATTAGTTCGGCTGCTGAGAGCAGTTTGCATCCCATTTGAACAGCTCTACCTGTGCTGGCATTAAGATGAAATGTTTACTTTTCATACGTCTGCACTTTAAGCTGTGCTGCGGGAATCCAGCCTTTCAAAGCTTGAGCCTGCCTAGAGATTTAGATCCCTTTTCATCCGCTTTATCAATTGTCTCCTTGAGGAAACATTTTGCCAACGTTGCGGATGATTAAAGGCTCGGGAACACGTGCCAAGAGACAGCCAGGAGCAGCCTGCCACGGGAATGTTCCCCGGCAAATGCAACGGGACCCTAAACGGGGTGACTTCGTGCTGTTGCCATTTCTGTCTAATGGGAAACCACTGCGGGTGCAGGGAGATCCTCATGGCCAGCCCACAGCAGCAGAGGAGGCAGGGTCTGAGAGCACAGTCAGCTCCCGAAGTCCCTCCCCAGGAGGCAACGTTTTGCTCAGTGCACCTTGAAACGCCCCGTTTCATCTGGCACTCGGTGGTGGTCAGCTCATAACCACCCCACCCCACCCCACCCAGCCTCTTTGCAGCGCGGTAAAGCCGGAGGAAGAGCTGGGCTCTGGTAGACAGTTCCTCTCTGACTTGTGACACAGCACAGAGCAGCGTGTAGCAGAGCGATCTGCTGATAAAGGATGCACAAAGAAGTCTCCACAGCTCCCATGACTCTGACTTTGCTGGACTCATTTCCAACACATTTTACTCACTTTGAACCATAAGAAAGACTCAGATGGGGTGTCTTGGCTGGTGCAGATGGACACAGCTTCACAGCCAGCTGTACCTAAGAGAAAGCAGGGTAACTAACAGTTTTGCTGACAATTACATTGTAGTTAGCAGGTCTAGGAAGAGCCATCTGTAACAGGCAGCTGCAGGGGCAGGTAACATTTAGTTCGCTCCTTGACAAGAAAGAGATGATAGTAATAACATGGAATCAAGAAATATAAATGCACACAGTAAAAATAAATCACCCAAATGGGATAAAACACAAGAAAGTTGTCTGTGGTGGAGATTCAAACTCACAACATTTAAGGCACAAGTGGTTATTGGGGGCTATCTTGATCTAAAGATCCTTTGCCTTCTTTGGGAAGATACTTCAAAACATCCACAGGCCCTGGTGAGTTTTGCTTGCCCATACGCAGCGAGGGGCAGAGGCAACGGGACGCCCTGGGAATGCCCTTGCAATGCCCATTTCATGCTCCCAATGCAAAGTTCAAGGCACTTTGTAGGTGGGAGAGATTCCCCTTGCCAGCATCCTGGAGCGATGGGCTCAGCAGGACAGCACTTTTCTCTTTGAGATAATATTTTAGGGGAAGTGGGATAACTGCGTTTTTGTAAAAAAAAAAAAAAAAAAAAAAAGGCAGCATTAAAATTCTACCGTGCTAGCCTTGCCTTGCCCAGGGCAAGTAATTTTTTTGACAGGTGAATAAAATATCATTAGTTTCTCCACTGTCATCAATCATCAAAGTGAAGGCTGGGCGAGTAACCTCTCCAGACAGTCCTGGGGACTGCATTAGCCCCTGGTTTCTAAAGAAGCAGAGAGGGGCCGAGCCCGGAGGCTCCCTTTATATCTAAATGCATGGGAGGCAGACAGCTAAAACCTCTCCCCAACTTTGACTTTTTTCCCTAAGTGTTAGAAACTGACAACAGCATAGAAATGGAGATTTCACGTTGTCACTCCAGCATTGCCCAGCTATTTGTGGCCAGGTAGCCCAAGCTGGGCTATATATTGTATGGGGGCTTTGCTGAGAGCAGCGGCATAAGTTAAGGAGAGAGAATGACAAATCTGAAGCTTTTGTCCAAAGGTCACACACTTGATGCTTCTTTCACATTTGTGTGAGTTAATTTACTTTAAAAAAAAAAGAAAAAAAAAAGAAAAAATCTTCACAACAAAGAAAAATGAACAGAAATCTGTCCCTGAGACTGCCGTGGCCATGAACTTCCAAAGCTATTGTGATTTCAATAGAAGAATAGGAGACACTGCCATCGAAAATGCCATTGATATTGTAACAGATCATTGCCTAAATAGACCATAACAGCCCCCATTTCAATGGTTACTGAGAAACGCGTTAACCCCTTCCCATCTGAGCGCCTGCACAATCTCTGCGTGACACATCAAAGGAGACACACCAGATACTATGAATTTCACACCCTTTTTCTGCCTCTGTCAGCTCCTCTGAGCTTCCCCGTCCCTTTCCTTTTCCACACCGCATCAGAGCTAGCCGCGAGGGCAAATCCTTTTAAGCACAGGCAGAAAACCTGGGGTTAGCATATTGTCTCACCCCCCCCAGCCCCGCTCCCCAAACCACCCAGGAGAAGGCAAAACCTTCCCCAAAGGTCTCCGGCTCAGCAGCAGTTAAAGTGCCAACACTTTACAAAAAGGATATATATACTTTTTATATGCTTTAATTCTCAGTGGACCAAGCCCCAAACCTTTCCAACTCTGAAAGGGCTTTCGAGGAAATAGTAAGAAAAACAACCAAAAACAAAACCAAAAAAACCCACAATACTACTTTTTTGAACTGTGGTTCTTCTCTTCCAGACCCAGGGAGGCTATTGCAGTAGACCCCCATCAAGCTCCTCTTTGAGGTTGCTTGTTTAGCTTGTTCTTAAACACTTTGCCATGTCCCACCGCTGGGACCTCCTGAAATATTAAGCTAAACATCTTTCAAAATGTGTCATGCCTCCCTGTCACCGTGATTTGCAGGTCCTGGGGAGGCAAAGAATGAAATCAGGTTTCTTTGGAAAAAAAGGACTATTTCCATAATGCTCCACATTAATTGAATCTCAATCCTTTAATTCTTTACTAACTGAATCTGGGACCACATTTACCGTTACTTAGCACAGGACAGATGCCAGGCTAACCGGTACTGCCCACGCAGAGCACCCTCCTGCCTTTCCTTTTGCACCATGCTCTGGGCAAACACCGCTCTGGATTTGTGACATGCTTTCATTTCTTCTCAGACATGTACATATAGGTGTTACCTATATATGTGTATGAATAAATATGAATATAAATAAGGCATGCAAATACCTCTAATTTCCCTTCTTACTCAGTTGTTCATCTTGAGCTTCTCCAGGCTGATTTTCTTCTACTAAACACTACCCTGTTATACTCCATCTCTTCGCGGTTTCATGAGTTTAAAAGCTCCTTGCTACAGTCCTGCAGCCTCTTCTCCAGAGGAATACAAATAAGAAATGCACAAGAAGTGCCCCAGCTTTCCACGGGGCGAGGGTGCCTGGCCCCGAGCCGTGACCCTTCTCCCTGCTGGAAGCCCACGGCTGCGTCGCCGAGTCCCTGCTCAGCAATTTGCCACCTAAAAGCACCATGGGGCCACCGGCTGCACAGGTACTGGGACCTTTCCTGGGGCTTCCAGCTGTTACCAGACAGCTGTGAATTAAGAGATAATTGCAAAAGAAAAATACACTTTTTGGTGAGACCTGCAGGCAATGGAGGTCCTGGGGAGGACGCCCCTTGGGCTGAGGGTTCATTAATCCTAATGAAAGGACCAAGGGTTCATTAATCCTGCACAACTCAAACTCCTCAGGGCCTCTTGGAGCTCAGCTCCTTCTGACACCCCAGGGAGAAACCCACCTTGCGTGGAGCCTCCAGGAAGGCCCCAGGCACTTCCCCCAAAGGGGCTGCTATGGGATCAAAGCTCTTTGCAGCCAGGCACAGCTGGAGCAGTGGCTGCTTTGGGAGGTGCTGCGGGGGCGGCAAGGACGCTCTCGGTGCCTGGCATGGACAAATGCAGCACAGAGACAGGCAGGGATGCTCTCGGTGCCTGGCACAGGCAAATGCAGCACAGGGGCAGGCAGGGATGCTCTTGGCACCTGGCATGGATGAGTGCAGCACCCACGCTTCAGCTCGCTTCGCTGCTAAAGTCTGAGCAAGGTCGAGAAGACACCAAGTAGGATATTATTTGCTTCTCACTTCTGGGGAGAAGGTGGCTATATTTTCATTTCAATCCCATTATTTATGAGCCTTAATTACCTTTACTTTTCCAGCAGATTCAGAGGCAAATAGCCATAAGAGCCTCCCCTCTCTGCAAACAAAAAGGCAACCGATTCAGAGAGTTGCCACAAAATGACTCCTATAACCCCCTGTCCTGTTTCATGAAGGCCTTTGGGAGAGCCCAGTACAATGAGAAATAAAGCTACACTTTGCAGGGCTTCAGTGGCAATTTCCTCCCCATATGTTTCTCAAGACACTCTCTTAATTTAGTTTGTCTATAATGAATTCTGTCATTATTCCAAACATTCATTCTCATGACCTAGTCTTATAGCATATCACCACCAAGTATCTTTTTTTGGCTATACAATCTCCCTGGGGAACCGAAAATTGTCTCCGTCTGCAGCACAACTATGCTGGGGAGCAGCCTGGAAAACAGATCCGAGATTATTCCTTTCTGTGTCAGTCATTTAAGCCTCTTTGTGTTAAAGTTGACATTTGTCTCGATGCTGTCTCAATAGGCCCCGCTGGCTGGGTTTCATTCAGCGCTTTGAGCCGGGGGGAGAACTTGCCTCTTGTTTTACTTTCAGGCCATTATTGTGCCAAAGCGTGAAGGGAGGGAGCTGAATAACCACAAACAGGTGAGGCGGGGAGAGGCTTTCTGTCTCCGCTCCCAGCTTGTGAGAGCTGAGCTCTTTGGATGCCTTTCAAAGCCAGGAGAAGCCAAAAGCAATAATCCCCACCTCGGGAGCAGGCAGGAAGGAAGGGTATCCGATGTTGGCCAGAGATGTCCCAGCGCAGGGGAAGCGCATTCCCACGTGGTGACATCGCGGTGAGCCAGGACAGCCTCAGCGGGGCCAGAAACGCAGAATTTGAAAAATGTCCAAGCTCCACACCCACCTTGACTGGAGCTGCAGAGGAACAGGGCAGCGAGGGATGCTTTTTAAGTCTATGCACGTGAAACAGCTGCTAGGAATAAGGGGTCTTTTCATTAGCCACCACTGCCTCTGCCCGCCCCCGTTAGCAATCTGTAGGTGTCAGATGTAGGCTTTTCGGCAAACCACAACCATTTTTCTTCCCTCCTCCTCCTCCCTACCCCTTGCTTTCATTTAATCAGCCTTGCAAAAAGAGCTATTATTTTCGCCTGACCTTCACACGACTGCAGGCTGGCTGGCAGTGAGTGGGTGCCAACGGGAAGCGCAGGGAGCATCCTCTGTGCGGAGATCAGATATGGAGCTCCTGCCACGTGCCTGCCGTGGCCTTGCCTTCACCATGCGGTGTTTTCATATGCACATCTTCAGTACCAAGCCAAGAAGGTGGCATTTTCCTGAGGCATCCCAAAAGTGCCCTCTCCATACCGTAACCGGAGCCTCTCAGAGGTCCCGAGGAGCTGGAAAAGCACACACATGCTTTTGGAGGCAAACAGGATCAACTGTTATTCTCCCCCCGCATTCCACCCACCCTTGAATTTCAGCGGCAGCTCCAGGAGGAAGATTTGGCTCCTGCAGTCACCCTGCTGAGGGCTTTCCAAGGCATGGCAAAGCACGCGGCAAAGCATCCCCCTTTTGGAGAAGCACAATTAGGCACCTGTAGTAACAACTCCAGCAATATCTGCATCCCTGCCCCGGACGGCGTCCTGGCTCCGTCCCAGCCCACGCTCGCTCACTTGAGGCTCCACGTCCTGGGGAAGTGTAAGATGTTGCGCCAGCATTGCCCTGTAAAGAGAGACAGGGAACAAGAGCACGTTGTTTGGTAGCATCAGGCTTTAGCCCCCACAATTGTGTGAGCTAATCAGCTGTATTACACGCATGTGTCTCGTGCGACTTCAGACGTCTCACCCCAAAAGCTCCTGTAACAAGAGATTAGGGAAGAGGCTGGGGAAGTTAAAAACTCTCCACTGGAAACTTGTTTCAGGATGTTTACAGCCAGCTCCTGTTCAGAAAAGAGGTTGCTTTGTGCTTTACCTTGCGGGCCCGAGGACT
>NW_008825532.1:4377928-4378897 GCF_000699105.1 Pygoscelis adeliae
ACTCTCACCTAACAGCCCTGCGAAGGTAAAAACAACCAGCACGAATGTCACACCCCAGGTTGAACCCACGCCAGATCGAGGACAAAGCACCTCTACACATCTTGTTCTCTCATGGTAAAAGTCCCGGTTTAATTCAGACAGTCGCACAGGCATGCAGGATCCCTCGGCAGCAGCAACACCCCGCCGAAAGCTTTGTGCAATGGAAACAAGCCTATTCCCTTTGTAACATCCAGGGGTCACAGTCACTGATTAGGGGTATTGGAGGGGATATCCTGACTAGGCTCAAAGGCATACGCCCGCCCATCCCCAGCCCAAAAATCTAAGTAAGTATTGCATGAAGCAGAATGAATATCCAGGACTTCAGTGAAAAGGTGAACAACATTTTCAAAAAGGGAAGGAAAATATCAACAAAGGCCATTCGCATCACGGTGATGCAATACAACTTCCCTGTAGGAACCATATGGGCAAATAACACCTGTAGGTTTTGTCCGAGCAGATAACCCAAACAGCCCAGCGCCTATGCTGGCCCATGCAGGTCTCTGGAGGTAACCCAGCATCTTCACTCAGCATCGCTTCTGGTTACACCACTGATCCCAAGCCCTTGGGGATCCTCATTCAGCTTTTTCTCAGCTCCTCTTGTCTGTCTTCTCTGAGTTTAAGCTCTCTGGGACAGAGCACCCATGGCACCCCGACCGCTGGCACTTGCTGCATTGTTGCACTGTGCATCCATCCCATGAGCAGGCACAGAAGAACCCCAGCACTCCCAGCTGGGACCTCCTCGTCACAATCACAACGTGTTTGGAAATGTTTGTGGTAGAATCAGTGATTTCTCTTCTCTTCTCAGGGCCCAGTTTGGGCCAATGCATGAAAGAAAAGGTTTCCCAGTCAACATTAGCTGGCAGAGCTGGTTCGTAATCAGCCAGGACAGATGGGAACACATAATGCCTTGAACCCTACCAAGAAAACATC
>NW_008825532.1:4378907-4418852 GCF_000699105.1 Pygoscelis adeliae
ATGCCTGTTAATGTGAACCTTTAGAGGGGTAAAATGGTCATTCAAATCAGAGAAGGATGATTGATTCCAACTTAAGAGAAAAGCACAAATCAAACTGATTCCTATCCGGGGAGGGGAGGTGGGGGGGAAAAAGGTTTGACCTGAAGCAAGGCTTGACAGCAGATGAATTCAAATTTCTTCAGCTTCCAAGATAAACTAATACAATGGAAATCTGGATGCACAGGCACTGAGGAAAGCTGTAAGTCCCATTTGGATATTTTGCAAAACCAGCTGAGGGGTTATACTCAAACTATCATGGGCATCGCTTTCCTCCCAGGAAGCATCCTTTGCTTCCCTGCTTTACCTGTAAATCGCATTTACCCCCAGATGTGTCGCTGCGGTGGTAAATAAGAGCTGTCCCCTTTGGAAGAGCTTGGGCAGCAGCTCCGATTTGTGTGAGAAGTCACCTCCCCTTCTTAAAATTGCCCTCCAATGCAGAATTATAATCTCATGTGTCAGTAACCATTTTGGTTTATAAAACAGGCATGCAACATATCTAGAAGAAAAATTGCACCTGTCAAATGCCCTACCCTGTGAAATAAACCTGTGTAATTTCACTCTTCACCTAGTAAATACCCAAGCGCTCTCCAGAGTGGCCCCTTCCAGTATTGAAATCTGTTTCCATTAATACTAGAAGTTAGTAGGGTTTGGGAGAAAAGGAAGGAATTGATTAAAAGCAGATGGTATTCATTATCTTGCTAATCACAATCCTGCAGGGTTTTTACAAAAAAAAAAAAGAGAAAGAAAAAGCAACATCAAGAAAAGGTCACACTAGGACTTTTCAAATAAAACATTAGAAAAATAACACTTCCAAGGATTTACTCCCCTCTCATGAGAAAATCAACTTGTTTCATATCACAGCTCAGCCACGCTGGGAAAATGCCTTTGTGATACAGACTTCATTCTCACATTTTGTGCTGGGACTGCGAACCCAAACGCCTGAGAAAAAACCTGTTGAAAGGGTCATTACCGCGTGCACCGTCCCACAGCCTCCGGTGGCACTGCTGTACCACCCAGCCTTTTTTTTTTCCCCTAAAGGGAAGCCACAAGCAACCAAATAAAGCAAACAAAACCGTATAGAAAGTATATATAAGAAACCATATAGAAACCATATATAAGCAGTTTATTGGCCAGAACCAGCGTAGCGGGAAAACGCAAGGATGGATTACGTTCAAGCTGACTGACTGGCGTTCACTCAGAACAATTTTCTTGGGAGGATTTTCGCTCTTGGTATCTGATCCTGCTTCCATTAATGTCAACGAAACTGTTGTTATTAGCCATTCATAGCACTGGAAGAGGGAGAGATGCCTATAACAAAGGCCTTGGCACTTTTTCATGTTATAAAGTCGCCAGATTCAAACGGGTCATATTCAGCTTTGCTTCAGGACAGCAGAACAGGATGCCATTCATGAGGAGGCGGCTTGCGAAAGAAAACCCTAGTGGTATTTTCCAACTGCAGAAGCACAAGCGTTTGCTTGTTCACCACCACAGTCTCCTCTGCCTTTTCAAAACCTGCCAGTCCTTCACAAAAACTACCCAGAAAGCATGTTAAACCAAACCTGTGGGTGCTCCTGCTCACCGCGTGCCTCTGGGTAGCTGGGGCAGGGGCTACCGGTGCCCCCAAGGTAGCAGCATCTCAGGGTGGGTTCAGCGAAGACAGGATGCAAAATCTGGTTAGGATACGCTCAGCCTCTTGGGATGAGAGGCAGTAGGAAACCACCAGCAGTTGTGACTGACAATAGACTTTATTCTTTTCCTATGATTTCTTTTTTTAAATAGGAAGCGGTTTTACGACATGTGGCCAAAATGTTCCGCAAGTAGACATGGTGCTACGTAAGCCAAAAAAGCTATGTGCTGGTGAGATTTTGTGGTCTTCGAGCTGAGATTCCTAAGCAGCTATTTATATGGTAATTTATTTTTTAAACCACAATGACTCAAGACTGCCCTGAATGGCAGCAGATTCATTGTTAACAGTCTTTCTGTGCCATCTCACAAGGTACTAAATAGCTCAGAGATGACCGAGTCCCAAATATGCCTCAATGCCACTCCTGCTGCCCATCTGGAGTCAATATCTATGCTGATATTTAGGCTTGACCTAAGGTTTTTCCTGCAGCTATCCCCAGATTCTTCTGCTGTCATTTTCTTACTCTCAGGTCAGTCCTTTTGTGAGGCAAGGGTCTTGCCTGCAACGCATTTCATTTTCAAAATGGGTTGAAAAATTGTGAAATGGAAAGCAAGATAGACGTAGGTCTTGTTTGCAGGCACATGTACAAGAAAAACAAGCAGACCTGTGAACAGTTAAACTTAGGAAACCTAGTTTTCTGCAGCTTTCGCCTGTGGGTTTTCTGAAGGCAACTAACCAAGGTTGAGACTCACGCTATGACCTTCTCCCCGAAGGCACCAACTTGAGTCCCCCTCCACCACTCTGCTACTTGCTTTTATGAAACTTAGAAAAGCTTAATCTCTTTGGGATACTGACCCACGTGTCAAACAGGGCTGGAATCAGGCAACTGGGTCAAAAGCTTTTCCTTTTTTTACCTAAGCACCATTTTCTTATGAAACCGAATGAAAACCCCAAGGCCGTTCCTTGGACATGTGAGGAGGCAGCAAGCTGTGTCTTCATGGAGTAACGGCTGGTGTCTGCATCCCATGTGCATGCGGAGTTGCTGCACGTACGTTAGGTGGAGTGTGACTGTGTAGAGCCCACAATGCCTAGCAGCCACCTGCAGAAATCGGCCCCTGCTGCAGTGAAGAGCACCAGCAGCTGAGGACCACGTCGGGGCTTGGATCTCATTGGGAAGCGGGTGATCTGAGAGGCAGGAGACACCCACATGGCTCCCAACTGGTGAGTGCCTGCTCACATCCAGTCCTGGTCCAGCATCACATTTAACACCCATCTTTTCAGGCCCAAGCTTTGAGCGCTCCTGCCACGGGATAGAAATAAAACCAGAGCAAAGCTGGGGTGACATGAGAAACACCAAAAAGAAAATACATGGCTATAGCATCTCCCAAGGAGCTTGGCAATATTAAGAGCTGTCATTTCCAACATCCCCATGATGCAAGAGTCTGCTCCCCAGCCCAGAGGGTTAAAGCCCGAGGGAGGCGAGGGCTCACCATTCCCCCAAGCTTTTAATTGCCCGTTATCTTGCCTGCAAGTCCAAGTCTCTGCAGTATTTGCGAGAGGAAAGCCGGAAAGCATGTATTTCTGGTTAGCACTTATTAAATAAAAAGATCCCAGATAAAAGAAAGGAATACTGTACTAACGCTGACACCGCAGAAAGATAAATGGCAGCCTGGAGTCCTCCAGGGCTCTAAGTTATCTAGTTAAATAAAACGCCCCACCCTGCATGCCGAGAAAAAAGTGGGGTACGTGGTCACGGCGGGCTGCATGGTGACCGCCCGGCGGTGAGCTCAGCCTGACACCCAGCCAAGAGAGACTACCACACCCAAGAGAAGCAAAACTCCCCGGGAAACATGATTCTCCTTCACATCAGTTTTTGTTTTAATAATACTGTTTTAATTCCATTTAACTTCCTTAACCTGCAAGCAATGCTGCTGGGTCAATCTTCTGTTTGCCCAAAGCCACCAGCCAAAAGCTCCCCCTTCTCTCTCACTCCTTCTCCCTCCATATGTATAGGTGTATTTAAAAAAAAAAAACAAAACCAAAAAAAACCAAACCACAAGACATCTTTCACTTTAACTTCATAGCATCACGCACAACTATTTTGGAAAAGCACAAGGAAATGCCCTGTTCCTCATACCTTTGCCCATGGAGCCCATTGTCCATCCCTCCCCACCTGAACACCACGAGCTGCCAGAGTCACACAATGCGCCACGATCCTCTGGTGGAGCCAAAAACCGAGTCACTTCGGTAGAGGTCAAGGAAAGGCAAAACATCCCAGTAATGCTCCTGGTCCGGCTGGGCTGGGGAAGGGTGCCCGAGCTCGGCGGGCTCTGCGATGGCCCCAGCTGCAAACCTTTCTATGCATTAGTCTTTCTCCTTCACCCAAACCACTTGGCTGGATTGAGACTAGATCTTTAAATAATAATCTTTTGGGCTAAGACCAAATATGGCAAAACTTGAGCCAAAAAGGCCAGCTTTTCAAAGGAAAGCCTGCTTGCCAGGATAGGTGCAGGCAGTCACAGAGGGAGGAGGGACATTTATTCATCGCCCACAGAGGGGCCATCAAAATCTAGCCAGAGGGGGCTTCCTCGGCTGGAAAGACACCACCAGCCAAAACAAATGCTAAACACATTCCTTGCAATATTTCTTTTTTTTTTTTTTTTTTTTTATTTTATACATGGTGATTTTGGGGCATAGGGGAAGTTTTCTGGCTGATGCCCTTGGGGAGTTTTGCCCTGGGAATCAACCCGTGTTACTCCTGCCCACGTGGCACAACATAACCGCTCAGGGAGAGCATCCCTGAGCCCCCAGCGCACAGAGCGAAGGAGCGGCCATGGGAACTTCCAGCAGCTCCCTGGGCCTTGGGAGAGTGGCTTTGCAGGAAGGGGCTCCAGCTGAGCACACGAGACTTTCTCCAAGACAAAATGCCTTTCTTCTTCCCCCCCCCCCCCCCCCCCCTCCCCCACTGAGTTGATGGGAAACTGTTTGCAAAACTAGAAATATCCCCTATGGAAAAGTCTGAAAGAACTAAAAAATAGTGAAACAGCTGCATTCTTTAAAAGTCACTGGAGTGGAATTTGATGGAAGGTAAGATCTTCTCCATAGTGTTTTCTAATTCCTTTAAGAATTCGGTGGCAGAGATCTAATTTTCTGTTAAGTTCCACATGGAGGTTACGAACAAAACCCATCGAGATAAACCCCACTGTTCAGTAGTGTACGCTTAAGGTTTTTTCTTTCTTTCTTCCCAGATAATCAAACCTTCACCTAGATACTAAACTGCAGAGGTTTAGCTGTAATTTTAAGATAGAGCTCACACACTGAAAGACAGATCATGTCTCGAGCATATTCTGAAACATACTTTTAGGTATTCCTTCTGTTATGAAAGCACTAACACCAGCCCCCAACTTCAGAGGGAGCTGGCTCTGCACTTACAACAGAGTTAATCACACTGATACAGATGAAAACCTGCTCCAGGCATACAGCACCAGGAGCCTCGGACTACTAGTTTGCAAGCTGGACTCACAGGTTTGCTGGTCACTGGGATAATTTAGGAGTTATTACCTCATTTTTGGCGATTGCCTTTAGAAATGTATAGTTTGCAATCAGGCTACTTTTTGCCCTGATTTATTTTAGTGCCGGAAGAGCACAGACCTGCTCTAGCTCCTCCATTCAGAAACCCTACGCATAAAGGTGGGAGGGATGGGGGGCATGTTGTTTAGCAGCAAATGGACACCATCCCTCAACACAAAATCATCTCCATAACAAAGACAATGAAGCTTTTTTATAATCTGAGAAAGACACAGTTTTACACCCTTTCAGAATAGCAGAAATGTAACACACCGCTAAAAATCAGTATAAATAAGCCTGTGCTACTATTCCTGAACAGTGGTGCAAGGAGGCATAATTTGGGATCCTATAAGTTTCTAAGTCTCTACTTGAATTTCTTCTAACTTCTAATGACTGCCTGTGCCTGCAAACATACCCTACATTATTCGTAAGTGGACTGAGCACCAACCTAAGGTAGTTCATAACCAGGGGAAAAGGGCTCAGCTTGAGCAAGTGGGGTCATCCCTGGTTTGTCATCACAGGTAGCGCAGCCATTACTTTAGATTTCACTAATGGCTATGTCCCATGGAGCCAAAGGAATTGCTCCTAGGACTGGGAAAAAAACCAAAACCCCAAAGCACGCAGCCCAGAAGTATTGCGTGCTGAATTGCTTGGAGACATGTCAGGGTTGCAAACTGCTCAGCACAGCAGAAAACAGACACGCCACTGACACAGCAGTGCAGAAGTTACCATCACGATGCACATGACCGTTTTGGTAGTCAATCTCCAACTGATGTTTGAGTTGGAAAGGCCATGGTGAGGATCAGCAGTCTGTGGTTCAGTGAAGTCCTGTAGCACTGGGAGCTCCCACTGCAGTGGGTGCAAACGCGGCTCTGACCTCCCCGGGCTGCCACCACACACTCTGAGCGTGGGATGCTGGGATGTGCGAGAGCCACTGGCAGTAACGCAGGTGGGAGAGGACGCATCACTGCACGGCTGGGAAAGACGTTACTGGAAATTGAGTTAAGCTTTGAGTCAGACCTTTGGGGAGAGTTTCTAACCTGCTCTTCCAAATGAAGTCACCACACAGCCCTGCAGCCTCAGAGGCAAGTCTCGTCGAGAGACTTTCTCAAGACACCAACTGCCTTGATGAGTAATGTGCAATGAAAGTAGTCAAGCCTGGCAGAGCGAGCGCCAGCTGAATACTCACGCAATTTAATTGGTAAATACGAGTATCTCACTGTTATTTACCTAGCAGATGAACACCACTCGGAGTGACTGGTGCAATCGTAATACTTGGACACTGGCACTCCAAGTTCATGCATACACATAACTGGCTCCTTTAATAAAGCTGAAGACTTTGACACCCTCTTTTACCCTCCTTCTACAATCACTTGTGCTTACAGCAATCTCTAGGATTATGTCCATACATACGCTTCCTAATTCATCCCATTAAGAAGGACACTACAGATGATGATGCTTTATTTTAATTGGCTTAAAGATACAGGCTGCACTGCTTGAGGCCTGGTTTTTGCACAGAGAAAGTAATTGGTTCGAGATCACATGAATCTAATGAGCTTTCTTTCCTGAGTGTGCAGTAAAAATGCACATTTCCTGTCCACCTCACAGACCCAGATACAGATGTTCTGGTTCTCTCAACATGTCACATTACCCAGGTCTGCAGGAATACCAAGGGGTGAATTGCATTTTAGGTTAGTCAAATAAGGCAGGGGCAGTAAATTTATGTGCTTTATGATGGTAGATTTTTTGGTTCCTAAGACAATTAGTAAGTTCACTCAAATTAAAGGAGGAAAGAAAAATTACAGTGCAGCTCAGCATTAAAATATGAACCACCAAGGTTTTGGAGGTTTGCTCAGCAACCTGAGCTTGAGACCCGGCACACGCGGCTGCCTCACGCTAACAGGAGAATCGCCGTAATCCATCAGAAATGGCAACACATCGCACTGGTGGGGCCGTTGGTGCAGAGCGGTACAGCAGGGGGTTAACGGGAGTGCAGAGTCCCACAGCAGCACTTTTAGCTCGCAGCTATCTTAGTTCTTTGCTGCAGATAAGCTTTTACGTCTGTTCCTCCGATTGGATAACAGAGACAGAGAATCGACTTGCCAAAGATCGTACAAAATATGTCTCATGCAAAACAAGGCATGAAACCAAGACTCGCTGATTGACAGTGCTGCAATGGCCCAAACAACACACTCACGCCAAGTCCTCCTTCCGGGAAGCTCAACCGAGCACAAATGCTTCATTTTCCAAGAGCAGCTCTGCTCCAAGCCTTGCATCTCCTGAGCAGGAAAGGCAGCCAACTCCCTCTCCATGGAAACTTGAATACCCGAAGTGGTGTGAGCAGCTCTCCCCACAACCAAACACTTACATGCAGAGAAAAGTTTTTTTGCAAGTCTGCAGAGCAGCGTTGCATCATGAAGTCTCCTGCATCACTAATTTTTATGGGGTTCCGGTAGGAGCGCAGACCTCGCTGTCCAGGGGGAGATTTATCCTGAACATTTTCCCTGAGCATTTCTGCAACGCCAGCACTGTTGACGTAGCTGAGCAGCTTGGAAACTCTGAGGACACAGATACTTTGAGATACTAACACAACATAAACAATACTTTCGTTGATCATTAGATCTATTGGCAGCCACACGCCAGTGCCCTGTACGGACACCCCAGGCAACCGAAGGGAACTCTAAATGAAAAACAAGCTGGGGTCAACCCGCCTGAGCGCCCTGGGAGGACACAAGCTGGAGACGGCAGACGTTTCTAGGGGAGCATATCCCTCGCTGATCGCCAGCTGGGAAAGCAGGAACTCGGTTTTACTTGAATGCTACTCAGGATTTTGTTTTCAAGAGAAACTGGAAAGCAGGGTACAAACAATGACGCATTTGTCCCAGTGAAGCCTTGGGGCTGGCACTGGCAGGGCAGGAGGTGCTCGCAGCCTTGGAGCACAAACACCCAAGAGGGCACCAAGTAGCCCCGGCTGCTTGTCCCCGCGTTGTTCAGCATCCCAGGGCTGCGCGGTGGGGCAAACGCCCTGGAGAACCTGCCCTGGGATGGGTTTCGTGCTTTCAGGGATACGGCTGTGCTGCAGATCCACCCCAGGCATCCCTCCTGGATTTTATTGACTTGGTTTGCTCTCTGCAAATGGATGTAGGGATAGAAGAGCACACAAATAACAGCAAGGTACCTTTGGCCCTTAAAAAGCAGCTCAAAGTCCAAGGAACAAGTGACAGTTTAGGAAGACTCACAGGTTTACAATTCCTCTATTTTTTGGCATGCTTTTCAGGCATTCAGTGCCAGCTGCCGTACCCAAGGAACCAGGTAACAACCACTCAGGTGCACCCTCTTCCCACAGCCTTCTGTTTGGCTTCAGTGTTACTGATCTCAGCCCAGCACACACAGGTGGGTGAGAAACTGAGACAGAGAGGACGGGTGCAAGGCTCTTGTCGGAGACAGCGAAAGGGAATAGCCTGAATGGGGAATGAAGAGGTACTGCTGAACTCCTGATGCCTCTGGTACTCAGGTTCCTCCTTAAGATGCCACTGACCCGGCCTCTCTCATATTTGTCCAACTCACCTGTAGGGGTTGTTGGGAGCAGCAAAGACCATTTCTTGCTGTCTTCTTAGCCAGTGCCCAAAAGCGGGACCCCGGGCTGGATCAGAGCTGCTAAGGATCAGCACAACCCAATCCCTAGTCACACCAACTGTGCCAGAACTCAGGGATGCCCAGGCACCAGCACCCTGGAGCCAGCTAATGTCAGACACTGCAGCTGTATCATGCTCTCCCCACTAAACAGAAGCTTGAAAATAAAAAGTAAAAAGTCACTAATTATCATCAACGGCACTGCTGATGTGCAGAGTGAACAAGCGCTTGGATCTGTGCACCTCATGCCTTTTTCTGGATGCTCACCAAGCACTATCCAAAAGGATGCTCTTGGAGCGGGCAGCAGTGTCCGGGTGCCAGCATGCCCAGTGAGCGCCGGGGGCGGCAGCCCCTTGCCCAGAGCCCCGCCAAAGTCCACTCCCCGTAGCTAAGTTGGCAATGCCATCTAGTGCATAGAGGCAGAAATAGCACAGTGTCCGCGGGCGGGCAGGCGTGCACGGCGCCAGATGTGCAGTCCAGATGTGCTCTCAGCCAGGGCGGTGGAGATGGCGATGGCACCAGGCTCCGGCCATGGCCCCGGGGTACCGGTGCCCCTGGCTGCGCTCTCAGCCCTTGTGCCACACATTCATGCAGGCTGATACACTGCCTGCCCTGGATTTTTTCCCACCCAAAAAGCGCCTGGCCTTATCCAGAAATCCCCACTTGCCTTGAGAGGGAGGGGAAATCCTTCCCTTTCCCCAAAGGGTTTCAACTGAATTGTTCCAGCTTCATCAGCCTGTGGTCTTCACGGCCAATATAGCTCAACATTTTGGCTCTCTGGCGTCACTCGAATGTAAAACATCTCCCACAGAAACATTTTTTTCATGCAAGGCAAACACTTTCTCAGTAACAAGAAACATTTTTCTTAGACATGAACAAAGGGTGAGGTTTCTTCAGACAAAGGAACTAAAGGTTTCCTTTTATTGAGAGCGTTCTCTGACGCAGACTGAAGTCTTTTGCATTTTGGGGTTGGGGTTTTTTTTCAGAGTGCCAACTTTTTCCAAAAATATATCTAGGCTGATTATAATTTTCTCGTTGTGCAACTTTTCTGTAATTTTGCCAGTGATTTAAAACATTTTTTTAAAAATGGAAATAATTTGGCCTTTAAGAATATTTTTAACCAAAAAAATACGTCTTTCACTAAGAATGTGTGACTTCTACAAGCAAAATATTTCAACAGCTATTGAAAACAGATATTTTGTTCAGAAAATTATGAGTTATGAACTTTTTGTTTTGTTGAAAACCGCATCCATTTCTAGCTCTGTAAGATGCAGCTCTATCTCCAACTGTTTTCCTACGTTGTTCTTTAAACTGATTAAAAGGAGACAACTTTTTTTTTTTAAAGCTTTCAATTTTTTCCATACCTTTAAGAAAACATTCAAGAACACTCTGTTCCTCATTACAAACTCTTTGCCTTACAAGCGCTTTATACATTTAATCAGCATGAAAAGTCAGGGGAGGGGGAAAACTGGTCTACCTGGGCTTGATTTAGAAATAGAGTTTAATCTATAGACCAGGTCCACCCCACTTGTCGCTGCTGAAGGTTACGGGTGTAAGAGCCAGGCTGGCTCCCCACTGTATACTGACTTAGCAGAATGATGTGGAGGTAGAGCAAAGGGGACATTTAATTGTGGCCACTGGTGTGCTCCAAGGGTTAAATCCCCCTTGGCCATGCAAGGACCAACAAAGCCTCTCTGTCGATGAAGCCATCGGGGCTGGATGGAGCAGGACCCGGAGCAGGTTCAACCCGCCTGCTGCTGGAGTCAGTGGGAGCTGCTCCACAGGCTTGGAGCTAAGTCAGGGCTTCAGTAGCAACTGGAAGGATAAAAGCTTGTGGGATCAGGCCTTACACCAACAGCTCCCGACTCGGTACAGCCTTGGAGAATGTCTGAAATAACCAATATCGTTACAGGCCCACATGTTAAAATAAATTAAAATCAATAATGCTAATAGACATTAATTCATGCTAATAGAATCACTGCTCCAAAAGCAGAGTTAATAGGCCCAGCTAGACCACTATCTCCGTCTACATATTAAAAAGATCCAAAACATTTAAATATTGACCACATTCCTTTGAAATTAACAGTATTTCCTTTGGATTACGCATTGATCTCGGCTGAGCCATGCTTGACATCTGGAGCAGTAAAAACAGCAACGTGAACAGCCATAGCCTGCCACTAATTTTGAAAGGAGGAAACCAATTTTAACTTATGTGCTCTCATTAAAACCACTCCGCTGTCCCAGCGCCGGGCTCAGAAGAGGAGAGCCACGAATCCACTGCCCGCAGATTAGCTGAGCCGCGGCTGCTGCCAGCAGTCAGAGGTGGCTGCACCACCACACCCGGGCTTGCCCGAGGTTAAGCCCCAGGCCCGCTTACATGGGCCCCCGAAATCCCTGCCTTCCTGGAGGAAAGGCCCCTTGCACAGAGCCCTGATGCTCACTTCCACATTGGAGACATCATTTCATTGCTTACTTTCACATAAGGAATTTGGGTTCATTATGGCCAGGATTGTTCCTGTGCTCAGCTCTGTGCCATGGTCCTGCCTGCCCTGCCGGGACGGGCAGCCTCGGCACAACCTTCATCACTGCAAACTCCTAGGAAGCCTCCTAGCATTGCCTCACCCAACCAGTGTGCACGTGGCGGTGGGGCTGGAGGGGGTTTTGGTGTTGGTGGTTTTTTTTCCCCCTTTAATGCTTTTGAAAACCAAAGGATGGAATACATTGCTTCCTCTATCCATCGAGACAGGACCAAAATACAGGTTTGTTCATGGTTTTAACTCAAGCTTTCCGTGCACCTCACAATTGTATAGTTTTAGCAATGCCTCACAGCTGAGGTTCCTGCTTCTTTAATGCTCCGGGTTTGAGCAGCAAGGGCGTGAAACCAAGGAAGAGAGCAAACCACCCTTGCAATCCAACAGGAGCAAATCCTGCCATGGGAGGTTTTCCCTTCCAGAAGCCTCAAATTCATTTCTGGTTCCTGCAATCACCTGGAGGGTGCAGCGCAAAACCCATGGACGAACCTGCCTGCTGAGCCCTGCTGTCCCTCCCATCCGAGCTGCAAATGAAACGCTCTCACCCTGCAGTGGGGTTCAAACGCTGCCATAAGAAGCACGCATCAGGTAAGCATGGCTCTGTCGGGAGGGTGGTCAGCGAGAGCCTCTGCGATGTTTGTTGCAAATGTGGCCAACAAGAGAGGGAACCCGGGAAATGCTGCCTTTGGATGGATATCGCGCCGCGTCACAGAGAAAACCGCCACGATAGCACGGGCCAAAAGCAGCTACCACCAGCCCCTCTTGGGAAAGAAGCTGCTAATGCAACACCATGAGGCTGACCTCCATTTAGTGTACTTTAAATAACAACAGAGTGAAAGAAAGGACAGGAAGCAATTGGGTGGCAGAGATGCAGCTCAAGTGCTGCCCAAGACACTCATCCCGTCTCCCTCGCATTTCTAACCATCGCCTGTCAGCCCCACAATGCTGGGAGCTCCTGGATGAGCCTCCAATTCACCCCTGTGCCGTGCCAGCTCCAATGTGATGGAGCACACCTTCAAGGAAGGGAATTTTTACCCCTTTCCAATCGTCAGTTTGCAGTTAAAGGTGCCCTCCGTGGCAGGGCACGCTTGCACTGGGGAGCTCTGCCCACCAACCATCCCTCCGGCCACAAGCTCCTCAGGGACCTCATATCCCCATTCCTCCCGTCAGCACGAGGGTCCCCGACAGCTTCTCCTGTCTATTACCATCAGTGCAAAGCACAGCTCTCCCCACCTCTTCCATAGGTGCTCCCTCCAGGCAGGTGGCAGCGAGCAGGGGTGTCGTGGGGGCGGCTGACAAAAGACCAGCTGAGCTATCTCCTGTATATACATTATCCCTTTCACTAGGAAGCCAAATGTCAGTATTATTTAGCATGGAACACACAGGGAATAGAACACACCTAATTTATTTGGCTAATTATTTTCAGACAATGAGGCTCCGGAAGACCTCTATCAAGGACAACAGCTTCTTTGTAATACTAACTCTCTTGGCCTCTGGCTAGCCGAGAGCCCTCGCTCTCCAATGTAAACACTGATCCCCAACTGTCCCTGCTCAAACCTGAAAATCCCACCACTATTTTTGTAGCAACAAATTCTTATTCAGTACTGAAGTTTTTGAATGCACAATCAACCAAAGAACTTAATAATGAATGAACAGCGATTATGTATTTTGATTTTTTTCCAAATTCAGATTTTTTTTCCTATGGGAAAAGCGAAAGTAGCAAAGCCATGACACACCAGCCAAAGTTCCCACTCGCCCCAAGACACAGAGGCGCTAGAGCCTCTCAGAAGTCAGCACCTCCCCTGAGACATTTTACCTGAAGCATCCTCACAAAAGCGGCATGGCCTATGCTAGTGCATGGGAAATTCAGAGCAAACAACAAAGTCATTTAGGACTGTTTGAATGAGAGCCACTTTTTCTCTTTCTCCACTACCCACGCATGTATCAGGATGCCCAGCTCCTCACCTGTAAATGGAGCAGGGCAGCCGCTCACCCCCAAAATCAGAGGGGTGGCGTCAAGACACATGCATTGAAAGCTGCCTCCAGAGCCCTACAACACAGGCATAGATCTATTTAGGATTGCACATACCAGCTCCGATACAAATACACTCCATTATGGGGATTCCTACGAAGGCAGCCATAAAAAAAAGGAAAAGGAAAAAAAAAATAAAGGCTCTTGGTTAAATCAGAATAGGTTTTCTAGTGCAACAACCCAGTTAATATGTATCTGTGACCTTGCCTCCATAAAGAGTCCCTGGAAATGCAGATGCACCTCCTGTTAACATCAGTGAAAAGCCTCTTGCAGACTTAACCGTCCTCAGATCTGCTTCTTGCACAAGACAGCAAGCGCGTGTGTGGTACTGGCATGGGGGAAATGGCTGAACATGTACAACAATTAGCTTTAAAAATGTAAGATTTCGGCTATTGTTTTAGCTGCCTGTCCCTGGGGATCCTCAGCATTACTGTATTATTGATGATGCTAAATGGGGTTTTCAACAAAGCTGGTTTGAAGGCTTGTGAATGCCAAAACAGCATTTCAACCCGTTAAACTTCACAGATGAAACAACTTCTTCTAAAAATAATCATCAGTTCTTCCCACCAGAAAAAATAAAAGCCTGGCCAATTCCTAACATGCCAAGTTTTCAGGCAGGCCTGATTTTTATGGCTGAGCTTATAAAGCTCTGAAGAAAAGCAGGTTTATAATGGAAACACCAACAGAGCTGAGTTGTAGGTGAAGAGCAGCCACGCTACACAATAGGGCTGCCAGCAACCACCGGCGAACGCGTTCCACCTTGCTAATCCTGAATTTTCCTGTTGGGATGAGATGTCTTAACTCCTGCTAACGTCCTCGCCATTATGTCAATGCAAATACAGTCACGAGGCAATTACCAGCCCAGCCAAGAGCCAGCCATTGCGGGGCTGACAATAGCTTGTGGAGCCCTTTGGAGGAGAAACAAATACCCTCAACCTTCTCCAAGATTTTAAGTCTCATTAGTATAAATCAGTAACCCAATTAATGAGGGGTTTAGCATACTGATTTGCATCAGATTACACAAATTAATGACACACATAGGGGGCACAATGTGTCAGGACATGCTGGGAAGATGAACAGCTACGTAGGGGGACTGTATTGCCCCAGTACATGAAAGAGGGGCATGGGCACCCCATTTCGTGATGGGGATGAATCTGCTTCTGCTCAGCTCCTGTGCAGCTATTGGGGAGACAAAGACATTACCTGGCTGTTGAAATGGGTAACAAGCTTAGGCAGGTTTGCCGATGCCAATTGTAAGAGCTACTTTTTTTTTTTTTTTAATGAAAACTCCTGCTTTAATGGTTGCAGCAATCTCTGGTTGGGGGTTAAATGGAGATGGCTTCCAGGGGAGACCACCAAGGTCCATGGGTGAGACACATTCCTGGCTCTGCTCCTGCCAGGATGCGGGGCACACACAAGCGGATCCACCACAAAGAGCAGACTTGGAAAAAAGCAGCCAGAGCAGCAAGGAAACATGGGGCAAAGCCGCACTGAGCGGGCTGGAAGGAGCCCAGAAGGGCAGAGGCCAATGAGGCACAGCAGGGGAGAAAAGCATCTCTACTAGCTCCCCACCAGCACCCAGCCTACAGCACATGGATAGTAAACAGAGGAAGGCAACGTGTTAGGACATGCCATCAGCATCCTCCAAATGGGATCATGCCTACAGACTTACTCTTCATTTGTCATCCAGTAACTTTGCAAAACCTGCCAGGTTTAGCAAAAGCCTCTCCCCATGGCCGCCTGCCCCTTCTGCGCCTGGCAGGGTCCCCCCGGCTCTCGCCAGGCTGCCTAGCCCAAGGTACTGCCAAAAAGGATGGTCCTCCCTTCCAGAGGAGAGGGACAAAGGGATGGGCCATGCCCAGGAAGCTTCCCCCTCCTCCTTGGGCGGGCAGCCCCTCCTTGCTCCAGTAGTTATAAAAGGGCTCTCAATCTATATAATCCCTTAGATACAAATTACAGCAATTTGAGCACCTTAACCCAGAATTCCAGCAAGCCCATAAAGAGCTGTGTCTTCCCAGGCAATTTACACTATTACAAGTCCTAAAACAAACCACAGCAGAGGATTAAAAAACAACAACAACAACAACAAAGCAAACCAAACCCAGAAAACATAATGCTTGAAACAACATTATCAAGAAATGAAAACCATTACTGGGGTTGGGTCATATGCAGGTGGTCCCAAAAACACCAGTATTGCACAACCTCTAACCAATGTGTGTCTTGCAGCTACCTTAAACCATTACATCACAGCCACTTGAAAGAAGATGCCATGAAGCACAGCATTACACAACCATTTGGGATGGGGACTGCAACCCGGAGCCCAGGGGACGCAGGCAGGAGGGACCGTGCTGACCTGGCAGCTGCTCGCCCTCCCAGGGTGGCTCCCGGCTGCAAGTGCCCCTCGTAGCAGCTCAGGCCAACACAGATCCCACCAGCCAGGAGGGGGATTGCAACATTCCTGCATCATTTTTCACCTCCTTCTACGCATTTATTTCTTTAATTTTAAAGTACTACTAGCCCTAGATGGCATCCCAAGGAAGAGAAGCAGCAGAGGATAGGCCACCCTCCCACCAGCCCTACAGGTATCACAGTATTGACTTATGGACCACTGCAGGCAGGTGGCCACTGGCCATCACATCAGGCAGACTTGAGGCAGCGACACCCTGCAGTTATCCTAGCTACTCAGCCCGCCTTACATGGAAAAATAAAGCCATCAGCATTAAAAAAAAAAAAAAAAAGGTGCAAGTTAATTTCTTCCAACAGTCAGAGATGGATTTATCCAGGTTCGGGTTTCCTGCAGCAGCCATGCCCACCAGCTTCCACACACACAATCCGTGGTCCTCGGTGTCCCAAGATGCTCCAGGACTGCCTGCGCTGGCAGGACCTGGCGTCAGCTGCTCCTGGCTGTGGAGATGTGCCGGTGGCACGGGCCTTCCCGGGGACAAGAAGAAACGCTGTGGTTTTGTGTGGGCAAGCAAAGGGCGTGAGCAGGGCAGCAGCCCCCGGCACCAGCCCTCACTGATCTGGTTGCCGGCGTCACCACAGGGGGACACTGCCACATTCACACCAGGGGGCTGCACCAAGGTAGGAGGGAAGAGGGTGGCTTTGGGGGGAGGGTGACAAACAGGGCCAGCAGTTACTGGGGGGATACACAATAATTAAAAGCATCCAAACAGATGGAAGGGATATTTATGTGCCTTGCTCTGAAATGTCCGACACCAGATGCTATGATGAGAAAGGAGCCAGGCCCACGCCAGAGGTCTCGCCTGGTCCAGCAAGCCTTATATCCAGCTAAAGCAATTAGAGGATGGTGACGGAAACTTCAGCACCATCAGGTCTAAGAAATGACCAATGTACTGAGAGGTTGCACCTTCCAGAATTAATACAACAACTTGCCCGCGAGGACAAAAGCCAGGTTGGCTCAGCTGGGGGGCATGAGCAGGACCCTGCCCCAAGGGCACGAGAGGACTCCTCTTGCTGCCCTGGTCATTTGTCCCAACTTAGGGTCACACCACCCATCACAGCACAAAATGCGACTCTGATTACAAGAGTCTCATTTTTTGCTCTCCTTTTTCCCCTTCATTGCTACCAGAAGTGTAAATACGGAGGCTGGTCCACTGGAGAAACCCAGAGCAGCTTGCATGCGCATGCCGTCTGCGAGGCTGTCGCAGCACGGAGTTGTACATGCTAGAGCAAGAGAGGCACAGAGCTGTTAAATCAGGTCCTTTCAAGGGCTGTATTTTTTTATTCCAACTCTTTGGGAGACAGCACCTCACGTGCCACCAAGAACACCACCTCTCTGGTTCATTTTGCATTTGAAGCTTCTTAACATTTCCATTAATTTTAATTATTAATTCTATATATGGGAATTTTTCTTTAAAACATGGTCATAATGGCAACGGTTATGTGAAAAAAAAAAAAAAAAAGAAATACTTGAAGGAAGGGAGCACATGCCTTCCTCAAAGCCAGCAGCATGCCTCGTCCCTACCCGTATGGTTTAGTTTACAAGCTCATGTCAGAGAGCCGATTTCACACACAAACACAAAATAAAAGCAGGAACACAACTTTTGATCATCCTACATTGATGTTTACTCTTGTTTCCTGTAGCCCCAGGTGACAAATCTGTCCTTTATATAGCGGAGGATCGTTGTGCTATTAACAAAGCCAACTGGACACGTTTAAAACTCACGGCAGGTCTTTGTGTTGGTGGCTTGTACCAAACTGAGGAATAATAATTAGTAAGCAATTAGATGTAAAGCGATAAATATAAATTCAGAAACATTTTTTTTCTGAGCAGAAACGCTCAAGAGCAGGAGAATTTACAAGCAGCTTTCTTACACATGAACACTTACGCCAAGAAGGGAGATGTTGGAGAAGTCAGCCCCTCTGAACACAAGGGCTTTTGTTCCACCATTCTCTGAGCTCTGAAGAAGTTTAATTTTTTTTTTTTTTTTTTTCTTCATTTAACTTTGCCGGCCTGCCAGCTGGGTATAAGCCAGAAGGGTTATCCAGTCAGACCTTACTGCGATATATTTACAATGGTAGTGCATCTAAGGTTTGTTTATTCCGGGATTAAAATTCAAATGGCTAGAACCATTTAAATAATTAAAGGGCAATCAGAAAATGCCATGAAACCAAACAAATCAGGAAAAGTCATGGAAACCATCAGCAATATTTAATTCAGAAATTCTCTTTGTTAGGGAACTTAGCTGAAAGAAAACAGCTGGATGTAGTTCAACCCTCTAAATTAAAAACAATCTAACAAGGTCTACAGGGATAACTCTTTCAGCTATATATTGGAGACCAGATTCACTTCTACCAAGTAAATGTAATAGCACTCAAAGCTAGAAAGGAAATTCCTCAGAACTGAGGTAGTTTCTAAGTATCAGCACATTTTCCAATTCCTCGCAAGGCAACTTAGCTATTTACAATCCATTTTTTCCCACACATAAATTTATAACTTTTTCAATTTTATGCTTCCATGATTTATTTTCTAAAGAAAAATAATCTAGCCAGAATATCCCTACTCTACTAACATCATGTTTTAATAAATAACTGGCTACTTCTAGTAAAATTAAGCCTCCAGGATTGTTTATACCAGCCAAGAATACTCCGTCTTTATAGCTTTGCAGAAATTTGGTGTGAAAATAAAGTTGAATATAACGCTGACCCTGAGCTAACAAGTAATTAATGCTTCAATATAAAAATATAAAATTATCCTTACAACACAAGGGTGGAACAGAGAAAACCCTCTCTCTCTCTGAATTGCTCTCCTGGCTGGATTCCAGCGTCCAGCCAGACCTAAAGGCTACCTAAAGCAGGAGGAGACGTGCAGAATAATTTTGAGTCTTTCCAAAGACTTTGTTTTCCCTAAACTATTTTAAAAATTATTTCATCTCTTTTCTTAAAAATATACATTTCTTTTATTAATGAGTTGCCGTTCACCACAACACTGTCCCAACTGCGAAAGCACAGGTAGAGGAGGGTGTCTCCGGTAGTGCCGAAAAGCTACAGCCGCTGGGCACCGGCTCCCAGGAGACCAAATGCACCGAAAAGGAGGCGTCTTCAGCCCTGCCAGCTCCTGCCTGCTCCTACTCCGATCTGACTGCAACAGTGCCGCGGGTCGCTGCCCGCCTGCTCCTTCCCTTCTGCCCCCCGTCAGAGAGGAAACAAAACTCTTGCAAAAACAAATCCTCCCCTCCCACAAAGTATTCCTTAAAAACAAAACAAAAAAAAAAGAAATTAAAAAAATTAATCCAGCGTTCACCTAACAAATTTGCAGACAAGACACATGTGGGCATTTGGATCTGCGACACGACAAGTTGCTTCCAACCGAACAAGTTTAATGCCTTATTCCCACGGGGGATGCACGTCAGGAACTGACCTACAGGAGTTACAGCTAATTGCAAGGACCCCGGGGAACAAACGACAACTCTTCTTAGCGTCTGCGGGACTGGAATTCTCTGTAGTCTCTTCCAATTTAACCAAACCTCCTGTAAAGAAAGTAAAACCTGCTCCTGGCATTAACGCCCTATGCAAACGGGGCACTTGGCACACTGACCAGCTCTGCCTTCACCTTCTCTTTTACCACATAATAAAGACAAATTACTTCCACTTCTTTCAAGACAAGGCAACTAACATAATGTGGATAAATGGGAAGTTAACTACATGAAACATGTTTTCTGCTTGTTGGGCAATTATTTTTTCCCCCGTAAGATAACATGATAAATAAAACCTGCTTCTGTACAGATATTTCTCATTTCAGAAACACATACTTGTTACAGGCCAAGAGAAGACCCTGGGGTTTTTTTGTTTTCATAGGAAATACAGTAAAATAAAATAAAAAAAAAAGAAAGAAGAAAAGTGATAAAGACACAAATGCAGAGCTAACTACAGGCTTGTATATACATTTTTGTTATCCACCTCTAACATGGACTCTTGGTGAATGGGACAGACTGGTAGTCCCTGTTCCTGTTACTCCCAGAATAGCAAGGGAAAAAAATAATCAGTATCTTAAAACCAGTGGCAACATAGTAAAAACTGTACACTGTTGTCCATTAACTTAAAAAGCAAAGTCCCTAGATGGTATAAAAGTGAAAGCAGGTGCCTTCTAACTTTGATAATAAAAGTCTTTCCCTCCCCCCACCCCCCTACGCTGCACAATTATCTCCATTGTCTTTGCATGGCCAAGAACAAAATGCTAAGGAGCAAGGCTGCTTGTGATAAACCGCTCCTGGTAGCGGCAGAAGTGTTCACGTTCTTATCGCTCTTGTTGGAGTTCCCAGTGACTTCGGTGGCATTGAACTCGAACTCCAGGGAGCACTGCTGGAGCTCGCAGCCGCTGCCGCTCTCCTCCCCGCTGCTCTCCTCACCTGCGGGAGACAAACACATGCTGTCCACCTCTGCCATCTGCAACGCCAGGCTTCACTTGCAGAAGGCAGCAGTGGGGGAGGAAAGGCGAGCGTGTGGATGTTTCAACATTTATGAGATGTAAGCACGGGTCCTCTGGTTAATGCGACTTCCGCGTGCCGTTCGTCACACCCATTCGTACCGGTGGATGAGAAGCTGGACATGAGCCAGCAATGGGCGCTCGCAGCCCAGAAAGCCAACCGTATCCTGGGCTGCATCCAAAGCAGCGTGGCCAGCAGGTCGAGGGAGGGGATTCTGGCCCTCTACTCTGCTCTGGTGAGACCCCACCTGCAGTACTGCATCCAGCTCTGGAGCCCTCAGCATAAGAAAGACACGGACCTGTTGGAGCGGGTCCAGAAGAGGGCCACAAAAATGATCAGGGGGATGGAACACCTCTCCTGTGAGGACAGGCTGAGGGAGTTGGGGTTGTTCAGCCTAGAGAAGAGAAGGCTTCGGGGAGACCTTACTGCAGCCTATCAGTACTTAAAGGGGGCTTATAAGAAAGATGGGGACAGACTTTTTAGCAGGGCCTGTTGCAATAGGACAAGGGGGAATGGCTTTAAACTAAAGGGGGTAGATTTAGACTAGATCTAAGGAAGAAATTTTTTCCACTGAGGGTGGTGAAACACTGGCCCAGGTTGCCCAGAGAGGTGGTGGATGCCCCATCCCTGGAAACATTCCAGGTCAGGCTGGATGGGGCTCTGAGCAACCTGATCTAGTTGAAGATGTCCCTGCCCACGGCAGGGGGGTTGGACTAGATGACCTTTAAAGGTCCCTTCCAACCCAAACCATTCTATGATTCTATGGGAACAACCCCCCTCGCACAGCCTGTCAGAGATGCCGGTTCCCACCCTCTTTACTAACATGCGTACCCATAGCTGAAGCTTAACCAGCTACCCCATGTTAGCATGAAATCCAATTAAAAAGGGAAAAAGAAAAAGTAAAAGGCAAACAACAGCAAACATACTTATGTCAATGAAGTCGACATCGTTCCCACTGTACGCATTCTTCAGCTTGTTGGTCATCACCCGCAGAGCCATGATTTGCCGGCGAATCACCATGTCTGGCTTGGTAATATCAACTTCTACCTCTGGGTTATTCACTTGACTTGCTAAGCCATTTCCAGTCACGGCAAATTCATACCTGAAAAGAAACCGTTCCTGCTGGTACTGGAGCTGCAGCTCGGTGGAGCCCCGTGCCGACGGGCGAGAGCATAGGAACTGAGCCCAATGTGCTTTTCCCATGTGCTAACCCTCATGGAGCCCTTCTCCGGCTTTTTACCCCATCTCCCCTCCCTGCAACCTGAGCAGCATGTGAAATTAAACACTGTTTTCATATGCCCTGTGCCACAAAGGCAGGGGAAAGACAATTTTCTCCCCAACTTGAAAAGAGAAGGAAGATCTGGGGTCTATGGTAATAATGGCTTCCAACAGCATAAATCAGCTCGCTGCAGGCAACAGAGCAAAACAAGCTGCTGAGATGCCTTGACGCCCAGTTAGATGACACTTTCAGGAAAACAGCCTTTGGGGCCATAGTTATCCCAGAGAAACCTATAGTAACTGTTGGAGGCAAGAATGTCATTCTGGCTTTGCATAATGCACCTTAACCATCAAGCTGGGGTATTAAATGTGTACTTATCACCACGCAGACATGAGATGCGATTTCCCTAATAACCCCAGCAGGAGAAACATCTGTGTTGTGAAGATGAGGTAACACAACCCCACGCATCGAAGCAGAGTAGAGCTGAGCTGCTCAGCCTGAGGAGGCGTGCATGTTCAGGTCTGAACACACGTACGGCCTCTTGGTTTAAAAGAGAGACTGAGCCACAAAACCCAAAAGAATACGTCTCCTGAAACAGGTATTTGGAGTATCATCTTATAGAGCAGGGATATGACACCTTTTTTTCCTCCTCCAATTAGTTGACTTGCAAGAAAAATCACTGTTTAACAGAAGAAAACATTACTTTTGCTTAGTTATGATGCCAACATCAGTATCATGAGAGAGAGAAAAACATTTAGCACAATCTACTGCTCCTGGAGACCTGGCAGTGAGATATAATCATACGTCTGAAGGGCATGCTCAAACCCTGTCCTTTATTTGGGAGAGATTATTATTATTATTATTGTTGTTGTTGTTGTTGTTGTTGTTATGATATGTGATTAATATTATATGTTGCAAAGAGGTCAGAGAGAGACCAAAGTGTGGAAGACTACTGAACTTTTAGCTTATTGGAGCCACAGAGAAAAGAGCAAAGCAAACTATCTTGCACAACCCACATAGGATGGCAGTAGGTCCAGCCTCCCCCAGACACCCGCCTCTGTCTCCTTGCCCAGTGCTGCCAAGTCTCCATCTCCACTCCTTACTGATGCCAGACCTCATACACTGGGGAAATCTGCTGTGAAAAGCCCTGTACAAGCTGCTGATAAACAAGACCTCAGGAGGGGAGAACCATTTCTTGTTGCAGAGACCCAAACCATCGCCCTGGCCAAGCAAGGCCGTTTCAGGCACACACAAAATTGTGCAAAATTTATGCAGTATGGCTCAGTCACATGGCCCAAAAATATCAAGGGCAAAAACTGTTATTACTTATAAAAACTACTGAAAAACCCTGGATGACTTTTTTTTTTTTTAATGGAACATCTTGGATTTTGCTTATTTCCTCAGTAAGCAAATAGAAAAAAAAGAAACTCTTATTTCCAAAATAAAAGTTAAGCAGTTACATAAACCATATGACAGAAAACCTTTGGCTTATTCATGTGTTGGTAATTTCTTCCTTAGAAGAAAAAAAAAAGAAAAAAAAGTTTTGTAACTCCTTTTCCATAAAAAGCGTGCATGAAAACCACTGGCCCCCTCGTGCCACTGACCTCAGGAGTGGAGAAGCAGACCTGTCACCAGACCCCGTCTCCCTTGCCCCTGCTCAACAGGGAACCCAGCAATAGCTCCTGGTAGAAACACCAGCTGGAGGCACTGGGGCAACAGCGCTGCCAGACAACAGGAGCATCCCTGCTCTTTGGCCGAGCTACAGGATTTTGTACAAATCACCTCCCCAGACCTGTGAGCAACTGGTAAGAGGTTTAGGTCCAAAGAGAGACGCTGTTATCTAGATCTACAGACTCAGTTCTCTCCTTTAAAACAAACCACCAGGTAAAGCTTGGACAACCCTTTAGCTTTGCATTCAAGCTCCCTCATCTACAAAAAAAAGGGGTAATGGCAGCAGCCTGTCTCGGGGGAGCTGGGGTCAGTCCCGTAAGAGCAGAGGGCTCGGGGAGAGGAGCCGGCACACCGGGAAAGGCTGGAGCAAGAGGGAGAGAGTTAACCGGGGACGGCAGCATCGCCAAACCTGCTCTTGGCACTCCCGTTCCAGCACTCGTTCTCATTGACAGTGCCTACAGACATCTTTTCATCGTTGCAGATGTTGCCAGGGAGAGATGACCAAAATTTTTTGGCTTGCTTCAGCTTCTCTTTCACATCAGTAACCTATTAAATAAAGGAAAAAAAAAGAAACACAGGACATAATCCAGAATACCAAATACTCATTAAAAGTGAAGCTGGAAAGTTATTTTTTATCACAACAGACGTGTATAGGCCAGATCTTCACGTTGCGTGTTTTGATGGTTGATTTACTTTTTTAATACAAAATTAAACACCGCTCCTCCAACACATATTACTCATAAGCCAAGCCTTTAAAACAGGCACTTTTCTGACATACAAGCGTTGAGGTAATTCACGTCTAGAGCCATAGGCAGATTACACCCCTCAGAGAGTTTAAGACAGCCAAGGAATATTAAGAAACCCTATAAATTACAAATGGAAAATTATACACTGCGGTACATGGGTGTGAAGCGCCTGCATGGCACCAGCAGGACCAGGCACTCACCAGTCGGTCCAAGCTTGTGCCAGCAGCTGTAGTCGGCCGCTCCTCCGGGTTGTAGGGCCTAAAACGAGCGCTGAAACCGCTTTCGGAGACGGAGCGAGCGGCCCGGCCCTGGGCAAGCGTTTTTGGCTGGCCGCATCCCTGGAAAACCTACATGAGAGAAGGAAAGGGTTTTATGAAGTGGGAGGTCACAAGAGCCAGGCTCCAGCCCAGCCCCTGCCCAAAACAATACATCAGCTTTATATATACTTGAAAGGACATTAAAGAAAAAAACATATCGACAAGAATAGGGAAATAAAACACATTGGATAAATAAAGCCCGAGCATCCTCTTGGCCCATTTACCTTCTGAGACACCTGCATGCTGTTCTCCTGCATGTTCATGATCGCATCCGAAATTTTCACATCAATGGGGTCCATGACTGACTCAATGTTGAAGGGACCCTCCAGCCTTTCTGCTACCAGCAGCATCGAATCTAACACAAAGAGAGAAACGAAGGCTTTTAATGGAGGAGCTTCAAGGGTAACAGATAACAAGGATAACAGATTGAGCGCACAGACATTAACCACCGCAACGTTGCTTCTGACCAGAGCACATCTCCAGGAAACATTCTGCTCCTTTCCCAGAGCCTACAACTTCACCAGGCACTTGGTGCTGCCAGCACCAAGCCACGGGCTCATATACATCAAAAGCCGCGTTAAACGAGGGAGAGCCATCGCAGCCTGCCAAAAGGCAGCCTGTAATCAGCTCCTCCCATTAGAACACGCATTACTAACACCCTCCTCTCCATGCTCCTTTATTAAGGGTTTCCTTGTGTCATTTGTTTTTCAAGACTGCTTTCAAAGCTGAGAGATAGAAAGCCACCGGCTTCCTCATGCTGGTCCTGAACGCAAGACACCAATGTGAAAGGGCCCAAGATGACCGCCGACACCATCTCTCCCTTATGGAAAGCTAGAGGCTTTGCTGTGCCTGGGGAAGCCAAGGGATTACACCTTCTGGCATCGCATGGCCAATTTGTACGAGGGAGACTGCATGAGACCAGGGTAAACACTGTGCACTAATGATATATTTGGCACATCTCTATGCAAGTGGAGATGGAAAAGTCCCTGAGCCAACACCAGGTCATTCCTCCTGTGCCGACATGCACATCCTCATCAAATACATCATTAAACATAGCAGCTACCAAACTTCCATTACTTCCTCTGGGAAATTATTGTCAGCATTAAGGCTTTCACCCTGCATTGCGTTTCAGCCCTCTCTCTGGCTCTCCCCTAGAAGGTACCTCCAGGTACACACCTCGTGCTAAGCACTCGTCTCTTCTTGCCCATTGCAACCTTTATTTAAACGTTTGTTTTCACTGCAGTCCCTCAACGCTGGAGCACCCTGTTTGTTGGTCTCCTCTCCTGCGTCACTTTGTGATGCTCTGCCACAAACTCATAATTTTCCAGTTGCATTTAATTCTTCAATTTTTCCTAGCCTGCGTGACGTAGGAGGCCAAGGCACAACGGCCCCTCCAGCCCTGAGGAAACCCTCTCCCGAGGAGCTCCTCCCTGCTCCCAAGGATACGCCTGTTCCCTTCCATTAAGGAGAAATGGGCGTTTCTCAGGCTATTAATTTCTCTTGAAAAGTGTTTCTCGTGACATTCATCCTCCTCCTAAGCGCAACAAGCAGAAAACTTCTGCGGCCTCCGGCTACCTGTTAAAGCCCTATAAAGATATTCAACACACTGAACAATCTCGTAATAACTCTGCCTTAGTGCCCAAGTCATGTAAACTACACTAAAAAAACCACAAACTGATGATAAATATACAATTAAGCTATTTGTGTATTTAAATAACAATAATAATAGCAATAATAGCAATAATAGCAATAATAATAATAATAATAATAATAAAAATAATCCAACACCAAATCCCCCACATGAATTGCAGATGTCTTCCTAGCCTGTAAATCCACTTTTTAAAGGCAACTCAGTATTCCAAACATTAGCTGGGTGTTAGTTAAGGGTCAAACAGTCAATCACCCCATCCTAAAAACCACGTCAGCCAGGATTCACGCAGCTCCGCCAAGGTGCCGACGTTTAGAGGGTGAACCCCGGGAGGAGCTGGAGCCCCCAGGAAAGCCCCTCGCCCTGCAGGCACACACCACCAGCATCAGTGATGGAGCTGTTGCAGGGCACGGCTGGAATTTAGGCGTCAGGGACTACAAACAGGTCTGAACTAAATGCATTAAAAAAAAAAAAAAAAGAAAGAAAAAAAAGAAGGTAATAACAAATGAAACAAAGAGTCTTAGACTGTATTGTGGTGGGCTCCAATAAAGTGATGCTTCAAATCTCTGAGTAATGACTGCTAGCATGAATATACCATTGTGCCCGAGGGGAGAAAAATGCTTTTGATGTGCTACCAAATGGAGACTTTTGTAAACAAGTGGAGCACAACTTAAATGTGTTCATCATTGTCAAAGCTTTTGGGGTTTTTCACGCGCATAAAGAACATCCCGGTGCAGTTTGCGGGAAGCCGCTCATTTCAAATAAAAATATTATGAATAGACAGATAATAAAATACACAACATGCATATTTTAAGGGAAAAAAAAAAAAAAGAAAAATCATTCCATTTTGTAACTACTTAATTCTCCAAGTGGCCAGGAAAGGCCGCAGATCAATAAAGTGTTTGTGAAAGACTGAAAGGAAACATAAACCCCAATTCTTCTGGCTGTTTGGCGTCTTTGTAAACTTTGAGCCGGGCAGGCCATCCACAAGACCATGGGAATGTAGAGCGAATTGGGTCCTTTGTTAGCGGGGGTGCCATGGCGTTACATGTATCACAGCCCAGGAATGCAGCCTCCGCATTGACTGCGGATAGAGAAAATGCAGTCGGCCTCCAGCAGAGCTGCCAAAGCTGGCAAGAAAAGATAAGGAAAGTAATAATTGCCCTTGGAGAATATATTCAACTGGAGCTCTTCAGGAGCTGGGATAGATACTGGCAAGGAGCACTAAAGGAAATAAACTTTCATTAAAAAAGCAAAAGAAAAAAAGCGGGGGGGGGCCTCTACCTCATCCACAGTTTTGATTTTGGGGGTATCCTGCAAACTTTTTACCTCCCACCAGGAGCTGGCTGGTGTCCCCACCAGCAGTCGTGGTGAGCAGCGATTCCCTCTGGCAGCCACGTTTGACATTAATAGGGTTGGCTGGGGTTCAAGATAACGCCAGCATGTCAAGAGGGGAGGCACGCTGCACTAAAACCAGAAATGAAGCTTCATGCAACTCATCTCCCAAAAAGATTTTCCATTATTGGGAGAGAGGAGTTGATTATAAATATCAATTATTTTGCCCCGGCTCTGGTGCAAAATAATTGATATTTACAAGCCATGGTGAGGTGGCTCAGACCTGCTTCACAAAAAAAAGTCTGGCAGAGCGAAAAGCGTACCCTGGCCGTTTATTACAAACACACAGCGTGACAAAGACTGTCTCTCCTCCCTGTAATGGGGAGATACAAGTGGAATGGGGGGGGAGGGAAAAAAAAACCAAACCCCAACCCACATCAGATAGCCCATCCCTTAAAGACCCTTTTCCTCCTGCATACATTTGTCCTTGCTACTGGCATTGAGACAATCCTCGGCAATTCTTTCGCATTGTGCCACCAATAATCAGAAACCCACATCTTCAGCCGCACTGTCTGACTTGAAGAACAAAAGGCAGTTTTCAGTCTTAACCCCAAGATCTGATTCAAAAGGGGAAGGAAGGAGGGGGAAGACCTTGACCATTCATTAACAACAATCTTTTTTTTTTTTTTTTAGGGAAAAAAAATTCTTTGCACAAGAAGTAGTACTCCAGAAATTTATATGGAGCCTGAATTCGACATCTTTGAGCAGACTAAACCTTGGGGGGTGGAATCATGAAAAGGCACTGGAGATTAACACTGTTCATTCAGGAAAGCTCCAACCCCCCCAGCAGCTTGTTTGAAACAAAGTATACCCCTGTCTAATTGGTGTACAATTGTGTCAGGAATAGAGGGCGAAATAATTTAAAGATAGTTAAATGGGAGAACAGAGTACAATTCGGTCATTATTTCATATGCTGCAACTTTAAACAGTACTTTGCAGAAGTAAGGAAGTATAAAGTCTTCTTGTCGCAAAAAACCCTACAGACTTTACATCCCAGTTTGGAAAAACTTTACGTAAGTGACTTACATATAGACCCACTAACACATGCACATACGTATTTTATACGCACATGCACCCAAATTCATATATACTTGCAGCATTTGTTGTAAGTTCTCCCATTTAACTATCTTTAAATTATTTCGCTAGGTTCAAAATCTGGTTTTGACACATAATAAATCATTGCCATAACTTAGTACTTAAACCTGCAATGCAAAACAGCATCGAGCCCATGCAGGTGGTTTTTTGTTGTTGTTGTGGGGTGCTTTTAGGGGGGATTTTTTTTGTTGTTTTGGTTTATTTATTTATTTAATCTTTTAAACACAAAAAGGATATTTGTGACATATGCCCTGCCCCAAACACCAGATCTATTTCATTTAATTTGCCTCAAGTGGCAAATTGAGATAGAAACCAAAATCTGGAACATAACCTGAACCTATTCAGTTATTAAACTGTCTAAACAAAGCACAGTTTAAGTTTTCAGTATCCGTACTCCACTGCAAGAATCATCCCAGTGTGCAAGAACCAAGCAAATACTGCCAATAAATGTAATGAAGCTTAATACCATACTTAAGTAATGAGTGGGCATGAAGCCCCGTGGGGAGGAAGCACCACAAGAAGAAAGCTTTGCATCCAACCTGGAATCACATTTATTTATTTTGCCTTGTTTAATAATCTTCATTATTGTATGCAGCCCCTGATCAGTCTCGTGTGACAGGGCTCACTGGCTTCCCCCGAGGTTCATTTTTAGCTGCATACCACCTACAGCAATTAGCTGCTTGTGCTTTTGTCTGTTTTCTGGCATTATGCCCTTCCCTTTCATGGGATTCCTCTTTTCTACTTGGACTAGATGTTTGCAAGTCTCCTGGCTTTGAGCTATTTCAGCAACAATTGTAGCTGAAATACTGAATATTCTCATGAGAAAGACGGCTGGGAGGAATGGGGGGGCAGGCGTCAGCCTCCCGGAGAATGACTTGGAAACCCAATTTAGTGTCACACTTAGCTCCCTATATAGAATACGCAGGCAAAAAAACGCCTTCTGAAGATAATACCCTGCACACATCCAGTTGGCACGGGCAGCAAAGTGAAAAGCCAGTGTGCAAAACACAGGAAAACAAGTTCTAAGATTTAAATCTAGCCCGAAATGCCCGTTCTCAGCAATTTCCCTTTTTTTATCTCACAGCTTAATGAAAGGGAAATCTTTTCTTTCTAATGGTCTTTTTTTTTCCACGAGTGGGATGGGAAGAGTACCGCAGCCTTGTCAGTAGCGGCAGATGCTTTACATGTGCACTTCATCACACATTAACTGGAGTGAAGCGACTGCTCCCAAAGGATGCTCATTCACAGATAAATCAAGCCTCCTGGAAAAGGAGCACAAATGAAAACATTTAACATTATCTATTGCCTGTGCTCCCAAAACGTGATGCATCGCCAATTCTGCTGAGCCTTGACCCAAGGTAGAATTTAACTTTTCGGTCTAAATTTCATATATCGAATGATACCCTTTATAAGCACGGAAGAGAAATAACAAACAGGAGGAAGAGGATGGCAAAAGCACTCGCACAGCATCGCGTAAGGCCTATCCACATTCCAAAAGGATGGTGGCCGAGCGCCAAATGAGCTGTTTAAAAACAGATTCAGACACATGTCCCATTCAATTTTTTTTAATGTAAAATACAGGCCTACAGCTTTTCCCAAAGCTCACCCCGGCTGGCAGGGAGACTCCCAGACTGCTGAGCAAGAAAACTGGCTTCAGGAAGGACAGCTATATGGTGACAACAATAAGAAGTAGTATGGAAAAAACAGCTTGCACACACACTTGCTCCAGCAAGAAGAGATGCTCCAAGCCTACAAGCACGTGGCAGCTCCATCTTCCTAAAGCTTGCTGCAACAGAGGTCACCGGCACAAGAAAAGTCTCATTTATTTAGAAATTAACGTGAACTGCAAAAGGTGTGCTGTATATAGAAGTGTGGAAGGAAAAGATACCCATCACAGACACCTAAAAAACCTGCTGTAGCTCAGCACAGTCACTCAAAAAAGCCATTTAGGTGAGGGACACAGTATCAATATATACTCACATGCCATTTTAACCCATATTGCCTTACCCATAAAGATATTCCACTCGGCGTCCAAGTCCCCTTGGTTGGCCAAGCAGCCTCTCATGACGTTAAAGCAGTAGTTGTAACAGGGCTTCACCGATACCAGACCTCGGCAGTATGGGCAGTACATCATTTTCAGCAGTGCTCGCGTACCCTGCGGCGTGGGGTTCACCTTTAAAAGAGGAAAAGAGGAAAGAAGAAGAAAATTAGCCCTCGGTCACTACAGCAAAAAACCCCACACAACTACCCCAGGGTGGGTGGGAACAGAGTTGTGCAGAGGAGATGCAATGGGGTCAGCCACTGCCATCCGGTCAGAGCTCCCGGCTTACGTGGTCCGCGGATCTGGGGTGCAGATGAAGGGGTTTGGCTCACCTCCTTGGGTGTACCTGCCACTCCTCTGCAAAATATTATCTGCACTGCAATACACCTTGTGTATTGTCAGACCCCTCCCTGGGCTCCAAGGACAGACACCTTGAGGGGACACGCAGCACTCGAGCTCAGGGAAGGCAGTAAAAAGCAACCAAGCCAAAAGGCGCAATGCAAGGCTGCACTATGCAAGCCCTGCTACAAACACATGCTGAAGAAGACAATGCCGAGATTTCTCAGGAAAAAGCGGCTGAGACGTGATGCCTGCCTCTATCCCCACACCAAACCTGCCGGGAGCATGCGCTCCTCCTCCGCGGCACTGTAGCTCGGCTCTTCCCGGACAATCGCCCAGCAGGGCTCTCCAGCAGAGAGACTGGCTCCTTTATCTTACATTCAACTCCTGCAACACAGCATTTACATGACAGATACCCGGGTTCATTTACACTCAGCACTCATCACGCTAAGCCATTCTGCACAACCGAAGGAGGTGGCAGCTACAGCCCCACAGCTGAGGACAGGCCAGGAGGAACCTCGAAGCCAACGTGCCGGCGATTTTGCACCTCTGGGTGTGCAAGTGGAGCTATCTAACAGCAGCGTCACCCCCTGAGCCCTCGACAGGGCTATTTTCCAAAGTGACTCATGGTCATTCATGTTTGATTCACTCTCTGGCCCAGCTTCAAAACATTCATTGAAACCATTTCCACCCAGCCGGTCTGAAGAGCATTAGCTCCAGCACCATGTACTACTGCCGACCACGTGGTGGGTCCGTCTAAAGCACTAAACAGAGAAGCTCCCTCAAGAGCAAGTTTAAGTGTTAATTAGCGACACATGAAAACGGAAAATTAAGATGTGATCAGAGATACGCTGACAAAATAGAAGCGGTCTCTGGTGTTTCAAGCAATGCCCTTGAGACATCTTGTAAGGCATTTATGGAAAGCGCTCTAAATAGGTTATGATCCGAGACCATGCTGAAGGAGGAGACACACGCGCAGCCCCAAGGAAGAGAGAAGTCATCCAATACAAATGGCTGGAGTTGTGGATGGCCTCCACATCTCATCTGCTGGAGGTCTGGAAACCGACTTCATGGCAGAGAGGATGACAGGACTAAATGGAGATGAACGTACGCAAGGAAGACCTGGTATAGCACATACACTGAGGACCTTACTATTGCGAAGCCCATCTCAGCACGAGGGCTATGGAGAAACTGAACATGATCTTCTGGTGCAAAAACTAGTTGGCAGCACGTGAAACAAGGAGGCAACAGATTTTAACAAAAACAAACCAGAAAACAAAAAACTCAACTACGTAATCAGGCTGGCTTTGCTAATCATAGAATGTTTCCAGGGATGGGGCATCCACCACCTCTCTGGGCAACCTGGGCCAGTGTTTCACCACCCTCAGCGGAAAAAATTTCTTCCTTAGATCTAGTCTAAATCTACCCCCTTTTAGTTTCAAGCCATTCCCCCTTGTCCTGTCACAACAGGCCCTGCTAGAAAGTTTGCCACCATCTTTTTTATAAGCCCCCTTTAAGTACTGATAGGCTGCAGTAAGGTCTCCCCGAAGCCTTCTCTTCTCTAGGCTGAACAACCCCAACTCCCTCAGCCTTTCTTCACAGGAGAGGTGTTCCATCCCCCTGATCATTTTCGTGGCCCTCTTCTGGACCCACTCCAACAGGTCCGTGTCTTTCTTATGCTGAGGGCTCCAGAGCTGGACACAGTACCCCAGGTGGGGTCTCACCAGAGCAGAGTAGAGCGGCAGAATCACCTCTCTCAACCTGCTGGCCACGCAATAACAACATCAGCAGATTTTTACACCCTCTTTTCTTATGAAAAGAGATGACGGACAAAAATCTGTTGTGTTTCTGACAACTCCAGAAAGACCACAGTTTCTCTTCAGTAGGCAAGAAAGCTGGTTAGAAAGACAGAAGGACAATTCTCTGCAGTTAATGGAGCTCAGTGCTGGATTTTGGCTGGCCAGCAATGTTCATTCAGACATCACATTACCCCTCTTTTGTCATCTTTACCCCTCTTTTGTCTGCAAGGAGCCTGTTTGGCTGAGCAAAAGGAGACTCGATGTAGAAAGCTGTTTGCGGTAGTGGGGGAATCAGATTCAGACGCTTCAGAGCATATATACATATATATATATATTTGGAAGGCGCAGCGGGAGCGGGAGCCCCAGCAGAAAGCTCCCTATCGGGCAGCCTGGCTTTAAAGCAGAGCTAGTTCAAACACTGGGAAGAGCTCAAGCAACAGAAACCAGCTAAATCAGATGATTTATAGTAGGAAAACTGAAAACAGACAAATGTAAAGGTATCATCTGCCATCCAGATGGTGCAGTCCTTGCATAACAAAAAAGTTGCAGGGGGGAAGAGGGAACTAAACAACATCTCACACCCAAAAACAGAGCTCTGAAGGATGCCCCAGTTTAGTAGTTTAGTCGTTTCTCCGATAAAAATCTCTTCCCATGACACTTGGTGGTAGGTGCCAGGACCTCCACATCTAGTCCTGAGGCTTATCAGCAGATCCCAGCCGTCCTAGCACTGCTGGTCCTCAAAGAAGCACTCTGCATCCTCCTCAGGAAGAAAATTAGGAAAAGGTTGATAGCACCAGCCAAGTGCTACAGCAGTTTGAAGCGGGACAAGGAGCAGGAGACTTCCCCAACCCTATCCTGGAAAGCTGCAGCTTTATGAAAGGGAGTGCACGGCAACGCGTTGCAAAAAATCACCCGCACAGCAGTGACCCAGGAGGCACCTTCCCATCTTAGGTTCCTGGCTCGCCCCGCACGGCTGCAATCCTGCAGCATCTGCCCCGCTTTGATATTTCATAGGGGTTGATCTTTATGAATCCCAGCAGATGCAGGGGAAACTGAAGCCGCTTTCCCGCGTTCCACGGCAGACGACACGGGACGGTCACTTGGATTAGATCCTTTGAACAAAGACCCAGGATGATTTTAAAAGCAAACGGGGTTTTGCTTCCTTCCCTACGTAGGTTTGCGGCTCTGAGCCCTACACAGAGCTGAGCAAAGGGTGACGGCAAACGGGGCGATGAAAAGACAAACCCCAGCCTGCAGTGAGTGCCGAACCAAGCCCTAACTAGTGCTGGACATAACCCACAGGGAAGCTGTTAGTTTGCGATACTAACAGCAATGCAGGTGAAAAGGAAGACACAGGGGAAATTCATCAGTCCAGATCTGGCATTTTATGGTGTCAGAAAGCAACAGGAAGGCACAAGCAGAGATCACCTCTAAGAGAGTTTCGGGGAAGATTATGAGCAATTACACCTCGTTACAACAGTGATAAATGCCTGACTGCTGCGTATCGCTGCAACGAGAACCTTAACCCCTGGCAAGGGGCCCGTACCCGGTCCAGACCAACTCTAGATCTGTCACTGGGCTGTGCCATATGTTGCACTGGCAATTCTTCACAAGCTTTTAATGTTCACTCTGCCACACCAGGTGCAAGCTCTTAAAACACCATTGTATGTAACAGTAAACCCAGATATGCTTTGTTCTGGGGTTGTGTTTATCTTGGAAAGCAACTCAAGTTCATTCAAACTCTACTCTAGAATGACCCTCAAAAACCAAATAATCTCCTTCCTAATAAAGCAGAGTCCCAAAGAAAGCTTTATTTGCTGAAAAGGATTTACTCTAGTAGATTTGAGCCCAGGTAGTAGTATGCTGTAGTGCACATACCCTGTAAAAGCTTATAACAGGAGTAAACGCACTCCAATCCCTTCCTTTTATCTTGTGAAATTTATTTCCTTTCCGTGGCATTCCACGCCACTGCAGCAATCCATCACCCTGCGGTTTCATCATGTAAATTACAATTTGTCCATGTCTATACGCTTTGTCAAACGTGAAGATTAAAAGCTGCTAACAGATGTGTTTTGGCACCAATCTTCACATTCGTATCAAACTTGCTCCTTAAAAACACAGATTTGCACACAATCCACAAAAATAAAGTGAAAAGCAAACAGTTCTGGGCTTTCCGGGCTTAATCCAAACGTTTCATATCATATTTGTTGAGGTACACCCAACTTACATTTACGGTGAAGATACAATCATGTTCTTGTAAAAATGACGTGCTCTTGGTAAAATAAAATCTGGTTTTTGTTGGTACCTTGTCATATCCATCCCATTTCAGAGTCTCACATAAGGGAAACAGTTTGCCCTATGTCCTTAGCCTTTTCCAGCTTGTTGGAGATTGCATCTGGATGGATACGTCTGGTAGAAACTTCACCATGAAAGCACACACCTATCAAGTGAAATGCCTTAACAGCCTACCACAACGCCACCCCAAAAAAAAAAAAATTCAAGAAAAACTAATCTGTGCAAGCAGATAAAGTTCAGAGAAGCAACCGGTTTCTTTTTCCCCTCCTTCCAAAGGCAAGGAATAGCTGGGGAAGGATGACAGTGTTCCAGCCATGGATGGTTCTGTGGCGAGCTCCCACCAGCTGCCAGACAGCCAGAGCCACATTTTGTTCTCTCATTCTACCCTCAAGTTAACATTAAGAATGTTAATAACAACATTTAAAATCCTGTCAGCTTTAATAACTATTTATAATAACACTGATAACTCAGGCTTTCTTATTTTCCAAGCTTGCACAACAACAGTGTTGCCATGCCAGCAGCACAGCCACCAAAAAACACAAAAATCCAACAATTTGAAAATAAATGCAGTGAAATTACTTTTGATTTATACTGTGTTTTCTCTGCAAAAAACTGAATTAGGGCAATACTGGATAAAGAAGACTGAAGGAGTAACTTCTCAGTGACATGAAAGATGATTTCCTGACTTCAAAAACTAACTCCAAAGCTGACTGAAGGACTGTGGGATGCTCCAGGTGTGAGCAGCCAATTTAGACAAGCGAAGTGTCGTCAATTTTTGGGACCAACACAACCTTACTTGCATCATTTTTTCCTTCTCTCAGTGTTGTGCAAGAGCATCATCTTGGCACATGCCGGTCCAGACGTTCAGCTCACTGTGAAGCACAAGATCACTCAGGCGGCTCTTGGTTTGCTTCCCCACCCCAAATATTCCAATGAAAGTGTTTTGGAATTAACTACGCATTTAACCAATTTTTCTGGCCCGGTGCTAGCACACGAATAATTTAGAAAGCATCTGGTTCAACCACAGATTTGGGCCTCCAAGGTCTTGCACAAGGGAGCACATTCAGGAGCAATACTTGGGAACCGCACAGCTCTGTGCCTCGTCAGTATTCGCTACCTGTGGCGATGTCTGCTGCAGCTTTATCTTGTTGGTTACAGTCACCTCTGTGTGAGGAAAAGTTCAAGAGTACATTTACATTTGATTCCCTAGTTACAGCTTGCTTTTCCCCCTCCCGAGATGTGACACTGCCAGAGAGGAACAGCAAAGCTCCTGAGAATCACGCTGCTGGTCACTCGACCTGCTCAGTCTCAATATTAACGTGTCAAAAGGGGAGCACCGTGTGCTTGTCTTCCCCACCAGCACCCCCAGCCCAGAGGGGAGGGGGTGGGGGGGACTCCGGTGCCAAGCAGACGCCTCTTCCACCGAACGCTTAGGGAGTGACGCAGCATCTCCTGCTCTTGGTGTCCTCAGGACCAGCACGCCTTTCAAACAAAGCTTGCTCTCCAAAGCACCTGCCTCTCCCCGACCCAGAGACACAGCAGATAATTAGGAGCGTTCTGTTTGCTTTGATGAGCAAAACAGCAAGAACATTTATCTTGGCAGCTACATCCAAAAACTTCCTTAGTTATCCCTCACATTGTTTTCAAAATTAGCAACAGAACGACAGTGTGGGGGGAGGCAAAGAAAGGAAAAAGAAAGAAAAATAACCCCACTGGACTGAAATGCTCCTGCATGATGCCATCAGCTCCAAACCCACAGCCGCATCCATGCGCACTCTCGGCACGTTAAATCAGCGATGATTGCTGCTTGAGCATGCTTTAAAGGCTATGCCTAGCGCAGACCCTCAGATGGCTGGAGCTGAGGCAGATGCAGCCACATTCTTGGCAGGTCTTCTCAGGGTCATCTTTGATGTGGAGAAGTGCTTGGTATTGTTTTCTGCATTGATGTTTGCCCTTGGCACGTGGAAGGCAACGTCCTTGTGCACGGCGGCCCCTCGGTCTGGCCCCACGGCTTGCAACTTGCTGCCTGGACAGCACTGCTCCTTCAGAGGCCCCTCTGCAACATTAAAAGGGCTCCTCGGCTCTTCTGGCTGGTTCTCGGTTGCCCATTAAGCAGCAGGATCTGTCCCCCGTCTCCTCTCAATGCATGCAAGGAACACATTTCTGTCACTTCCCTAGGAGGGTTTGCTCTTACCAAAGGGTGCCCAGCTTCGCTGGATATAGGAACATGAACTTCTTCCTGAAGAAGGATTAAGGACACATTCCCCTTAAGTCAAACCAAGGGCAAAGACAGCACAAAGGGAGATTGGACCTTTGCTCTCTGACTAAACTTTTAGATCCTCAGATGGTAATTACGAGGGGCACAACATTTACTGAAATAGGAGCTCAGTGCCCTAATATTTTTGATGATACAGGCCTTAATTCTTACTCATTCAGTGTTTTATTATTTTCACCACTGCTTCTCCTAAGCTAATGTCTGGTCCACATTCTGCATCCATGCTGAAAAGGGCAGGAGCCACGGTTCAGGAGATGCAGCTGGAGGTACGGGAGCTCACGCAGGCCAGCAGTAGGTTGGTTTATGCAGGTTCAGCGCTTCACCTTGTGCTCCACAGATGCCTCATTAGAGATGAGGCAGCTCAGAGCAAAGAGGGTTAAAAACCCACCAGACTCTCGCTCCAGCTTTGGAGTGGCTGTGGGAAGGCAATCACCTGCCCCCTCCACAATTCTCTTCCATAAACGGTTTGAAGAAAATTCCCTCCTTGGCTGCTATCACCACACTTCATTAGGGAAGAAATGCTGATACCAAGGAAGCTGAGCCTCCTCCACCCACCGCAAACATCTCCAGCAGCTTCCTCTCGGCTGTTAATGTCTCTTGAGGACAGCAGATGAGGAGGCAGACGTATTCCTCATATGAAACTGTGCATTATTTCATACGGCTCATATCTGTGCTTCCAAATTAAACACCATTTCTTGCATACAGCTTTGAAGCTGCTGCCCTTCCCAGGGTTCCCAAGGATGGGCTTGAAGCCCCTTTCCAGCAGCTTAGCTGCTTTGGTGGCAACTGCACCTCATGTGGCTTTCACCACGCAAATGCTTGTTGGGGAGGTGATTTGGGAGCCTCCAGAGCTCCCAGCAGTTCCTCAAACGATCAGACACAAGGGCAAGAGGGAAAAGTGGTAAAAGAAGCCCAAAACAGCAGTTCATCAGCATAGATCTCCTGGGGGGCTACAGAAAACTCTCACCACCACTGCAACTGCAGGAGGTCCCATCTGCACGTCCCCATCTGCAGCTCTGCGGAGAGACAGTGACGCAAATACAGGGGTTCGATGTCGCGTGGCTGCATGCTTCATCCATCACACCCCTCCTCTGCTGACCTCCAGCCAGACCTCCTCTCCCAGCCCTTGGGTCAAGCAGGCTCCTCCTGACCCTACAAAACACTGTCAGGGGGCTCAGTCCTTGACTTCGCCTTCTTCTTCTCCCCACACAACGGGGACCCTCCATCCCATACCTGTAGTTGACCTGCACCCAACAAGCCCCTGGGCACTTTGCCCTCAAAGGTGTCATGACCCTTGACTGGGCTGTGGGTTTAATCGCATGTAACTAATTAAGGGAACATCTCTGCAGCTTGAGAACAACCCAGTTGTGGGTTCTCACCCTTTTTCGGTCACTCTGGGCTCTGGCTTGTATTTGCTCCTTTTTTCCACCCCTGGCTGGAGCAGGAAATGTCACTGCTGGCAGCAATTTAACCCGGCTGATTTTAGTGCTTGTTGAGGGCTAAGTAGCAAGCGAGCAATTAGGGGATGGGCAGATTTCCGTCTCCCGAAGGCGAGGGCAGGAAGGTCAGAGAGAAAGCACCAGGCATCAGCAGGCGACAGAGGGAAGCGCTGGAGGCCCCCAGCCCCTCGCAGTCCACCGCAGATGCAGGACTCATCTCTAGCAGGCAGAAATGGCATCCTGGGTTTTCTCAGGATGGATCTGGAGAATTTTGTACTTTTTGGGTCCAAAGGAAGGAATTTGAGGGGTGAAGACTTGAGCATCAAAATTATGGGTTTTAGACAGTTTGAAAAAAGTCTGTGCTTTCTCTCCATTGTGTGTTTGGGCAGCAGCACATGGCTTCTGATCCATCCAATGCCGAATTAAACTTATTTCCTAGCATTCTGGTTCAGAAATGAAGCATACTTGCAGCTTTTCAATATTCTCTATTATTTTCCCCCTTTAGTCTCAAACTCACGCAAGAACAATACCTTTCTAAATGCATCTCCCTAGTGAAGATGTAAAAATACATCGGATCATTAAAAAGCCATGAAGGTTGTTCTATTGTAAAGTGCTCTTTGCTCTCCTGATAGCACCCCGGGAAAGTAAAAAGCATCTGGGTCTTGCAGTAGTTTGTATTTCTCCTCCTGAGGATTTTCAATTAAACATTTTTAACTTGCTTGTTACAAAACACATGAAAAGTAAAACTAATTTGCATTACTTCGGACATTTTTTCATAAAGAAGAATAGAAGATTTATCCCTCAAGTTAATCCCTGGTATAAGCAGTCATCCCACTACAACTCCTGAGTAAAGATAATAAGGAAGCAAAGTCAATGGAGTCATTATATAGAGCTCAGCAAAGCCGGGCTAATCTATATGTAATGTGGGAAGCCCCAAAACACAACCGCAAAGCAGCAGGCATAAAGAGATCAGCTTTTAAACCCGCATATAGAATTTCGCATTGTGTCTTGCAGAAACGTGATGTTAGATTTCCACTGAATGAGATTAAAACACTGTAGAAAAGATTATTATCCCTTCCACTGCTGCAGCTAAAGCTTAGGTATTCAGCAGCAGAGACTTTTGCTACCACTTCGAAAAGTCAATCCGTTGCAGGATTTCCAGTGCAACTTGTGAAACTGAAGTGGAAAATGCAGTAACTGTGATTGTCCACGGCGCGTGAGCTATTTTTGCAGCTGAGTGGATCTGTGGGTAACCTTCCCCACTTGAGCAATTAATTCTAGAGTTGAAGG
>NW_008825532.1:4418925-4430469 GCF_000699105.1 Pygoscelis adeliae
CTGATTCGTAACAGATGCGGGGACCGTAGCTCTCGTAGTCCCATGTCAAGCCTGGAGACGTTTTGATGAATTCTGAGCAGATGGAGCATAAACACGATCCCTCATCCATGCACGTTTACAGCCTATCAAGTGATTGCACATTCCCGAAAACTGTACTGGGGCTTAGCGCACGGACCTCCCACCCAAATACTTCATCTGCACTCTCCAGCAGTGAAAACCCTTTTCCCCTTTCTTTCTGACCACAATATCTACCACAACGCTACACAGGCAGAAACAAGAGTCACCAAATTTAAAACCCCAACCGAGAGGTCGACTGGTTTAGCCAGTAACCTGACATGGAGACACAACGCTTGGCCTCATCCAGCACTGACCCTCCCTCCCCACATCTCCTTCCCACCACAGGACAGGGTCCCTGAAGCTGGAGGGTTTTGTGGTGTTGTAACACGGACCCTGCATGTCACCCACGGAGCTCCACAACACCCATCCTCAACCAGCGGCACGCAGACATGTCTCACGCAAGAGTCATCACTATTAAATGGGGACTCAGGGTGTCCAAGGACCTAAACCTGCCACCGCTGGCTTACAACTTGCTCCTGGATGTATTAGTATGGCAACTCTTTCCTTGCTAATATTCTCTGCCCTATCACACACACGCAGGCTTATCGCAGGCTGTTTTTCTCATTTCTCTTCAAGAAAAATTAACACAGAAGCAGATTTTTTTTTCTTTCCAGAGAGACAGTATTTTAATATTATCCCTGTAAGTCAAAGTAATTTGAATTATCTCACTTAACGATGCTGCTTGTGCTGCCTCCAAAATTGCATTCTGCTTCTAAGAGTACCTGAACAGCTATTCTTTTCTGTTTTACTACTTTTTTTTTTTTTTCCTCTTTCCTGGCACTTAGGGTGATTCAAACTACTGCCTGCCCTTTCAGCCTGGCTTTTTATTACTCTGTAACCAGGCAGAGAGAAAGTAAACCTCTCTCTGCCCGATTAAATGATTATACTAAATCTTCTATAGCCCACAGGAAATGAGCTGAGTTTGTTATAAAGGAAATCACTAATATTTGTTACCTCACACAATCACTTTAAGGGGATTGTTGACTATACCTGTTCCCTATACCATACAACTCAGACTAAGTTACAGTCAACCTCCTGTCAAAAAAAAAAAAAGTCACCCCACTTAAACCACTCCAAAGTGGTTTATAAGAAGAGGGAGGTAAACATTTAAGTGACCAACACATCACATATGTTTGACCCCCAAAAAGTGACTTTACCACAGAAGTGTGAGGTCTAACTCATGCTGCATGTGTGGCACCAAGTACAACTGGCTCCTGCCCTGTGCATATGGCTCTGGCTTACTGTTATCATAAAAGTACTGTTTGCTCAAATTAACAGCCTCTCCCTGTGCCTGGGAGCAAGGAGCAAATCATCAGCTGCTCCATAATAGATGCCCATAGCATCCAGGACTCGCTGTAATTTGAAGGCAATATTAAGAAGATACAGCCATTACACAAGCAAACATGGTTATTTCCACTACAGAAGGTATTTAATTCCCTGCTTGTTGCTGTTCCCTAGACAGGAGGACAGCATCAACCTGGGGAACATCCCTGCTACTGGGCTGCAGCACTGGACGGTGGTATCCCCAGAAAGTGACTCTACCATGCAACGGCACAGCCGACATAGATGGAATTTGGTTCCACCTGCGCTCAACTACCAGCAACGCCTTTAGGTACCTAGACAGGACAACAGGGAAAGACACTACCTATCACAGGTCCATGGGACATGGGAATAATCACGAGATGGAGCTCACCGCAGACACTTTGCTCACGACGTCCCTCGCGACGGCAAGGCCCTGCGCAAAGGTGCGGGCGGCCACGAACGCTCGCGTCACTTGTAGCTTGAGCTTCCGCGGCACATCCCCAAAGGGCTTCAGCTGCTCGGTGTACTTGCTGACGCACTCGAGGTACTCGTCCGTGAAGTGGTACTGGGGGTTGACCAGCCGGAACATGCGCTCCAGCAAGCGCGCCCAGAACTCATTGAGCATCTCCTCCAGGTTGACGTTGCCACCTACGTAGTATCGCTTCAGCTCCACGAAGAGGTCCTTGAACAGCTCCGAGTTCTGCATGTACAAACGGCCGTACGTCCGCACGAACATGTCGTTCAGTGACTTCTCGGCATTTTCGAGAAGTTCTTTGAAGAACTCTAGAAAAGAGGAAGAAAAGCCATGGTAAACGCCGGCATTGGGTCGTGTGTTCGCACGCTTCTACAGCCACTGCCATTGCTTAACTGGAAAATTCAGTGCAATGAGACCATCACGCAAATGAAATGGAAAGTTAAAGGACTCCCTAAAAATTTTCAAACAATTTATATATCTCAAAATACTTGACTACTCTTCATAAAACAACGCCCCCAACCTCTCTCCACATCCAAAGACTTGCATGAGTGAAATCTCTTTTGATGCAAATCTGAATATCATGACAAAAGTCAGCAAACTGGGGAGGGGGGGAAGTCCAGTTTCTTATGTTACCATTCAGGCGTCTTAAAAGAAGGAATTTCAAAGCACAAGACTATCAGAAAGCAAAAAGAAAGATTTTTTTTTTTTTAAACAGACATTTTGCACAAATGGGTCTTTCTTTTCAGTTCTTGTCAACTCATTTTCTGGAATGATCATAAACCACCCTCAAAAATTAACAAATTTTAATACATTTTAAAAACAAACCCAAAAATCTACCTGCAGGTTCTTTCTTCTGTCTTGCAGGTTTGTCAGCTCTGGGGCAGGGCCTGTCTCTAATTACCTAATTGGTCCTGATTGCAGACAGGGCTTCAGATGTTTGTGGAAGTACAAAAAACCCCCACAATTAAGCCAGAATTTGTTCAAAATCCAAGGGCTAAACACTTGGCACAAGAACGACAAAGAGATTTTTTAGATGACAGTGGACGGACAGGGGGGGCCCTTGGGTTTCATCACTTTCTAAAAGCAAATCCCAACTCTGGTTCACCCTCCCAGAGCACCAGACAGCCCGGTGCCAGAGAGCGCCTGCTGCCGAAGCGCTGTCACCGCATCTTGGCAGTGCCACACACGCCTCTGATGCCAATAACGAGCTGACCTGATGATGTCTGGCACATCAGATGCATCTGCCAGGTCAGTTTAAAGAACATCCCCCACCAAGACAGTGCCACCAAAGCCTTGGCACGTGGGTCTAAGCAAAGACCACCCTACTGCTAAAGCCTTTGCCTTGGAGATTCGGTGTAGATGAGTTAAATTAAAATAAAAAATAGGGGAGAGGTCCATTAAGCCAAATGCATTTGGGTCATTTTGGGAAAAAAGTCCACGCTATGTGGCCTTGGAAAGGAGCTAAGGAGAACAAGGATAGGTGCTGCCGGGACAAACCATCACATGCCGGCAGTGCCTGCGCCGGGCTGCCGCCCATTTGCTCCAGCTCCGCAGGGGATGCCGGCAGCCCGGGGCGCGGGTGCAGCCTCTCCACCGCTAAGCACAGCGCAGGCAAGGAAGCGTATTATTTTATGCATGCCACCAGCAATTGAGGATTCTGACCTCTGCTTTTCTGTGACTCATATTCAATAAATATTTTTTAATAAAACATGCCTCTGTTTTTTTTAATCCTCAAAGGAGTAATGTTTAGAGCCAGAAGTTGTTAGAAGGGGGGGATATTTTGGCCCAGTGTGAATTTAAACCTTGTTAAAACGTATTACAAGTATGCTGAAGTTCAGATTTTCAACTTCAAAGTGCTCCAGTACAAACAAAGCCTAACACAGAAAACATTTTCTGGAAAAACTGAAACATTCTTTGAGTTCCTGACGAACAAAGTCATGGGGCTCAGGGCCTGACATGGCTGTATATAATGCAGCCTCTTAGGAGCACAAGAGAAATGATCCAGGGAAGAAGAGATTGATTTCAAACACCCGACACGTCCTCTGTCCAATATCAGCAGGACCCTCCACTTTCGTTCCCATGACTGGCATTTCCTCTCCAGGAAGATTTTTTTTGGTTGAGTTTATACTATAGAGATTAGCTTGGTGTATATTAATTTCTAATTCACTTAATCATTTTGAAGGCTCACTTCCTTCCTTTGCTCAGACCTTTCAGTATCACCAAATAAGTTATTTATTTAAATACTTTCATGCCAGGCACAAGAGCTGGCAGATGCATCAGCAAACTCTTCAAAAAGAATTAAGATTTCAAAATTGTATTGATGGGAAATCTATTAAGTACTTCCAACCACCAGTCTAAAGGAACCCAAAGTAATGTTTTAAGCCAGGAAAGTTATCTCAAGTAATACACCCATAGTATCATAACCAATTTATTCTCCTGCCCAAACTCATTTTATTGGTTACACTCCAAACTGAAAGTTGAATAAACTGTATCCAGGCTTTAGAGCACTTAATCTCTTAGCAATTTTTCATGTGGGCTAGCACCACTGTTCATTAATTAACCTGGGGAAAAAAAAAAGCAACCTAATTAGCAGCAAATAGCTGTGCACCTGCAGTCTTCCAGCCAGCAGCTTCTCCTTGCCCAAAAGGAAGGTAAATAAAGGAAATGAAAACTTCCCACCAAAACCAGCCACTTCTAAAACCCCAACACAACACTGCTGAAGGAGGCACCACATACGTGCAAAGCTGTCGTTTCTGGTTTGAGCGCCAGCCAGCGTTTTCACAGGCAGAAAACACCCGTTCTCAAGTGCCACTTTCCAAATAAGAAGGGGAGGAGGACAGAGGAGGCTGTGTGTCTGCAGCACAGAGTCAGCACCCACCCTCCCATCCCGCAAAGCTTCCCCACCAGCACACACCTGCATCCCCGAACCGTGCCGGATGGGACACCCTGGTGACTGGCGCCGGTGGCTTGGCCCATGGGTGGCCTTGCTGGCACCTCAAGGCTCCTAGGGTGGGGATGAGATTGAGAAGGTGGGGAGGAGGGATGCTGAGCATGGCACCGGGGACGAGGGGCCACCCCACGCCAGCAAGCAGGGATGGACTCAGTGGCAGGACATGCATGGCAACTAGCTGACATCTTCCTCCATGCAATGCACAGCTGTTGCATTAGCACTCTGTCCTGGTTTCGGCTGGGATAGAGTTAATTTCCTTCCCAGTAGCTGGTACAGCGCTGTGTTTTGGATTTAGGAGGAGAACAATGTTGATAACACACCGATGTTTTAGTTGTTGCTAAGCAGTGCTTACACTAGTCAAGGACTTTTCAGCTCCCCATGCTCTACCGACTGAGCAGGCTGGAGGTGCACAAGAAGCTGGGAGGGGGCACAGCCAGGACAGCTGCCCCAAACTGGCCAGAGGGACATTCCATACCATGGGACGTCGTGCTCAGTACAGAAACTGGGGGAAAGCTGGCCGGGGGGGCCGCTGCTCGGGGACTGGCTGGGCATCGGTCGGCGGGTGGTGAGCAATTGCATTGTGCATCACTTATTTTGTTTATTCTTTTATCATTATTATTATTACTATTTTATTTTATTTCAATTATTAAACTGTTCTTATCTCAACCCATGAGTTTTCTCACTTTCACTCTTCCAATTCTCTCCCCCATCCCACCGGGGCGGGGAGAGTGAGCGAGCGGCCATGTGGTGCTCAGTTGCCGGCTGAGGTTAAATCACGACACACTCTTAACTTGGTCAGCAACAGGGATTAAATTTTATATATATACACATATATATTACATATATATATGTGTGTGTGTGTATATGTAATGCTTTACTCTAGCTGTTGGCATACTACAAGTCTGCATCCTCAGTTTCTGTCTCCCCTTCAAATCAGCTTGGGCGCAGCAAGGAACATTAAGCTTTTCTTTGTGCAAACCATGGGCACAGACGTCTGCAATGAAGAGAAGAAAGCCCAAAAGCCCTTTTTATGACTTAAATGCTAAACTGACTAGTAACTCCCTACATCTAATTAGATATTAATTCTCCCCTTCACAGAAACAAGCTGATTAGCAAGCACCAACATAACCCAGCATTAACCTTGCCACCACAAGAAGAAAAATGGCAGGTTCCTCTCTTACGTCTTGACTGTTTGCTGGGTAAAATAAATGGCCACCTTTCATTTGTATTAGAAGTTGACTTGTTCTCAAACAAAGCAAACACACAAAGGCCTCAGTTGCTTATTTTACAGCACTGTAAAAGCACGTTTTACAGCTGTGTTGCAAGCAATCTGTACTCATTAAATTATCACTCTGACAGGCTTCCTGTGAAAAGCTGTCAAACACAAACATTTTTCACAGACGACAAATCATACTTTGCCAGTGCTCTCCGAGACGCCGCTATCCGGAGGGATGGCAGGCTCCCTTTTCCTTACCAGTTATCTTGTTTAAACTCCCAGAACAAGGGCTGGCCCCTCTGTCGACAAACAGGCATAAGCACACACACAACTCCAGGGACAACTTCACAAATTGACCCGCGGGAGCAGCATGTGGCTTAAAGGTCTCCCCGGATCCCCCAGCTAAGGGCAGAACGCGGAGCGACGTCTGGGTTTCACGGAGAGGACGGACCGCAGGCAAGGCGCTGGGCTAACGTGGCTCAGCCAGCTCTGATCCAGCCTGATACGGGAGCGAGTCCACATTTTACTACCTCAACCCATCTCAGCTAAGCCCGGCCGACGCAAAGTCATCTTGTCGCTCGGGGTGATGCTCAGGAGGATGAGAGCAGGGGCGAGGGCACCAGTGCTGCCATCCGTGGAGCGCAGCCAAGCTGCCCGGTAGGACCAGAGCCACAAAACCTTTCCTAACACCAAGAAGAAACTCTAAAATTTGTCTGTATTGCAAAATAAATTCTGTGGACGCTACGGACTTTGATGCTCAAAGGAAGATGACATTTCCAATGCAATTAACTTTTAGAGATAGAAAAGGCAGTAATCTGCAGTCAGGCAATCTACAGCTCTGGGCTCTGTTTATTCTTTTAACCCGTTTGAATTTCAGGGTAGAATTTCAATGCCCAACACTCAGGGAAATCCTAGAGATGTCATGAAACAGTAAGAAAGACTAGATGTGACATATCTGGTATTTCTGCAATAAGAGTCCTGGAAAAGAAAAAGCAACCTCTGCTTTTGAACAAACCCTTCCATAAAAGAGCACAGTGGGAAAATATAACCATAGTTACTTGGCAATCTCCTTTTTTCAGGTAATAAGATGTATTACCTGTTTGCAGCTTGAGGGCAGACCAGCCCTGCCAGTAACCCAGCGCAGGAGAGCACCGCACCTCCCCAGGGTGCTTCCACATGACATCAGTTTCCACTGCCAGAATAACTCAAAACAATCTTTCTTCCAAATTGCGGATACATGAGCTACTTGAAGAAACACAATCACTCCACTCACTGCGAGGCACAGGGCAAATCCCACCTCCAGACAATGCAGCCACTTCCTTGGATTTTTGTGCCCAATATTTTTTTTTTTATCTTGGATTCATAGGTCTCATCTGAAAATACTCTTTTTTTAAGTAAGAAGGGATGCAACATCTTCCTATTCCTCATGCTAACATTTTCAGATATATTAAGAGTGGGATTTTCATACAAGAGGGCTTTTGATGAGGAGAGCCCACTGCTGTAGAGCACAGTCCTACCTAAATCAAAGGCAGCTCCTGGAAATTAGATGAACACATCAAAGGGGCACGTTCCCCTTCACCCACAGGCAGGTTTGGCATTTCCCTGCGAATGCTGGTGACAGAAGAAGCAGCAAAACTGCCTGGCCTGAGCTGCCTCCTGCCACCACCAGCACCGTCAGCCCCTCAGCAGGACCAAAGCACCGGTGTCCTCTGCCCCTCCGGTCCTCAGGGAGGGAGGGAGTCCTCAGGGCTGAACCCATAGCCAGCCACCATAGGAGTGCAAAGTTTTGCCTTGAATTTCCTGATCTTCAGGAATGAAACGCATTTATTTCAGAGAATAACTTCCCAGAGAGAAGCACAGTGCTCCACGGCACCCCGCTTGCTCCTCTTCCAGCAACTGCAAGGAGTCAAACCATGAGCAACCCAGAGCTCAGCGCCAAAAATCCAGTTTTTAGAGCAGAGAAAACCTTAACTCTGGTGCAAAAAAGGCAGAGAGTCTTATCCAAGAGCTCAGCAAGGCTGTTGAGCCGACGTGCTCTCTGCAGATGCCCATCTGTTGGCCATGTTCAGGTGTGCTGCTGTCCTTCCAAAAGGAGACCATGTACCTTTCTGCTCCCAAAGGCCACCAGACATCCTACATTTCCCATGCACCAGGTTTGCTTAGTTTAGAGCTGTGTTTTCAATCGGCCTTACTCTGTTTGAGGTTTCCAATTAACTATGCAAACAGATACCAGGTAGACATGCAATTACTCAACACGCCTTAAAAAACAAATAAAACCAGGCTCAAGCACACATAGGGAACGTGCTGAATTTTTATGGGCACAATTAATTAGTTTCAGATAATTTGCCACCCAGCTTTTTGGGTATATTCTTAATATGTTGTCCAGATTATGATTAATTAAGGACCGTCTGCCTTACCAAAACCTTCAATTTGCTGGTCTGTATAGACAATTACGCTTTCTAGCGTGTACAGGAGAACTCTGCCACAAAAAGATTAATTATATTTTCTCATAAAATGGTTTACTCATAAAATGTCCACAACAGCAAGATGGATTCCCAGACGAACGCTCTTGCCCAAGCCGCAGCCCCGAAGGCTGTGCCATGGAGGGGCCGGCGCTGGCACCGTCCCAGCGCCTTCACAGAGGTGCATCTGTGGATGCAAACTCCACCCTGCAGCTGCTCCTACCATGTGAAGCAAAATTCAATCCAGACAGATAAAAGGAATTTGGAGGAAAAGAGATGAATGTTTCACAGCTCTTTTCACCTCGAAGGTGAAGCCATCCGTAGCCATGCCACCTCCTCCAAAGGAAAAAGATTTTTTTTTTTCTAAATGCGCCTCATTACTTTTAATATGCCTTCACTTCCTTTACTGCCTATACCGCATTTGTAATTTCCACCAGGGAAAAACAAACCATAGCTTAACAACCTTTTTCCAGAAGTGTTGAGAAACCGATGAATACATAGTGTTAACACATTTATTGAATATGAACTCAGGAAGGGCAGGGCAAATCCACAAGCTGTTTCTCTGTCCTGTTTTCAAACATGTGTTAGCACTTACTGACATGGGAAGAACTCTTCCACGGAGTTTGAAGAAGTACAGGCTTAAATCATGCCAGTGTCACAGCAACAGCCCTGACGTGAACCTTGGAGAGCTGGGAGGCACAACAACATCTCCCCAAACTTTGCTTGATTAGCGAAAGGTTTCAAGACAATAACAACAACTGGTCTGCAGCCTCACGGGAGAAAAAACAACCACCAAAAACCAGGGTTTCTAGAACTTCTTGTTTCTTGAGGGCCCAAGAACATAATCTTCATCTGCACCCCAGGGCTGGCAGGAGCCCAGAAGAACAGGGAGAAGCTAAAATACAGTGAGAGATCACCGCCATCACACTGAGACCAAGCTCGTTAAAGGAATAAGAAGCAATGAAGTAGGGGGAAAAAACAGTATGGAGATTGCAGTCTGTGATTCAAGAAGCAAATAGCAGCACATCGCATCCTATTGCGCGCAACAGCCATCCCATGAATTAGGAAAGCAGCAACAGCAGAAATGCCCTTGGTCCCCTCTTGGTCCATCCCGCTCTGCCGCATCCCACACAGCAGGACGAGCCCTGTCTTCACAGTCTCCTCGTCCCCATTTCCAGGGACCGTCACTGCTCACGCGTCCCATTCTGGGTCAGCTATAGAGGGCTTCTCCTGCTGCTCCCACACTGCCTCCTCCCCGAGTAGCAGGTCCTTCATTCCCAGCTCTTCCATCCTCCTCCTCATGACCACAACTCAATGACTGTCTTCCCCATCGCACCTCCCTTGCTGCTTCTTCTTTTCCCTCCATTTGCTTGCTCTTCCCCCTATGTCTAATTTTCACTGTACCCATTCCTCAATCTCAACTGACCTTTCAAACACATCTATTACCTCTCAGCTGCTTTAGCCTGCTGACCCACGTCCATTTGGTACCAACACACCAACTTCCCACCCCAAACAGCAAACATCACCTGCAAAATCTGAAAGCGAGTTCCTTCAGGTTGCCTCCCGCATAGCCCCATTCAGATGAGCTTTCTGGGACACTCACTAAGGTAATTCACACATACGTATTTTTCCAAGCCTCCCTTCCTACGACTGCTGTTGAAGAGCTTGAGGAGGACCCGTGCTGCTGAACAGTGGAGATGGCTTTCTCGTTCCTGCTACCTCAGTTCCCCTCATCTTGTTATATTTGCATGGAGAACAGTTCTAGGTAGGGCCACCTCTCTTATTTGTTCATCCAGCATGCAAACAGCCGGACGCTAAGACATTACACTACATTTAACACTAACAGAATTGCTCCAGCTCTGCACCAGTGGAATATCACACCCCCAAGCCCTCCACAAGACCCCAAAACACCACCAACTCCACAGGCATCCAGCTTCCAAGACTACGCAAGCAATGAGAGCCCGCACATAGGCTAGGTGGCTCCTTTGTGCAGGAAGGAGGAAGAGAGAGTTAATTTTAAACAGACAAACAATAGCTCATTGACTGGTTGACAGGCATTAGTAACCAGAGAGCACAGGGCACATTTCCTGTAGCCAAGTATAAAGCGTGCTGCCCGCATCTTTGGTTTTGGAGAAAAAAAAACAAAAAGGTAAGAGCAGTTTACCTGTGATCTTAACAGCAGAACTGCTTGGACCTGAGATGGCAGAAGACTCTCCGATCCCTCCAATCCCATACACAAAGTGGTTTTGCCCATCGCTGAAGTCTTTGCTCAGTTACAAAATCCAGTCTCTCTCTTCCCCCGCCCAACCTACAGGGCAGGAGCCTCCCCCGCGTTGAGATCTCTTCCTTCTGAGATGACTTGACCTCAGGATCTTTCTGAGCCTCCCAAAACAGAAGTCTGGTCCCCCACTGCCAGACGAGCATCACCCTTCTCAACGAACAAGACTAAAAATCACAGTGGTTTACATACCTCCTTAAAAATCTCCAGATGGAGAGGAGCCAGTTAAAAGAAAACAAACAATAAACAAACTTCCACTGTACAGACAGCAGACAATTTGTTTCATTATTGTTGCACTGAGTGGGAAAGCACAAACAAAAGACCGCAAGTAGGATTTTCTAAAGGAAGTGTGTTGGTGGTTGCTCCCTCCGACTTCACCTAAATCACTCCATCCCCACCCCAGGCAAGAACAGGTCTGAAACCAAGTCTGAAGGACTGGCTCTCAGCAACCGCTTCTTCTGCAAAATTTGAGGGACCTTCCCACCGTTTTCTGCCCTGGTTGGTATAAGGTTTGGTGCCATCCCTTTCTGGAGAGGGAAGAACGAGGCTGTGCCTTCATCTAGATGCGAGTGGCAGCAGATAGACAAAACCACTGTATTATTTGTATGTTAACAGTGCAGTCATCGTGGGTGTGCTCGCCAGAGGATGGGTTGTAATGGTAGAGCTCTCTCCACCACACAGATGTATTCAGAAGCACAAACACCATGCGGCTCTGGCACAGCAAGCATCCAAGGTCCATCAGGT
>NW_008825532.1:4430497-4450598 GCF_000699105.1 Pygoscelis adeliae
GTGCCACAATACCCAGAGCTGCCTCCTGCAGAGATAAACGCACCGACAGCCCAGGACTAGCCCACGGTCCTGGGTGCCATGGACACAGGGGACCCTGGCACTCGAGCAGGATGAGGCCCCAGGTCTCTGCTCTTGCAGGCAGTTTCCAATAAAAGAGTTAATGTGAGATGAAGGTCCCCAAAGGGCAGTTATTTCAGTAAGGCGGAGTGCTCCGATGGTCTGCCAAATTCTAACTATAGGAGTGGTGGGCTGGGCACCTGCGGGGCTCGTCTTTCACCGTTTGCCTCCGCATTGCCCGGAGCAGTGGAGAGGAGACCACCGAAAGCTTTCCCTTGTCCCTCCTGTGTCACTCCCAGTTATTAATACTTCCCAGCCACACATCCCGCCGCTCCAGCACACATCCCTGCTAACTCCTACCTGGAGACAGCGGCTGGAAGCCAAGGGTTATCTGAACAATGACATCTAAATTCAGAAATGAGATTACAGGGTTTTTTTTCCCTGTTTGGGGAACAGGGAATACCTTCCTGCAGTTTGGAAGGTATTTGGCCAATGCCCCCCCGACTAGTCACTTGGACTCAGCCACAACCCAGTTATTGGAAGTAATTCGTGCACCCAGGAGTAACACAGGGCTCACACTAGATCAAGGGCACCCTGGGAGGCTTCAAAGATGCAGGCCACGACCACACTTTATACCTGTGGCTACTTCACCCAACACAGACACAGAGCCCACAAACAGGGGTCCCTCTCCAGCCCCTCTGCCCAGTCCCCACGCAGGAGAGGGGTGGGTGCACCACGGTCTCACGAACCCCTGGCCAGCTCCTGCTGCTTGGATTCAGTTTCTTTCCGCTCACTGTCCCAAAGGGGTTTCGTTTTACACTTCTGTATTTGCTTTATCTTAAATGCTAATAGAAAAATCAGGGCGAGCAGACTGGAAGCATTTAATAGCTTCCCAGATGCTGGCTCAGGCTGTACCATTTTGTACAAATCCTTCTGTTGCTTGGGCACTGGGAATGCCAAACCTAGTGCCAGCCCAACCCAGGGATGGACAATCTCACATTCACCTCCTGACATACCATTTCCGTACAACAAGGGTTGCAGAAGCTTGGTTGCCTTCCTTAAATCCAGAGCGTGCAGAAGGGACAAGCCTTGGTTTAAGTGCAACAGCAACAGCGCTTGTTAAATGCAGGGGCAGGAGAACAAGCAGCCGCTTGCCGGACTCAGCCCCGCAGGGCAGAGGCTCAGCGGCCTCCCTGCTCACAGGGTGGGGGGGCTCTGTCTGTCCCACTCACTGTGCAACAAGCCTATAAAAAAAAATATATATCATTTCTCCTCCCAGAAAAGGCCTGGCACAACAGTTACATCTTCCGAGATATTCAGGAGATGTCTTTAATAAGAAAAACCTAAGAACATCTTATCTAGGAAGCAAGAGAATAGCGGAAACGCTGAAGAAGAGTTACGTGTCACGTCCTGTCCCTGCTCCAATTCCTCAAAGCAGCTGAGCAATTTCCCCAAAGCACTGCTTGGATAGCACAGACCCCAGCATGAAAAACTTCAGCCCAAAAGAGCAAGAGAGGTGAAAGTTTGAGTTTAATAAATGGGACCGAGCGTTTATGCAGTCTTAATGTCACCATTAATCCTATTAATGTTATTAATCCCTGGGAGAGGGAAGGGGAGGACATTAACCGGTGAAGATGAGACAAGACAAAGGAGATTAAAAAAAAAAAAAAAAGAAAAAGAAAAAGAAAAAAAGGGGGTGGGAGTGGTGCGTGTTTAAAGCCCTGACTGCTATAGCTGCTTCTGTGGCATGAGATGTCGTCACAGTCATACAGCTTTGTGGCTTTCCCATGGCTGTCATTGTCACGGAGGGAGACGCTTACATGGCCAGAGAATCTCACCCACTAATTTCTCAATGAAGCCCATAAACATATCTGAGATCATGTAAGCTGGAAAAAACAGGCAATTTTCACCTCTAAAAACACCTAGCAATGGGGAATCCGACAACTCCCAAAGTATTTTTTATTTTATCAGAAAAGCATTTCCCTTACTCATGAAAATATATACCTTACTGCTACACTGGGATCAGGCTGGTGGTTTAAATCACAACAGGAGAGACCCTCAGGAGCATACATAGCTGTACTATGTATTTAGACAGGATATATAAGATATGGGACTCCAAAGCTCCAGTCTTCTCCCAGTGTCTGCAAATCAAACACGCGCAGGAGGATCTGACGCTGTCACATTACGCATTAGGAGCCAAAATGACTTCTGGTCAGCCCTTTGGGGACAGATAATCAGCAGCTTGTTCCATGCTCCCGATTAAGACGAGATAATCCATTTCTCTACAGCTTTGGTGTCAGATCAGAGCAATTCTGGCAACGGTTCCAATGGCACACAGTGCTCCAGCAACAGCTGATGCAAACGCTCCAAAAGCCATGAGGCATCACAGCCTCCCTCCAAAGGACATGCCGCCACTTCGACTGTCCTTTTGCAGCGGCAACTGCTGCAAAGGTCAAGCACATAACAGAGGCAGCACGGGTTTGCCTCTCCTCTCAGACCTGAATGTCAAGGCTGAGAGATTAGCAGCCAAAGAACCCGCAATAAAGATTTTGAAAGAGCTGGAGGACACGGTTTGCTGCTTGAGCTGCATCCTGGAGTGGCCCTTCGCAGCACAGGGATGCATCACCCTGCAAGAGGAGTGTTCAACACACTTGCTGGGAGACCAGTTAAGTGAAGTGCATTCAGTCTCTGCAATAACTCATCTTGCCTGCTCAGTCCCTCTACACAGCTGTAGTGCAGAGGATTTCTCTTAAACAGAGGAAGGTGCATGGCTCGTTTTGTGTCAGCTTTATTTTCATTTGAATGGAGTTAGCTACTAGCAATGAGGCAGCCCTAAAGAGCTGCAAATACTAAAATCAGAGCATGGGACCATGCAAAGGAAGAGCTCTGGAAGGGATCACATGCTTTTCAAATCTCATACCTAGAGATCGGGACAAATACGTGCGTCTTGAGTAGGTTGGGCACATTACACCAAAATAAGTGGTAAGAATTACGTTGGACAAGGAGAACTCAAACGTGCAAGGCAGAACAGACCACAGCTGACCCAATGACCAAGTACCAGGACCGAAGGAAGGAAACACCACACCATAAGCAGCGATCACACAGTAGGAGGCTCTTGAAAACAAACCAACAAAACTACCGCAGCAGTCTCAGGCATGGCTCTCCAAAATTTTTGCAGAAGAGTCTGAGAACCTCAGACGGGAGACTCCCCAACCTGCCCCAGCCACCAGCAAGAGTGCTGCTGAAGAGGGGGTGCCTTCAGCCTCCAGGTGACTGGGCTGGAGGGAGAGAGGCAGTCATGATTAAAAGTCTTCCAAGAGGTAAATGATGGAGGATGGGAACCAGTTAATCTCTGCTTCCACCCCAGGTAAGATTAAAAAAAAATAAAAAAAATCTCTAAATCAGCTTTGTCTGCAGCAAATGAAGATTGAGATCTGATATTAGCAAACGCTCAAAGACAGGGTCATTAGGCTTTGGGACAGGCTGAGGAGGTTGCTAATTCTCCTTCATTAGTTTCGTACAGTGCAGAGAAACACCCTTTGGGGACAGGCCGGGCACAGTAAATCCAGCTTCCAGCAACAGGATCACACCCTTCCAGATTTGCCTGTCAAGGACTCCCAGGGCTAAGATCAGGATGAGACCAGCACAGGGCACGCTGCGAGGGACTGACGGAAGAACCACGCAGCACAAACAAAACAGTTCGTACAGGGCTCCCTATCAAAGATCACCCATTTTGAAGCCTTGTGCTTTGACAGGTATCCAGCTCAGCTTAGCTTAATATCCCCCTGCCGCCATACAGCCCTGCAGCCATCTCTCACCCTAAAATGGGCAGACACACCTAGCAATACGTCTGCACCACGTCAGGGATGCTAACACAGTGAACCGTGCGTGCTCTTTGTTTTCAGTGTTGCATTTCAAAAAGCCTCGCCGTTCATTTAAGGTGAAGCAGATACTGTTCCTCTGGTCTCTTTGAAAGGGCTTATCTATGGGCTGGATTTCATTAAGTGTCTTGTTCTGCATTTAATAAGCTTGCAAGTCTAGACACTTTGGTTCTCTCTCTATCACCCCTTTGGTGTACCAGCAGGTAGAGACAACAGAGGTTAAGAGGGAAATATTTAGCTAGCAGATTTAGATGCTATCAAGATGATTGCGTAATTCCATTTTGACTCACTGCAATTTCATACCCAGGGACTTTTTTCCTCACCTCAGTGCCAATCCCTTTTGAAAGAAAGGGGCTGCTACCTGCTGCAGTAGAGTAGGGGAGGTCCCTGGGAGGTTCAAGGCACAGATTTTGGCATATCAGTAGAAAACCCATGTTGAACCAATGATTGAACAAGGGAGAAAGGTCCAGAGGAGCTGTGCGGTGGAATTGCCCTCTACTACCAGATGGTGATGATAACGTACAAGCAGAACAAAAGTCTCAACAACCCAGTCCACCTGACTCTTCAGATATTTCCATGTGTAACTGGGTGTCACCTCATTCCCCCAGCCAACAAGGACAACCCAGGCAGGAGCCTGGTGCCCTGCTCCTCCCTCCTGGGGATGCCCAGGTGCAGGGGCTGCAGTGACCGGGAGCACCGAGGCACCTGCAGAGCCCTGTGGGAACTGCCACGACCAAGAGCTCAGCAGCAAAATCAAGAGATGCTGCTCGGAACTCAGATGGGCGCTGTGCCCGATGCCTGGGCATCGGCTTCAGCTGTTTGCAAGAGGGATGCACCAAGGCGTTCTCGAAAGAAAGGTGCCTGGCTGCAAGGTGGGCGACACCAGAAGGGTGTGCGCCAGCTACCTCCGGAGGGAGTTTCTTCCTGCAGCTCCCATGAGCCAGGCATGCCCTGTGGAGACCCAGTCTGATGGGACACCGCTGCGGATGCGAGGGCAATGCTGAAACCAGTCATTTGCTTATCAGTCAGCAGTTAGCGTCACTCAAGCAATGGGAACTCAGCTGAGACTTTGTCCATTTTGCTTCTGACCCTGCATCACACTTGAACCCTTGGCCTCCCCACAAAACCAGCTCTGTACTTATCTGCTGCTCTGCTTAGCCCCAAAGGTTAAGTGAGATGGATACAAATCCTGTTGGTTCACAACATGCTGGGAAAGATCAGCGTTTTTGTGGATCAAGGCTGCAAGATGTGCACATTACAATTACATGTGCTGTGGGGATGTACCAACAAAACTAACTGCAATCTTACGTTAAGAGCAAAATGGTTTTTCAAAAGATTAATCAGAAAGAAAGATCTCTCTCTTTGGGAAACAAGCAGCCATAATCAGCATATATTTCTCTCTCATGGGATTGCAAAACAAGGCATGCTCTGCCCTCCAAGCCATGAGTCATGAACTTCCCCAGCAAAGGGGGAGGCAGAGCAGAACAACTGCACAGAGAACAACAGGATGGGGATTTTTACATTTTATCCCAAGGAGACCAAGTTCAAGGTCTCTGCACTTACCATCAAACTTCTTGTATCGGGAACTAAACATGGTTTGTAAGTGATTGCTAAGCTCTATGACGGCATTTCTGAAGTCGTGTTTACTCTGCTGACTGTACTTCTCCTCCATTTCTTCAGAGCAGCACGTGTAGCCTTGCGAGCAGACTTTCAAGTGGTCACCTGAAAAGCAGAGAAGAAAATATCCCCAGTTAAAAAGATTCTCTATGCAAGGGCAAAGAGATCGGCTTGCGAGGCAGGGGGTGCAAGGACCCGCAGCACCATCTCCTCCCAAGGAGACTCCCCCCTTCACTGCAAGCACTGGACCAGGCATATCAAAACCTGATTCTGTAGAGGAACTTTATAGCAACACATGTAAATACCACGCCTTGTCTTTCTGCAAGAACATTAAAAAGCATCCTCTTATTTATTCAGTTAATAAACGGAATAAACAGATACTCATCTTGCACAGTATAATTGAAAGAACCAGCAAATTCACCTGCATATACTATGCTATCTTCCATTAAGTTTTTGCTGAGTATTCATTCTGTTAATACACAACACAATATCAATGGCAATGGTCCTTCTTGCACAGATAAATCCTTTTTTCTTCACCCCCCCACCTCCAATTATCACAGGAGAAGTAATCTCTGTCAGAAACACATTTATCACTGATATTAAAATATACTTGTTTTATGCAACAGCTCATGAAAAAGCTTTGTATTTCCCAGCTCCTAATTTTACAGTTTTCTGTCATCATCCTGGGCGAAATTTGGTGTTTGTTTTTGGAGAATTCAAACAGATTTTTCTTCCTTCACCCTGAAAGATAATTCTCTCCTAAAAGACATCTGGCTCAAGCTGGCTTGGTCAGAGGAATCATGAAGCGCTTCAGTATCTACCATAGCTCCGTTTCAAAATTTCACAGACAATCTGGGCACAGGATCTGGCCCCATATAATCTGCTTTTAGAGCATCTCGTTGCAGTGCAGGATGAAGCTGTCCTCTTCTAGCACCAACACTAAAACACTGCTGTCAGGTTTTGTGGGCCAAGGCAACTCTGTGCAGCACTCCTCAGCTCTAGGTTCTCCAACAGGTCCCACAACGCAGCACCATCACAGGCAGGTGGGCTGATGCTAAAGCGGTTCAAACTTGGTCAAATTGTGCAAATTTCTGTCAACGCTGAAGATATGATCAAAACAAGCAGTTAGGATGAGAAAGTCATCCTTCCAAGTCAGATGGTATTTTAAAAGACACAGCCTACATGTAAGCTGCTGCCTTCTCTCCCATTTCACACCCCGTTGCCAAACCTTACCCTTCAGCCCGAGGAAGCAGATGGAGAAGCAAAGGCTCTTCCCTACCTGCTCACACCCTGGAAGCCACCAACAACCTCCAACCACCACCAAGGTTCAGAGACTCACAGCAAGAGCTGCAAAGGACTTGTCAGCCCCCTGCACAGAAAATAACCTCTTCACGACAGGCTGTGAACCACGTACTTGCTGAAGAGCCATCCTACCTGCTACAGCATCAGAAGTGGGTTTAGAGAAACAAAAGCAGTTTTTGCACAGTGCAAAACAAAGCCTGCCTGTGACTAACACGAGCGGTTGCTTCTCTGCCCACCTTGTGCAAGATCTCATAACAACGTCATTTGCCCAGCTATTGAACGTTTGCATCACTTTGCATGACTTTCTAGCCCAGAAATGTTAGTATCTCTCCTTTCAGACACTTAAGGACCATTTTAAAATAAGCTATAACTATTTTTATATCTATCTGTCTATATATAGATAGGTAGATAGATACAATTCCTAGAACCTCTCCTCCTAAATCTATTTTCCTTTTGCGCTACAGGGTTTGTTTGTTTTCCCTGGCATTACAGAGAGACCTTGACCGACAGATAATTCTGCCACAGCTAATCTATTGCACAAGACCGTCGGAAAACTCAAAGCCTGTTACAAGAAGCAGCACTGCTTAGGCACAGCCTTCAGGAAGCACAGAAGAATCTCGCTATCTCCTTACAGGTACATTCTTCTTTCAGGGACTCTATTTCTTCCCGTCTCAGAGGAGCACCTCCAGTGGCAAATACATGGCATTAAGGGGTGCAGCACCGAGGGATGCAGTTCCATTTAGCTTGATAAGTCATTTAAAAGAGAGGAAGAGGTGCACCCAGGATTTTTGGATCCTACCCAGCAAATCCATCCCGGAGCACGCCTGGGGACTCCTCTATGAGCCTGCCTTACTAGCAAGCATTAAAAGAAGAAAGTTCCCAAGCTCCATCACTTTATTTCACACCTTGAATCTCTTTGCTCTGGTTCCAATATAGGACTAAGGCTCTTTGACACAACAGGAAACAAACAAACAGCAGCAAAGCGATAATTATAGCTAGAGCGATAGCTAGTTTTGCGGTGTCAAAATAATTTAACTTTAAAAGTGTTGAAACAGGTTTTTTTCCTGAATTTCTTAGGGGGGGGAGTGTGTTGGAAATATTTCACCTGAAATGCATTTCATGATTTCAGTACCATTTCTGTGACGCACGCCTGCCTTTGGTGGTTACGACTTACATACTTCCCATTCTTTTGTGTTGGAGGGGTAAGCCTCTACCCTACTTGGCAAATTCAAACCTACTGATAGCGGGATTTCTTTTTCTAGTTACGCTTTGCAGACACTTCTGAAGTTGTCCACAGATGCCCTGGGGTCCCTAGAACAGTGGTTTTAACAACTACTCCAATTTATTTATGATTAAAAAAAAATAAAAGCCCAATGTATTTCACAAACACAAGTAACAGTTTTATATCTATTTACACTATTAAACTAAAGTTACCATCCCACCTAACATTACAAAGCAAAATAATTTTTCTTTGATCCCCCTCATCCCAGATTTGCATGGTGCCTCCCCGGGACACGCATGCAAAGCCAAGCAAGGAGAACACTACTAACAGTAAATCAAGCTTGCACAGATCCCATTTGGTTGATCATTAAGAAATTATGCTCCAAAACGCAACTCAGACATTCAAAAATGAATGACCAAGCAATCTAATTATGGAAGATATTTCTCAGTCATGTCAGCACTATGTGGTCTTGGCTTGTGATCAAGAATTAGCTCTGTCTGGAGCTGAGGAGCTCCGGCTACTCAGTGCTAATCGTAGAAGGATGCACACTGTGTTATCCAGTGTTAAAAAACAGAAAGTTTAGGGCTGTGGGCTGCTTTTCTTGCAGTTTTCTTACGCCACAGTGGGAGATACCAATGGAAAGTCACTGGAAGACACTGTGGCCCCCGCTTTCCCACAGGGAGGGCTGTCCTTAGCACCTTCACATCCCTAAGAACATATCCTCACTTGAGCAAAGCAACAGGCACTGACATGGTTTGCGAGGACTCTCATGTCTAGCCTTTGTTTTAAATCAGCTAGCAGAGCTGATCCGTTCAGCATCCATCCACAGGACTCATCCCATGCCTGAGTTTGCAGGGAGAGCAACACAACATCCCAGCATCTCATCGTCTGCTCAGGTGATAGATCCCTCACATGCCCCTTCAGTGAGTGGCTGCGGTATTGGGAACTGCTTACACCTCCAAAGACAGACCCCAAAGCACGGCACCATCAGACGACAGCTTCAAAACACAACAGTGCTACAACCACGGCATGCAGAGGAATGAAAACGAAGCCTGGAAAGCAGCCGCTGCCAGTGGTCTACACGAGCATGGACCAGTTATGCACATGCAAAACACCGACCTAGAGCCAAGACCAAACACAATGCTCTTCGTCTTTCCAACTGGCAGTGAACTCCTCTAAGGAAAAGGAGTGAAAACTATCAGTATTTAGGCCCACTTAAACAGAGATCTAATGTTTATGTATATTATGTAAAGAACACTCATGGTGCGCGCTCACTGTCAAGGACACATTCGGCAATAATTATTTCCCAAGTTAAAACTCATCAAACAATGCCCATACAAGGCAACTCTTCATCTACTGTTGAGTGCTAAAGACTCGGCAGCTTTTGTAATTTATCACCATGTGAGCACAGCAAAAATATAACTCTGCCACAGCTTCCTTTCAAGTTAGGCTTTTTATTGAATTGTTTGGCAGGGTGTGCAATCATCACGTCGGGGGGCTGCATGGCAAAAAGAGCTTAAGTAGCAGAGAACGACTCCAAATATCTGCTGCATATGCACACCATCGCTGCAACTTGTCATGGATTTGCAGCAGATCTTTCCCATGGCCTGTCACAGCAAGACTTTCTCTCTATTTTATATTACATATGAATACAGAGAGAGAAACAAAGCACCAAAATTACAAAAGACGCTTGCTCCTTGGCTAGTTAACAGTACACCTCTGGGGAACGGAGGTGGCGGTTTAAAGATAGAAATGCAGAGGTACACAATGTTACCATCTGAACATCCAAGGAAATGTGCTCAGAAAGGTAATCTTGCAAACTTATGATTTAAGCCATTACAGAAATGCCACATTTAGCAGACTCCAGGCACACGGAGTTTCTTCCAAATCAAGTAACTGTTTTGCAATGTGTCAGAAAACAAGTTTTCATCAAATGAGTAAGTATGCAGTTACTTACTTAACTAACTCAGTTACTTAAGTAACTCAGGGGCTCCCTGATCTTGAAAAGCAGTTCCCTTCACCAAACAATTTTCCAAGACCTTTGCAAAATGTTGTTTCTGAATGTCTAACACGCCTTCCCAGCCTGCTTCTCCCCGCCTTGACCAAGTTCATACTTTAAGCATACCTAGCTGCAAAACTAGCTAAACTTTCAGGAGTGGTTCGCTGGGAGGTGGCGGGGGGGGGGGGCGCAGTTATTTCATTAAAACACTCCTGTACACAGTCTAGCCCTTCATTGCAGTTTGGTAAACAAGCCAAAAGCAGTTTATGGTCTGAGATTTTACTGTTGGACTTTGCTCCCCTGTGAGAAAACAGGCTGGGGTAAGCTGGGCTGGTGGATGAGCGGGAGGCAAACACTGCTGGGGGACAGGCGAGCAAGGCCACCGTTTCAGCCTCACACTCTGCCTCTTCCCTTTAGCACACATCGGCTTGTGTCATCTTTAAAAGAGTTTTATCACTTCCTCTGAACCAACTACTAAAGGAATCCCAGACTGTAATGCCGGACTCTAATCCGATTTCACACTAGACTTGCCTTCTAATTATCACAGAATATTAGGCTTCCACCCATCATATATAATTGACATGCTACTGAGGCTTTACAAAACCCCCAACAAAGATGACAAGAAACACTAGCATCACCCCCGAGCAGAGCTCCGCTGCTCCAGCCCTGCGATAACAAGGGGCAAGAAAGAGAAAAGCGTGAGCTTGTGATCGGCTCCAGCAGAGTCATCAAGACAGACAAGGCTACCGAACCATCCACTCAATTGCACCCAAAATACCAAAACCTGCCCAGTTTTCCTGGCTACAAAATGAGCTGGGGATGCTCAGCACCCCCAAGAATGGCCCACAAGCTCTCACCCATCTGCAGTGGTGCTGCCATAACCCCTACGGACTATCGGCACAACCGCACATCCCACAGCCACAACAGTCCCTGCACCCTAAGGCAAGGCTGGGTCACCCTAATCACTGCTTATGCTGCTTTAGATATTTGCTAACAAAGAGCACTACAGAAATGCAGATAGTGTCTCGGCACATAAGTGTTTCCAGGTGAAATGACAACAAGCTGCAAACACCAAAGGGAGGAAAAAAAGTGACCCTACTGCCTCCTCCCAAGCTGTCACACATGCACGCTGCTTGAAGGCATGCTTTTTGCTTGGCATAAGCAGCAAACTTGAATTTTTAGTTGATGGCTCTTATTGGAGTACTTCTTTTTCACCAGGTGGTCACTATTCTCCACTTGCTTTAAAGCGATGCTGCTGTGGGACTTGGGTTTATCTCACTGGGGAAAATACTCCTTGCGGAGATGGTCGCGTCCCAGGAAGGAAGAGATGTAAAACAGCATTGAAGTCCTGCTAACGGAGATGATCCACAAAGGGCAGCAGAGTCAGAAGTTTCGAAGCTCACATCCTGCAAACGATGCAGTGCTGCTGGTACCCTCTGGTTGGAGCAGGTCAAACCAGGTTGGGACATTTGGAGCTGTACCTCCCTCGATGCTCCCGAGCACACAGTGCTATTTCCAGCCTGAACGACTATTTCAAACATGGTCCATGCACTTCCAGGAGAAGTGCTTTGTGCAGGCTCCTCCCTACACCTTCCACCATCAGACACAAAATGACACACCCCATTTCCAATACGAATCATTTCCCCTCCTAAAGGCCACCATCATGCAACCAGATTCAGCTTTCCTTACTTCCCTGCTCAGAACATTTGCAATTCTCATTGGGATCTCAAACCCAACAGGCACCAAAAGAGGGAAAGCACCCCACACACCCAAACCCAGGTCCTCGCTGTGGAGGTCGGCAGCCAGCATCGCCCTCCAGCCACGCACAGGGGCTCCAGCCCTTCCACAGCCACAGAAGCTCTGGTCCTGGATTCCACCATCACGGATGCTCGTCCCCACTTGCACCCCTTTTTTCCAGCCACCCAGGAGTTTTTAAGCCAGAAGACATTCTCACGTGCAGTCAGCTCCCAAAGCTGACTGGTAGAGTTATGGAAGTACCGCAATTTGGCAGCGTGTGCCAGCGTGCAGCATATTTAACATCCCACTCAATTAGCAACCGTTTTATATAAATGGTTTATTTGCCTTATTAATGTTAAAGCCACTTGTTTCCCCCGCGCTTCCACTTAAGTTATTAATGAATGTGCGTTTCAGTTTTTTGCTGATTACTCTAATGACACAGAAAAATTGCCCAGACTCACAGAGAAAGCTTATAATATTGAAATGACTCTTTTTTTCCCCCCTCAAACTTGTCAAGCAGTCAAAATACACTCTTTGATACCCAAACCAAAGCCCTTTCACCTAATGCTTAACAACAGTGAACTATTTTCAGTAGAGCTTTACTGCATCTGTTAACTCAGCTGCTAATCCATCTTGCAGGCGCAGGGAACGCCAGCACACACAATACCTCAGTGACATACCTCCCTTCAACACAACAAATAATCCTAATTATTTCCATAGCACGTACCTACAGTTACTTAAAATATCGTACACAACCAAGGTCTGTCTGGCTTCTATTTTTCCATTTTGCTTTGTTGACAGCTTTGGGTTCCCAAATTTACTGCCAAGAGGGTCAGGGACCGAAGAGAACAAGAGAGATTTATATCCATGTGTGTACATTAAGCCAAACGCACATTAGGAACCTTAATTTTTTACTGGAAAGAGCAACTTAGGACACAAAGAGGGCTCTTGCCCTCCACCCGTCCAAGTCCAAATTACTACTGCAAAGCTTGTCTTCCAGCCGATGACAGAGCCAGGTCCCTGAAGGACCGAGTCCAGGCAAATGCTGCCTGTTGAGGCCAGCCAGAGCAATTTGGGGACATCCCTCTGGGGCAGGGGCAGGCCAGGAGAGCCCTTCTCACACTCCTAACTCAGTTCTTTAGCTGCAAACATGAGACAAAGACCTGCCTCTGCTCTCCACAGCACCCCAGAGAAGCATCACCAGTCAACCAAGGTCCCCTCCTGCCTGGCTCTCACTTTGAAGTTGGGGCAATGGAGAGGTTCAAGCGGAGGTCCCCAAGGACCAAACCCCAAAACTCTCTACAGCACATTGCAGTCCACGACTGCACCCTTTGCCAGCAATGTCCAAACGAGGAGGATGTAGGATCCCACCTTCAGCGGGGTTTTAAGAGTTCATTTAAAGTTAAAACCCTGCTCACCTGAGGAAAAATACCATCACCGCTTCATTTCCACAGCACAATCAACAATTTCTTTCCCAACAGGGTGGCCCGAATACTGCAAGGTTTTACACCCTGGAAAAATATGCCATGATAGGGCACACTTCCATTCCAACAAACAGGATATTGAGTCAATTAGTGGCACACCAAACACAAACCAGACAGATGAAGATAATGCATTTCTGCAAACATCAAAAGAGAGAGAAACCACACAAAGACCTGAATATACAAATAAGGCAACGAAAAAAAGGAATTCTACATAATTAAACTTATTATTTAAGCAAACCTGGAGAGTAAAATAGCTCTGGTTAACTAGAGGATTCTCCCTGGCTCTGGCTAGGACAGAAACCTTCAATGAAAACCGAGAGTTGTTTCTTAATTAAAGAACAAAACCAAAAAAACCTACTTGACATCGCTGAGTGAGAACTTAGGAAATGCAAATTCTCTTTATTATCACCAAATTCTTTAGGCATTAAATAGTTTTCGTAACGTATCTCTGCCTACATGCCCTAAGTGAGAGGTTATGCTGAAGTTTATCTTTGTTTTTTTCCACTTCTCTGGTGAGACGGACAGATACAAGGTGCACAAGAAACCCATCTCTGGGATGGCTGAGACAGGTAGTGCCCCTGTCCCTCCATCAGCCACCAAAGAACAGCTAGAGAGGCCAACACTTGCAGTCAGTAATTCTGGGTATACGTAAAGGTAAAAATAAAAGTCATGATAAAAAGGAAAAAAACCCTGCATACAGCCAGTAATCAGACTTCAGAATTCAACAGAAATTGTCCATCAGATTTTACAAAAAACCCCACCGAGTATAATTTAATGCAATTGGGGGGGGGGAGATAATCCATCGGGAACAGTAAATACACAGAATTACTGAAGCCTCAGGCACAAGGAACAGTAAATAGAAGAGATCTGGCTGGGAGACAGTTACTTTCTTTGTGAGGCTTCTCATTTTTTCCTCCAATTCCCCATGAAGAAGGCAAAACAAAGCCAAAAAACCTGCCTGTTTGTTTTTTTTCCATAAAGCTTTGGGCTATTTGCCAAAAAAGCAGCTTTTAACCAAAACAGATTCCGCCACAAACACTGTCATTCGAACTGGAATATTCTTCCTTCTTAACAAGATATTCTCTCTCCACTTTCAGCCCCTCTCCCTCTGCGCTCCCCAGACCCTCTGCCGGGCACCTCCCGGGATGCTCACCGGTGCAGGAAGGCACCACACATGGGCAGGCAGGAGAAACAGGAGTACGCCGCTGGCAACCACTTCTCCAGTGATTTTTTTTTTTTCCTTTTCCTTTTCAAACAAAGCCAATTCCAGCGTCAATGCACAAAAACATGTTTCAGGGCCACACAGTAGTTTCTTGTGAGATGCACCCTGGCTTACCTATTTGTGCCAGCAGACTGGTCATCCGCTGGCGAGTCCCAGATTTGGCAGCAGATGACCCTGGAAAGCTTCAGCAACGTTTCGAGGTCGTACAGCCCTAGTGATTCTGGCGATCATGCTTTATTTGGACAAAACCCAAACAAATGACCAAAAAAAACCTCAAAAGAAGGTGTTCATGGTTTCTCAGAGGCACTCTGTCTGACAGAGATCTCCCCAGTTGAAAGCTGCACAACCACAGAAAGCCACAGCTCTCCCAAATGTTGGCACCAGCACATTTTAAGGCAAGGACCATTGTCCCAAGGCGCTGGTGCCACGGCCATGCAGTCAGCCCCTCCGAACACCCCACCCACCTTTCCGATGTCAACAGCTACACAGGCGCTTGACAGAAGTGAAGTTTTCCTGCTTGCAAAAGCAAGCATGCACCATTGCACAAAGCGGAGCTACCATTTCCACGTGTTAAAAGCGCACCAACAGGAATAAAAGTACTAAGGGCATGTGAACTGGCAGCTATCACCCAAGCAAAAATTTTAAAAAGCGCCAAAACCTAAAGATGTTTTTAATTCCTTAAATAAGAAACAAAGCTTGTGAAATTCGGCCACAATTTCCTGTTTTTGACTTAAAATAAAATAAAAAAAAAAATCCCGGGCTTTATACAAACAGTAATCTCATCTATAAATTGGAACGCAAGAGAAATGTTAATTAACTTCCAGAGATATTAATTCTCTTTTGCGGGATCCAAAATAGGCACTGCAGAACCTGCTGCAATTCTGAGACCAACTTTACACAGAAGGGATGGAAAAGGGAAAAAAAACAAAACAAAACAACAAAAAAAACCCCATACAACACCAAGCTGCAAACAACTATATTGAAGGGCAGTGTACAAATAAATACGCAAATATCTGGGAAGTAGCAGGGTGATGTTTTTCATCCATAAGGACACACTCCTTCACCCTGCCTCGGGTGGTTTTGGGCAGGGAGGACAGCGAGCAGCGTGCAGGGGCTCGGCAGAGAGCCAGAACCAGCCAGGGTCCACCCAAAAGTCCTAGGTGACATGGACAGGAGGTCTACTTTTGCTCCCCTTGCTTTGACAGCAAAACCCACGCAAGTCCCTTGCTCTACACAGCTGCCAATGGCAGGGCTTACTTCCCACCCTGCAAAGGCAGCCTGGACTTTGGACCGGAGCACCGACTTGTTATCTCCTTCCTCCTGCCGCCCCGTGTGCCACCGGCCACCCACGCCACAGCACTCGGTGCCACCGATCCCCGGGAATCCCGCTCCGGGGAGGGGGGAGCAAAAGTGAGCCAAAGCTCTGCACTGAGGAGAAACGCTCCATCTTCTCGATTTGCAAGAGTACCGCTTGCTTGGGGTTTTTTGGGGGCAGGAGTTATGACTTCTGGTATTTGAAAGTATAAACAAAAAGAGGAAAAGCTTTAAGGGTTCAGGCGTAGCAAAGTCCAGTTATAATCTAACAGTCGGCTCATGCCAGGAAATCGGGCGCCCTCCCCTGCCTCTGCACATCCCCGTCGTGCCCAAAGGCACCTCACAAGACAGCAAACAGTGAGCTTTGGACTGCTTCTATCAGGAATGGCTAAAACCTGAGGGCCAAGGAAGAACGAGTTTTCTCGGGCAGGTTGCCCATCCACACCTGCCAAGAGCCACAGGCAAGTGCTGCCCCATGACCCTGCCCAGCAGACCCCACAGCCACCACCGATTCCCCCTCCCTCGCCACCGAGGCAAATAACGAGGGGTTTGCCAGGCTGGTAAGTGTCTGACACCAGCATTTCGATGAGAGCAACCGGGTGCAATGTTCTTGTCAGGCCTGGTTTGGAAGAGATCAGCACGTACTGCAGTACCTGGCAGTACGTCACCACCGCCCGGAGCCGTGCCCGTGCCCCATCCGCCCTTGCCGGTGCGCTGCCAGCCCAGAGGGTCCTGCTGGTACCCGCAGCACCGAGGGGCATCATCCCTCTATCCTCCAGCTGGGCCACACGCAAACTTCACTTTCTTCCAGGCAGGGACAAATCTTCCCCAGAGCACAGAAATACAATGTGATTAACTCTTTTGGTCTGGCCGCCCAGCTCTCTCAGGTCCTGCTTGATGGAAGGTTGGCTCCAGCCACCATTTCACACCACTTTGGCTCCCTGAGGACCAACCCTGAGGGCCTTCACTCCCCAAATCCCGCCTTATTCAAGCCGAGGGATACCTGTGGCCTTTCTGCAAGACCCAAGTAACCAGCCTGACCTACGAGGGGAGGCAAGGTCCCCAAAACACCTCCGACAGCATCATGCTGTTTCTCAGAACAAACTCACTCGCAGGCAAAGTCCTTCAGTAAGAGGCCTCCTACCAGCTCAGCCCCAGGATGAGCGTTCAGCAGTTGGGGGACATCAACTCCCTACACAAAGTGACAGTTGTGCAACACCAGCAAAAACAGAGCCCAGGCATGGTGAGAATAATTCATTTGTAGGATGTTTCCCACCAACTGCAGAAATATTTGCTCTAACAGCCTTGAAGTTCTTAAGGAAGAACTCAACTTTTTTTTTTTCCTTACTTTTTTTTTTTCCTTTCCAATCCACTATTTTCCATTTCTCCATACAGCAACTAAACCAACCGAAACCTACCCAAGTCCTCCACAAACAGACCCTAACTACCACGCTTTTCCCTTGCAGAACAGAGTCTCTCCCTGCATGGCCACATCCTGCCACCCTTCACAGGACAATTAGCCTTAATCCTCGTTAGTTCTGTACGTTTCCTTTAAATCCTGTTACCGCATTCCTCCGTGCACTCGAGCGCGGCTCAGCCAGCCTCCGCCACCACGGCGGTGACGGTGACCCCACGGTGCCTCCGAGCTCCTGACCCACCGGAGCTGCACTGGTCCCAAGGGCTGCAACGCTCCCGGACTAATCTATCTTCACTGATTAGTTCTTAATCAGGACAGCAGACGAGAACGAAGGGTGGAGATGAAAAGAGAAAGGGGGAGGGGGAGTTCAATAGGAAAAAAAAATAAAGATTTTTCTTCAAGGAAAGGTTCCCCTTTGCTGCTTTAGGAGACAACTATGAAAACTTTGTCCAAAAACAGCATTTGAAGTCTAGCTACTTTCATATTTATAACTTTTGAGTCACTTCAGAAAACGTCCGCCAAAGCAGACCAAGTTGGACTACTACATTCATTTATTTTGGAAGTTTATCCAAGCCTCGGTTAAAGATAAACAAAGCGCTTGGATGTGAAAGAACATCAGAGCCGGGCTGCCGGAGCGGTGGGGAGCTTCCACCCACTTTGATAGCACCAAGGCACGAGATGGTATCAGTGCAACCCAAAATGTACTTACTCCTTCCTGGAGAGGCACAGCGAAAGCGCTGGGAAGTTATTGCTTGTCCTTGGGAGGCATTCTTGCCATACTAATAATTATGCAAAGGATTCAGCTTAGAAATCTCAAGCACAATCAAGGCATTTAGACCTGACTTATTAATGGCCAACAGTAAATAGGCTGGAGCTGTAATTCCTCTGTCTGGGGGGTTTTTAAGCCAAATATTTTAAAAAAAAAAAAAAAAAATTAAAAAATTACAGCTGCATTATTGATCTGTTACTGAAGGTAGGAAGCACCCTCCAGTCCAAAGCACCCTGAAAACCAAAAGTAAAACCAGACTTTACCGGGTCTCCACTGATTCCCAAAGCCAGTAAGTGCATCAGTATTCCTAAACCTGTTTCCAGCAGAGACATGGAAGAAAAGTGATCGGTAACACATCTTAACACTCAGTACTCTCTAACACGCCCAAGGAAAATCCTCCACAAAACAAAAGTTTTACAAAGCGTAATCTCTCAAGAGCCTGCACGTCAAGACTACAAATTAGTCTTTGGAGCCTGCCACTCTCCTTTCAATTTAAAGTTTAAGGCAACACCAACACACCAAAAAACAGGGTCTTTCTTGTGAAAAGCTGATCTGAGAACACATGGTGAACATATTGCCAAATTTGAGAGACACCCCGAAAGAGCAACAATGCGAACTTTTGGGACTTCAAATAAACAAATTTGAACTAATCAATCTGGAAAATCTGTTTTCTATTTGTGGCTTTGGGTTTGCTGTTTTATGTTTCTTTTTTTGTCTTCGCTGTTTGTTTGCTTTCAATTACCCGGGCCCCTCCTTATCCTAACCTCTAAAACTCCCTGCGCCGTGCCGACCGGGCGGCGGGCAGCAAGACACCATAGTCATGCAATCGCAAATGTGAGCTGGAGGGTGAGCTGGAGGATGCTCCTCCTTCAAAAGCCGCCGGTTTTGCTCTCCAATGAACTTCTTTTGGTGTGTGTCCCCCACGGCAAGGGTATGGCATCGGCAGTTTGGCGTCCTCTCCTCTGGAGCGGGGACTATTTGCTGTTTCACAGGTCATCAGGAGGTAGCAAGCAAAGCTTACCAGATGTGGGTTTTACCACCTCAAGTGGAACTACTATTTTCTTTATGGGAACCCTGGTTTTTAACGTTTTATCAGATCACTGCGATTACAAAAGCTTCACTTAGATGCACAAAAGCTCCTATAAAACCTCTAGTTCAAGGTTTATTTGGTCTAGGTGGTTTTCAACTTGGAGGAATGACTTGCAGACACAAGTAATTTGTCCCATAAGCTTTGATTGACCAGTTGCTCGGTGCGCTTGAACCACGCCTGCCTTCTGAGCAAAATTCCATCAACTCACTGACCAAAAGATGTTCTTTTAAGAATATTTAAAAAAAAAAAAAGCTTGCCGCCAAAAAGGAAGTTTCAATTACTTTGTCAAATCAAGCAGAAAAATTAAGATCCAAGCAAACTTTATTAGCTCTGACAAGCAAATGCTGATGCCTTTGTTTCCGATGTGCGCAAAACTTTGACTAAAGAGGGGTGTGCATGTATGGTTTTGGGTTTGCTTTTTTTTTTTTCTTTTTAAGCCACAGAAATATGCATCCTTTTTTTACAACGTGCTTTGCTACAACAGGGTTTTGTAAAGATATTCAAACGAAGGAACTGGCACAGAGCTATCAAAGCAGCTGATTCTTCTCTAAGCATCCACCAACATTTCCATGTGTCAATAGTACTTCACAACCACATTCATCTATGTAAAAACCCACATTAATAAGCCCTTCCCCTGCCTGCAGAGCTTGCCAAGCACAGTAACAGTGCAGATAACTTAAGAATTTAAAGCAGGTTAAGAGGCTCCGGAAAAAGATACACAAAAGGCCAGATTTCCAAATGCATTTTGCATCCACGCTTTTCTTTTTTTCCCAAGACAGTTTGGCTCTTATGGAGCATTTCATATTCGGTTTGTGGTCTGCGCTCCGGGAGCGACTGGAGGGGGCTGTGGAAGCACACACATCGGCAGTGTTCTGAAGCTTGCAGTGCAGGGCGCTGGGGCCCCCCGGAAATTAATTTTTAGAGGTCCCACAAGCTAAAACAGTTCGAGAGCGCTACGCTATCCACTGCCCCGCTCAGCCTTACGCCGCT
>NW_008825532.1:4450639-4462493 GCF_000699105.1 Pygoscelis adeliae
TGCCAGAAACCCTTGCTGGCTCCTGGTCACCAGCTCCCCAAGGGCAGGTAGGCTGCAAGTTGGTGGAGCAGTTATTTTCTGCCCCCCCCCAAGGCCAAAAAGTCTCATTTACTTAGAAAATAAAATTCAGTCCAAGAGCAGGTCCTGGGCAGACATAAATGAGACTTCAGTTATAAGTGGGAAGTTTTCCACAAGACATTTTCACAGCAACACGGAGACCGTTTTGGTACCAAAGGGAGAGGAGAGTACTCGCGCTGCTCCACGCTTGCAGCTCCGTGGTTGTTCCCCCAGTTTAGCTCAGTGCAGGATGACCTTCTCAGCCTGGACACAGGCAAAGACCTTCCCACGGCAAGCCAGACCTACAGCCTGTCCCAGTTTTAAGCACAATATTTCAGCTGGGAGCCTCCCACTGCAGAGCAGGTTTCCAGAATAGGAGTCTGGAAGAACCACTGCCATCGATCCAGAGATGCTCCTCCAGAGCACCACAGCCACAATTCAATTTTGAGTTTATCTGCAGGAACCCACACTACATCTCACTACATAGCTGCACGCTACGAACACTCAGTAAAGCAGCAAGTTTGATTCACGCTGCATTTTTCAGCCCTGCCCACAAAAGCACGTGAAGGCTTTTCTTGCTTCATCGGTGACCCAGCAACGCTGCCAACCCCTCGCTCCAGCCTGCTTTCCCAGGAAGGAAGGCCACAGGTAATGCTGCTCTGCCCCACGTCTTCCCTCTGCTCCTGACTGTAGAAACAATTCCCCAGTTTCAGCTGGACCAGAAAGAGCCACCAATTAAAGGTGTTTCAGAAATAATTAGCTTGCATCAATCTGATGCAAATGAGAGTCGGGGAAACAAGCCCAGATGAAGGGTTCTGGGAAGGACAGTCAGCAGAGCTTGATCTCGCAACGACTCTTCCACCGCAGCTGGAGGACCAAGGCATGCATGTGTGCTTCCCAGCTCACCCCCTCCCACGGTCAGAGCTACCAGGGGCTATCGGGACACGCGATGGGCTCTCTGTGGCTATCAGATCCTGGCTTGCCAGGCCATCAGAAGAAAGGCTGCACAGGAAATTAATGAGCAATCTTTGTAGCGTATGATTGTTGTTGATGGGGTGGGGGGGGGGGGGGGGGGGGGGAAATCATACGCTGCTGTCTGCAGCAGGACACCACAATTTGACTTGACTTTCCAATTTTAAAGGTTAAAAAACTCACACCATGTGTTATTGCAAAAGGCAGGAAAGAACACGTTGCTCAAAGGGGATGCCAGCACCGAAAACAAGGAGGTGGGTCAGATTTAAATCTAAACAGGTCCACTGCACATCCATCCTAGGGCCACTGTTTATAAGCAGAGAAAGGCAACTTTATACACAAAGATCACACACTAGTGGTTCCTGGCTGTTCCCAGGAAGAAAAGCTGCTTTTCAGCTGAACTTTCTGAGAACCGCTCATGTAAATAAGACAAACCTCCAAAAACGCACACAGCTGAGCCTGAAGTATCGCATGGAGAAAGGCAAATAAGCGGCACAACAGGAGACAGGGGAAGCCCAGCGCCAAAAAACCCAAGGTGCAACTTTCCCAAGACCTTTGAAACGCCCCTGAAATTGGGCCACCGTGCACAGCTAAGAGCTAGAGAGGGAAGAGAAAAACTGCCGGTGGAAATCCTCCCTCCAGCAAGCAGCACAGCCCTGGGTTTAGCCCCCTTGAAAAAAAGGGGTGCAGACCCCTTCCAAGCCACGGAGAAGCGGGAGGCACCAAGCCCAGCTCTGCTTTACCCCGGGCACGGCAGGCAGAACGTCCGCCGGGAGATGCCACCGTGGCAGAGCCCAATACCGGGGTCGCTGCCTCCTCACCCAGGGACATTTATTGGGAGCAGCAGTGCTGGGATGGGAGCGCAACCCCCCAGCACTGGTGAGAGTCTGGACCATCACCTATACCTCCCACGTCTCAGCTTTATCTCCCCTTAAACAAACCACCTCAGAGCTAAGACCGCAGCTGAGTTTATAAATAAGATTTTTACCTGAAAAATGTGCCTTTAAGCCTTTGCCTGCTACTCCCACCAAGTTTTACTTTTTTAACAGCCCAGGCATCTGTTGCAGAAGCCACCCAGCTCACACAAGCAGCGCACTGTGCTCAGCTACCAACCTACGTCCAAAAACCCATCCCGCTGCTGGAACAGACTCCCAATGTATTCCCCGGGTCTGGAACCAGCAGCCTGCCAGTATTTGTGGAAAAGGCGAGGCTGAGTAAGTAGTTTAACCTACCCTGGTAGAGGCGAGAAGGGGGGTGGGAGAGAGGGGAGAAAGGATTAAGATAAGGGTATCACAAAATTAAAAATTCCTCCTTCTCCCCTCCTCCAGGACACCCTATCTACCCGGCTCTCCTTGGCGCAGCTGTGAACACTGGCCTTATCTGCCAGCAGGTTCACACGGGCACTCCTCCTCCTCCTCCTCACGTTAGCATAGATAAATCTCAACATCTTTTCAACAATTTGCGAGCCAGCTTCTGCGCCACAAAGCTTGTTCGACCAAAATCCTCCCAGGAGGGACAGCAGCGTCCCAGATGAAGGACGCAGCTGCAGAGGACAGCCCGCCCACAGGGAGGGCAGGAGAGCACAGGAGGCCACTTCAGCCTTTTAAGACGAGACCATCTTTCTGGTTTCCCTACCCTCCCGCCAAACACGTTTCACTGCGCGGGCACATGCCGTCTCGGCGCTGCTCTGCACAGGAACATGGCACCTCTCCTTGCCCACACCTGAGGTGGCTTTGTCCATCCCACATGTTGGATGGCTCATGCTGCCCACGCAAGCTAAGCCACCCAGGCCTTGCCTCTACTTTTGCAGAAACCCTTCCCTAGCCTGGGAAGGGACCCGAAGCTTGGATCTGCCCTGCAGCCAGCAACAGACCCTACACCAGGAGGCCAGGAAGGCCTCCTCCCCTCCAACCAACGCAGGGTCACATTTACTTAGGTATTTTGGAAAGAGCACATTTGGAAGACCTCAGCCCCAGGTATCACAGAGACTCTTCACCTGCAGACCCAAATTTTGATCCCCTCTCGTGCGCAGCAGCTGGGCTTGTGCAAACAGCTTCGGCCAGGTGGAAAAAACAACACACCCAGCTGAAAGCACCTTATCATACCAGGGGACAATTGCATCAAGACTTTAGCTGGCAGGCATCGAAGGGGTTTATTTTGTCTTTTTAAGCACGGCCCTGAGCAACCAGGGGGGAGGAGCGAGTGCAAACAGGACCTTTGCCATCCACCTCCCAGGCGGTACCATCCCAAATCCGCTGGTGGGAAGGTAAACAGCCCCCAGCATGCTGCGAGCCCCAGGGAAGGGACGGTTGATTAGAAGGATGGGATATATTTGCCAGTTGTATTAGTCCTTCCCAAGCAGTGAGAGGGGCTCCCACCCTCCCCGCCACTGCTGCTGTGCTGTGCCGGCACCCTCTGTCAGCAAAAACACTATAAAAAGTTTGAGGCTAAAAAAAGGCCGGAGGAGAGACGGGCAGTCCCCGCAGCAGGGGGGCATTTAGTGACCCACAGGCGACATGAAGCGATGCTAGCAGGGCTGAGGCAAGGCTTTAGCGTGGGGACTGCAGTCAGTGGCGCTCCTGCTTGGGCTGGGTGTCTCCAGTGAACAACCGCGGCCCCACGGGACGTGGGCTGTGAGCACAGGAGCTTCCCACTGTGGGGATGAACCTGTCCTGTGGATGCACCAGGATAAAACAGGCAAGAAACACCCGGAGAAGCGCCCGCAGCAAAGCAGTGAGGGACCACACTGGTTCAAATCCACATGGTCGGGGCACAGCCAAAGGGATAAACACAGGGACAGGGCAAAAAGCACATGGAGGGGAGAGAACCGGGAGCCAGCAACTCGTCCATGAAAGCCCAAGTGCTGACCTCGACCAGGTTTCAGATGCTTTCAGTGCAGCCAGCCATCAGCATTTCTGCCCACCAGTCAAGACTTTCCTTATTCCAAACTCTACTCCCTTTGAAAAAAAAAAAAAAAAAGAACAAAAGGCGCAATGTTTCCCATCCTTCATCACCAAAGGGAGAGGCAGGGATCGGAGAAGTGTAGCCTTCCAGCCTGGACACCCTGGGACAAAAGCCCGAGCTAACACTAAAGCCTTGAAGCTTCACCCGAGCCCCCAGGTAAGAAAAATATTTTCAAGACTGCCACAGGCTTAGGGACAGCCCCCCTCCTGCTCTCACGCTATTTTCAAACCACGACATTTTTTCCAAAACAAAGTGTTTTGCAATCCTTGAGCAATCCTTTCCTTTTCCAATAAAAAGTGAAATTCTCTTCATTCTCTGCCGGTCGAGACGCACATCCAGAGGCACAACCACCAGCTCCAAATCCACCCACCCCGCAGACGGCCACGTCAGAGCCCTCTCCCCGGGCTCCTGTGCTGGGCTGGCACCAGGCAGGTCTTGCTACACCACAAGCTGCTGGCAGAAGATTTGGGAAAGGTTACATTTTAACTTGAAACTCTTTTACTAAACAGCTTGACTTGTCTTCTGAACCTAGCTCCTGTAATTGAGGGATTTCACTTAATCCATTTAACTTCCAAGTGTGCTTCTTCTGCTATAACTTGTTCCCCCAAAAAGAAATTGCTCAGTGTCTCAGAATATTAAAATATTACTAAAAAGCCAGAGAGCCGAAGATGACCTATTTCTCATAGCAATAGAAATATTTCCAGGTCCTAACAAAGACACAGGAAAAGTAGCTCTACATCAAAATGTAACTGAAGCCAATAAAGAGATTTGCTCTAAAAGAAATTAATATGAATCAAATCCCAAGGAAGCGGATTTCATGGCACAATCCTCCTATGTTAACTGCCCAGTAGTCTCCCAAACTGCCAGTCCAAAGGCAACATACAGTAAAATTTACATTCTGTGATCACCCAGAGACACATCTGGTACAAAGGCCCGCACTTCAAAATATAAAACCATTGAAAACATTTCTGGAAGAGCTTTGCAGTTTAAAAACAACACCCAGGAACTAACTGGGACCGAGCAATTTAATCTCAGGAGACACACAGGAGGCCCCGGCACACATCCCCGGACCCAGCTGGGAGAACACAAGGGGTTAAAACTGGCAGTGGCCTCATGCAGCAGGAGCATGAAGGGCCTATTTAAAAAGAAGAATCAGAAATAAGGAATTTTGCCAGTTTTTACCCCTGATAAATCCGCATTCCAGTCTGTCAGCTATCTTGTTATCCCCAGAGCTGCTGAAGTGTCTTTGGCTGTAACTATGCATGACTCCGGCTCAGAGTAATGGAAATAAAGTATGTGCATTGCGACTGCAGCGTTCCTTTCCCAACCCCAGAAAAAGAAAGGCAGAGCAGGAGGAGACCCTAGAGCAACTCAGGGATTTTGTACGGAGAAGTTGGAAAGCTGCTCGCACCCTACATCGGCCGCCCACCCCACCAAACCTGCCTGGGGAAGGATGCCTAGAAGTTTTAAAGGAGATGCCACGTTTTGGCCCAGCACAGCAGCTTTTACTATCTGCAGTAACAAACAAACAAATACTCTTCCAGATTCACAAGTCCAGTTTAGCTGGCAATTCATACCCGGCAAACATTTGGAAGCAGTATTGTAAAATTAAACAAAGCTATCATTTACAGGAAACCCTGCCTCAAGTACAAATTATAGAGTTGTTAAGTTTATCTGGCAATGCCCTGCCCCTGAGTGCTATATAATTATTCCTAAATCTTTCAGGAAAGAATGCAAATATTTTAAAGCCGTAATTCATTGACAAGGAGGAAGTCTCCTTTAACCTTTTATGCATATTTTGATACCTAGAAATTAACCCCTACTCGCCACAACTATTTTTCAGTATCCTATTGAGCTGGCTGGCTGGTGAGTGGGATGGTCCCTGGTTTCGGCAAGGCTGGCCGGGAGCGCCACGCTCACCTGGCATCCTCGCCTGCTCGCAGACTGTGTTTTCAAAGCAGCTTCGGGGCTGGTTTGGAGCAGCACCATGCCAGCCAGGCTGTTCCCCGCACAGGAGCCTTCCCGGTAAGGGAGGTTTCAGGCTGCTGAAAAGGCTGGCTGTTCTCACGGGGGTTACAGCAAAAAAGTGGTATAAAGGGAGCCTTTAATAAAGCGGAGGGCTGAGTTATGTGGAGTTTTGCTAGCTAGGCGCCTGCCACCGGGATCTCTGCGTCCCTTTGGCGGGCTGGATTCAACGGGGCAGAAACAGCCCTGAGCCCCATCCCTTCGAGCCTCCTCTACCCACCAAGCCACCCAAGTCAAATCCCAGCCTTTCTGCAACAAGTGTACTGCTGATCAATGAGAATTTCTTCCTTCTCATGAGGAGACATCCAATGCCACCTTCCAACCAAAAAAAAAAAAAAAAGAGTTCTGTTTTGCAAAGGAGAAAGCCTCTTCCCAGGCCCTCCCTCCAGCAGCCGAGCCCTTAATTTACCACTGGCAGCAGCAAATCGTTTGGGGTACATTTCTAAAGAAATGGTCACTTGCAGCCGAAGGGGAGAGGGTGTGCATCCCCCGGGACAGGCAAGCGGCATCTGCAAAGCCACACATGCAGCCCCCCCACCCTCCCAACAGCACCCACTGGGCGAGCACCCACTGCCCCATGGGGACTCATCCTGCTCTGGAACAGTGCTGCGCCCATAGGGTCAGCCATGTCGGCCGTGCCCTGCCTGCCAGCACTCGGCTCTGCCGTCAGGGCTGCTCTGAAACCATAACATATCTGCTATTAAGCTCAAAAGGGAGAGAAAAAACAAAAAACAACAAAACGACACCCCCAACCTTACCTTTTCAAAAGGTAGCGCTCACGCTATTGTATTCTCCTCCCAGTGACATCATTTATTTAATAAGAGCTCAGCGGTGGGTGCTATCCCCCAGTGCTACCTGGCAGTTTCTTGGCACCGCTGCTCAGATGGCGGGATGCTGCAGAGGGCAGGCGCTGGCAGCCTGTCGTAAAGCAAGGCCACCGTTCACAATTACTCAGACACGGGAAGCAAACAAGTACTATATCAAGGTTAGGCTGCAGCAGTTAATCCAGTAGCTTCGTATACACAAACAGTATCGGTGATGCACATCGACCGCCACAGATTAGTGCTTCTGATATGGTAGATCTTGGAGGTGAAAGGACCTGGCTTCTTCCTCCCGGTGGAAGCAGGTCAGTGGATTCCCTTCCTTGCCAATAGCTAAAACCAAGAGTTTTTAGTACGAGGATGAGCATTGTACTGAGAAATCACCCAAAATGGATTTAAACCCAATTCCGCTAAGATGCTATGGTGCTCCAAACCGCTACGATGCTCCAAACCGCTACCTGGGTCTTTCAGAAGTTGTCCCGGTGCTACCAGTCCCCTTCGCCTCCTCTCCTTTGCAATGAGAAGTTGTGAGCTTTCCTCCACGCCTGGAGCCGGGGAAGGGAGGCCAGGCCAGGCTTAAAGCCCTCACACCGCCTCTTCGCCCTGGCGCAAGCCTGACGCCGTGCTCAGGGAGCGGGGAGGCAGAAGTGCGTAAAACCGAACCAGCAAGCGATTGCACTAGAAGAAAGCAATCTTACTATGAGAGCTAATGAAAGCAAACCACAATTATTATGTAAACAGCACTGAATCATTAGCAGACATATCAAAGCCATTTTTCCCCCCACTGAGAAAAAAAAAGCATATGGTCCTACGGCACCCTCAGCTCCTTCTCTGAACCAAGCCAAAACTCAGGAGGAAGCCTGTTTGTTTTCCTCCAGTCCAAACCAAACCAGTGGCACCGCTCTGACCTCCGATCGGCATGCCGGGTTTCTGCCAGCTGCTCACTCCCAGTGCCTCTGCCCCAACAGGGAGGCATTGCCGCTGGTGCCTCACCGCCTCGTCCCACCGGGCACCCCGTGCTCCACCAAAACTGCCGGCCACCACACTTCAGAAACCCAAAGGCTGGCAGGTGGGCAAAAAAAAAATCCACCCCGTCCTACTCAGACCAAAGGTAAAGCCCGCCTGGGTGCCCTTGTGTACCTGGCAAGGGAATTATTTTCCATCAGGGTTATAATTGTGCTGGTTTCTTTGACCACATAAATGCCCTGTCCTCCCATGGGAATGGGCCAAGGAAAGATAGGGAGGGTGCAGGAGGTTATTCTTCCCCCTTATTGCTATCATGTAAAGTCTCTCCCTATCACAAATTTCTTCCTAATAGCACCCACTGGAGCTGGGTGAAGCTGCTTGCCCTTTAATCTTCCAGGGGGCAAAGTTACCTTTAAAACAAACAAGCAAGCAAGTTCCCTTGTAAAGAGGACACGGCCAGCCAGTTGGCTATAAAGACACTCCAACAAGATCCCTGTGTTTCTAGGAGAAGCAAAAAACTGCATTTCAGCCCAGAAAAAATCCTGGCTCCGTCTTTATGTTCCAAGAATGCTGAATCAAAACAGGCACTGCTCTTTAAAAAGAAGAGAGTACAAAGAAGCAAAAAGTTTGTATTAAAACCCATGTAATCTTTTTAAAACACCATTATTAGAACCTGTAGCACCAGCCAAGAGTGATTTATCACCCCCTGTCATCGCAGCCTGCAATACAGAGCTTTTTATACCAAACTGTCAATGCTACCAAGCTAAAGCCCCAGCTCATAATTTCTTAAAGCTGGCCCTCCGCTGCCAGCAAATCCCCTAAAACCCCAGGGATTTGGGGGTCCAGGGCACTGCTGCTCCTCCATCAGAGACACTGCCGAGGGACTGGCCACGCGGGGCGATGCGACCCAACACCGAGCATCCAGCACAGGCCCTGCATGGTGCTTCGAAGCAGGAGGACGTTATAAGTCAACGCAGGTAAACAATTCACCAAGGGTTATTTTGGCTTCTTTCAAAAGGAAAGTCAACGGGCCGTAAAGGCTTTAACTACATTTTCCAATGCGAGCACATCCCTTCGAGGGATGTACCACAAGGTGCCCGGTTTTCACAGGGCTCTGAGCGGTCAGAGCTCTCTGAAAACCAGACACCCTAACATTTGGGGTTTTCCTGTGAAGTTGTTACTCTAACACACCCCAAATCACCAGTAATTTCTAGAATAGCACTACAAACCACAAGAGGTTAAACCGACTTGCACATTACTTAAACTAACCTAAGTGTGACCCCTGGAAAGGAACAGCTATTGGATGTTGTGGTTCTGTAGAAACTCAATTACCAAAGCCAATTTCCTACGAGCATTTTTAAAAGAAGAAAAAAAAAAAACCACCAGCAACAATGCTGACAATGTGTAAGGGCCACATACTTTCACCTCCCGAAAGCTGCAGCCTTGCCTGTGTAAGAACAGTTCCTATTCCCACAAAAATGTTGAAACATATTTTAAACATTTCATCATTGTTTGCTCCCATCTGAATTTGCTTAAAATCCAGACAATTCTCAACTTCTAAATTGGAAACATTAAGAGAAATACTCCTTCGAAATCCTTCGCTCAGGGCAGCTCCTCACTGCTGTCCATGTACCTTGCCTACACCAAAACCAGCAGAGAGAAGTCCCTCACAGGGAACTCACACAAATCCAAGTCCATCGGCCACCAACTGTGTAAGCCACAGAAAATATGAGTAGAAAGATGGGAAAGGAACAGATTTTATTTTCCTGCTTGAAAGATGAACAACAAAAAAAGAAGTATTTCTAAGAGTGCTTTTTTGGGGGGGAAGAGAAATCAGGCACTGCTTTACATTGGGAAGGAGGCACTATAATCCTAATTTCACGTTAAAATCAACATTGGGCAGCCCTTAACGAAGGCCGATCCCATCGGTAGGTCCACACACACACACTTTTTAAGCACCATCTCCATCCTTTCAAGCACCGCACTTTGCCAGCGAGGTGATGCACCGCTGCCCTTGGGGACCACCACTCCTTCCCCATCCAACCTCACTCCTCTCCCAGGTCCCACAAGGAAACGAGATGTGCCAGACCGCAAGACACGAACCGGCGGGGAAGACGCCTGTGCTGGCCATGGCCATTTGCAAACAGAAAACGCTATCCTAAGAAAACCATCGTAGCCGCATCCTCGCGGGGGCAAAGCCTGCTGAGAGCCCACGTGGCTGCCACCAGCCCCATGCATGTAAAGTCTCTGACACCTCCTCACTGGCTCCCCTCTTCCCAACACGCTGCTTTTATCCAAGCGCCCTTCCCGGACCAGCAAGATGTAAACAAGAAGAAAATCCCCCGGAACAAACACGGCGCTTCAGCCACAGCCTCCATAGGGCTGCACGCACGCTGCACGGGCAGAGAAAAACACAGCCAGCCCAAAATCTCTGCTGGAAAGGCAAAACAGTTTCATGAAACACTAAGGAAAGTCTTTAACAAAGCGGGAAGCAGGTAAGACGGGCTACAACAAAGTCATTCTCTTTTAATTAAAATGCTTGGCAATTAAAAAAAATAACACAAGCAGCAGCTTTCTTCCCAGGGTGCACAACTCCCAGCAAACAGCACAAACTACCCCTTCCAGGGCACCGGAGGGGTTTGCTATGGGGCATCTCGGAGCACACAAGGTAATTTAGGGAGCAAGGGGGAAATTTAAGAGTTTTCCCGGGCCCTCGCATTGCTTACCAATGGGAGAAGGAAGTTATCTTCATAATCTCAAAAGAAAGAGAAAGCAGGAGGAATGTGAGGAATGTGAGGTTATTGCCCTGGAGACCGGAGCTGGCAGCCCGCTCTCGGCCCCCAGCCGCCAGGGAGGAGACGCACACCCTGACCTCTTTGGCTAACAAGAATTTTAAAAACCCCCCTCCCCCTCCCCCCCCCCAAAAAAAGGCAGAACAAAAGCAAGGAATCAGTCCCAGAGGGTCGCTCCTCTTCTGGGAGGAGGCAAAGGATTTGGAGCAGACCGGATAATCCTGATGCTCCATCCTGTGGTTTGGGGAGGAGACCAGGAGGGAGATATGAAGGATTGAGCTCTTGCAACTTGACACACACATGCACATCCATAGAAGTCCCGAGGTCAGCACCCCTCTGCTTGTCGGGGGAATGGCTATGGGGTGGAGGGGATGGGAGGCGAGAACCACACACCCGACACCTCTCGAGAAACACTAGCAGCCCTTCTCCATCCACGCAGGCTCCGGGGCACTGCCAGGATTGGCAACCCATCACAGGACAGCGGGGTCTGCACGAGCCACCAGCCAACACCACAGAGCAGGCTAAGACCATGGACATCACCACCCCAAATAACCTGGGACACTTCCAGCCTCCTGACGGAGGTCCTAGCCCTGCTGGGCAGATGCTACCTGCGCCTCCAAGACAGAAGATGCTTGCCTGGGACCTTCTCCCATCAGAGCCATTTCACACCTATTGCTCACACACAGCAGCGCTGCTTCAGCCTAAACTTCCTCGGGTCCACAGATATCAAGGATAAATACCGCGGCGGAGGGGAGAGGCAGAGACCCGAGGCAAACCCAGCGCCTCGCCACCGTGCCGGCCTTGCTCTGCTGCCGTTTTAGCAAGAATAAAAAGTCTGTTGACATTCGAAAGCCACAGAAAATCTCCCTGAAACTACAAAACAGTACTGAAAACATTGTGCAGCTCAGGCCTCCTGCACAATGTACACACTTCTATTCAGCCTCTTAAAAAACAGCTACATGTCTAAGGAAACATGTGATAATTAAGGCAATTTTAACAATAGATAATAATTTGACTATGAATTGTATGGAATGTAATGACTGCTTATTCTGGCAGAAAAAACAGAACTTTCTATGAAGTGTCTGCCAAGGAAAATGATACTCCCACTCAGCCCGGACCACTGCAAGCAGTTGCTGCTAACCACATGCTTCACGCTGCCGGCTGCTAGGACACGGCGCGCTGCTGCAGTTGAACAAAACCCTGCGCTGCAGATTTACAGAGAGAAAGTAGAGTCCCAGGCAAGCGGCGGCCGGAGCC
>NW_008825532.1:4462977-4467262 GCF_000699105.1 Pygoscelis adeliae
TCCTGTTTCCAGTTGCTAAATGACATTAGAAGCAGCTAAAAATACTTCAAGCGATTCTCTCATTTACTTTTCCATGCCAGCACTTGCGTTTGCCGCAAGGACGTTCTCCGACGGTCACTTCCCCACCTACGGGTGGCCAGGCAATTGCTCTATTAATGCATACCAGGCAGGAGAAACCACCCCGCCCGCCAAGGACCACTGCCTTCGCTGGACAAGAGTCATTGCAAACAGCTACAGCTGGTGGCCAGGTAGCTCCACACCTTCAAACGGATGGCGAGGAGGACCAGGTATTTTCTGGTATTTCTCATACCCCAACGAGCCCAGGAGCCGTCTTGTGCAAACTGACTGCAACAGGCTCAGCAGTGCCAGACAGCACGAGTAACCGTCCTGGATGAGATCCAGAAACCGTTTCTCGGTTGGAAGAGGCCACATGGAAGAGAAGCACGTGAAAACTAAAAAAAGCGTTTGCTGAACTTTATACATAAAACAGCAATGCCAACAAAGCAACTTTCCCGATCGACCAAGGTGGCACATCTGGGTGATGCATCAGCAACGGCACCCGGCTGACAATCATAAACACGCTGGGGATGAGCGAGCAGCAGGACATCGGGGCACCCCTGCCAAAGTTACTTCAAGCAAAATCCCACGAGTCAAAAAAATCAAGGGCCAAGTGATTTCCTCTGTCACGGTGAGAGAACCGCCCTCCATCGCTCCCAACAAATGAACACAGCTATACCATTAATTTGGCTTAAATACAGACAAAGATTACACCGAGCATCTTTACTAAGACTGAACACGGAGTACTGCTTGCATCCAGCTGCCTGCAAAGGCAGGCTCCAGGCTCGCTCTGTGCTCCCCAACAGGGCGTCTTCCACTCGAGCCTGCCTCCAAGCCACCACGAAATCAGGACAGCAGTGCCAGCGAGGGAAGGCATTACACTTCTGCGGGAAATTCGCAGGTTAACCAATAACGCTTTCCACCAACAGGCAAGATTTTTTTTTTTTCCCTTTTCAATCCAGGAAAAGAAGCATCTATTTCTTCCAATTAGCAGGAAAAGGGAAGGAATTTCCATCCATTTAACACCTGAGGGCAAGAAGGAGCCTCTTGAAAGAAACGTTGGGGTTTTTTGTTTTTAAATCACAGCCACCTACTGTGGGTCTCCGGATGCCACCGACACCAGCTCGCTTTGCATTTCATTCTGCAGCCACACCAGACCAACCGGTGGAAGCAGCCCCTGCTGATGGTCGCTCCCAGGGAGTTTTGCCTCATCACCACCACAGCCCTGAGACACGTGGGTTCAATAAGGAATTATACTTGCCGGGGAGTGTTTGAACAAAGTGAGCAGCTACAGGCTGTAGGACCGAGACTTCCCTGAGATGTGCCCTTTCCTCGGGAGACTTTTAAAGTCATCTTAAAACCAGTTACAGGCTGGTGCTCTCCCCACACCACCTACTATCTAGACATTATCAAGAGTCAAGTTTCACAAACCATCTACACCAGCTCTACGCAAGCACTGATATCTCCAGCAGCAGCAGCAAGATTGTACCTCGCCACTGCCATGAGCTTTGCAACATATACATCACAGGGCTATAGGTGCAGAAGCCTAAAGACCACTCGGCTACAAGGCTCTACCAGAAGGCCATGACTTACGAAATGCTTCCACGCAGATTTCTAGCACTAGTCTGTCTTTACACCTCTAACACCAAGTTAACATAAAAGGAAACAATTTCTGTATGTTCCACACTACAAATAACACATTATACACCTCTTCTCAAGCAAGCAATGAGTTGACCAGCTGCACACTTCTTTCAGAAATGCTTATGTACTTCAGCAAGATATAACCTGCCGTTTATGCATATTCTAATTACGTCCTAAACCTAGTCTAAACAAATATTAAATTGAACTCCTAGGTAATTACGGACAAGCAATAGCCATTTAATGTGACTGAAATAGCAATGATGCAGATAAAAAGATTGCTGGAATGGGTCCTTTCTTGAAAGAAAAAAAAAAGTTGCACACACCTACTGCTCCAGGAGCAGATAAACGTGACAAAAAAGTCCACATGAGATGCTGCTAAACCCCAAATGACTCCTGTGCCCATCCAGTGAGGATGAGTTTCACTTGCTGTCACGCGGCCCAGTGCAGGGGCACATCTGCCCATGCTGCCCAGCTGCCTCACTTCGACAATTCAAGGCCAACGTTTTGTAGGACCAGTAATCCCTGATTTGACAGTAAAGTCACTACACTTACAGAAACTAATTTGCCACAGCTTTTAGGACACCCTTCTGGAAAGGTGCCAGGAAGTTTCTGTCTGTGCACAGTGATCTAAAGCAATTCTCCAAGAGAATGGGAGAATAAAGCACAATCCACCAAACCGGTGCAAAAATGTAAAGAACTTGATGGACTTCGGACTTGAGTTCAACCACGTTTCTTACATTATCCCATCAGCATGACAGCCCATTGAACCCTCTCCAACCTGTTCTCCACCACGGTTTGGCGAGCAGAGAGGTGCTACGAAGCAAAAATCATCAGTTTCCACTATCACCCCAATGGGATACTCGTCCAAACACACAGCTCTTTCCCATACGCATTTATCTCGTTCTCACTGATTAGCCAGGCTCCCAGGCAACTGCCTTTTCCATTCACTCACCCACCTGAAGGAAAACACACCGCTATCACCTGAAACACCAACTGAAATCAAAGGTTTGGCAAATGACTCATTTTTCAAGACACAATACACACTGCGGACCTTTCGGCCTGGTGTCAGACATCAGCCTCCAGCATTATCACGGGCGGCGTTTCCCACCCAGCTCACAGCACGCCAGTTCCCTGTGCTGACCCCGCAAAGGCAATGGCAGGTGAAGCACCGCACGCTCAAAAAGTTAAAAACCAGCAGCGGGGTGAGCAGTTACCATCTGCATACACCAGCTGAGGGGCAAGAGAGGGGATCCAGAGCCTCTAAACACAACACACGCCGAAACCACGTGAATTTGCAGCGGGAATGTGAAACTGCAGCAGGTGTAGCACCCCACTTGAGGTTTAAGTGCAGTCGCACTTGAGGTACACCACACTTTAAAGCCATACGCAACACACCTCCTTTAAAGACTTCCACCACCCTCTCCGAAACACCCTGCAGAGCAGGATGACATTTAAAATGCAACTTTGCAAGACCTGTTGCTTTCCAAGCGAGGCCAGACGCAGACTCCCCGCACCACTGGAACAGCGACATAACCCAGCCGACATTTTCAGTGTGTCATTGCGGAAAGCCCTTCTTTTGTCAAATAATCTTACCTTACTCATCACATTTCTCTGACCCCTTATTTCAAAAGCACAGGGTCAAACCGACAACTGCTTTAGAGCCTCAAATGGAAGCCCTGTCAGCATGACCTACTCCCAACATCCTCCAAAGCTCACCAAGTCATCTTAAAGAACAATATATAAAATATGGACTAGGACGAACCTTCCGGACGTACGAGGAAGCCTGCTCACGTCCTGATCCTACACTGATGAGGGCTGGACTCAAATCAAATCTAAGCCTATTTATTAGAGACCGTTTTACGAAGCAGGGAGGGTGAAGGGGAGAGAGTATTTTAACTGCAACCAGTCAGACGTTTCTCATTAAAATATTTCTTGGAGAAGTAAACGGACCCGCATTTTTATTCAAACAGATGTAGGCTAAAGGCATATCATTAGTCTGACAATATAAAAGCGCAACCGACTGAAATCATTTTAGCTTTGTCAGTGAAAAGGATAATGTATGCATATCTGGAGGGCACACCAATGGTAAAGATTACCCCCAGCTTCTATCTTAGCCGTCTAAAGGTATTTACTTGGGGTCCGTCTGTGTTGTGACAGTGTCCTAGACCGAAATGAATGCCTCTAACACTTCACATTTTTGAGCCATTCAGTCATGCATTTTTGTTATTGTTGAAAGTAGTGCGAAATTGCAGTGCATGAGCTGGAGTCCTTGGTGGTCTCCGAGGATTCCAGCTAAAAAGGCACTTCCTTTGTTCCGCGGAGAATGCGGTCCAGTAGGTCATTCAGAAGGGGAAATAAAAGCAGCGGCCCTGGGAGGGAGATGAAGGATGAAACAAAAAGAATAAAATGTTTTGGGTGGGAGCACATTAGCTACCATTTCCTACTGCTGCCGGCTGCGAGCACTCCCGTCCCCTGGATGCGCAAGTACCTCGGGACGAAGATGGAGAGAAGAAAGAAAAAGGGGGGAAAAAAAAAAAAGAAAAAAGAAAGAATCCATTTCTCCGTCCCGTCGCCAGCAGGCAGGCCG
>NW_008825532.1:4468361-4522372 GCF_000699105.1 Pygoscelis adeliae
GCCGCCCCCGGCTCTGCCCGCAGCCAAGTCCCCGCCAGCCGGGGGACTGCGAGCTCCTCGCCTCCCAGCAGGGCTGGCCCCAGCCTGGAGCCGGGTCCGAGCATCCCCCGGCCGTGGGGAGTTCCCACCTGGCACCCGCACTACCATCCAAAGTGCCCCGCAAGGGAAAGCGAAATTCCCTGGTAGGGGTTGGAAAGGGCTGGGTCGGCTGTTCCTCCTTAACTGGAGGTGTAGATGGTTCAGCTCTGCTCCAGGTTTAGTAGGTTCACTAAGCTGATGAATTTTGACATCACTGAGACAGGTTTGAACTATGTGCATGAAAGACTCATCAAAACTGACTGGTTTTTTCACTGATCCTCTGTTTCCAAGAGTTTGGCAGGTCAGAGGCCTCAGGCACACAGACACCAAAATGCTCCGGCCACTCTTCCTCCTGCATTCTCCAGCCCTGCACACAGATACATGCATAGATGTAGACAAGCCCCACTAAACCCTTAAACAGTGGTTTAAGCGCAACAATTGCTGCTTGCTTCCGTTTACTGAAAATCACAGAAATAGAACTGCAAGAATGACAGGCACTGGCATAATTTCACAGAGCTGTAATGTCACTTAAAGGATCTGCGTAAGGGAGACCTTGCTCCCTGTCTGTAATGGTGAGGTCTCGGTGTCCGTGTGCCCTGGGTGCAGATACTGCGCAGGCAGCTCTGTCCTGCTGCAGCGTCCGTGTGTCTGCGCCCGGTGCTGGGTCTCGGCACGGTGTAATTTGCCCCATGACAGTGTAATGGCCTGGCAACAGCAGCATTTAAAAAAAAAGAAATGTGCAGCGGTTTACATTTCAATATGCTCCTTTATTATACTCGTTTCTCTCATTGCCACATTGGGGGAGGACGGACTGAAACAACAGCAAAGGAAGTTGCCAGCTTCACCCCCTTGCTCTCAAGCTTTTGTCGGCGAAACGCCAGGCGGGTCGGGAGGAAAAGACCGTCTATTCATTTCCCCAGCGAGAGCGTGCCGACAGCAAAGCATGGCCACGCTGCCCCGCCAGGCACTTTTCGTGGGAACAAGATGCTCGTTCAGCTTTGAGCTTTCCAGCGGCAACGCTGGCAGCTCACCGCAGCCTTGGGGCCGCGCAGGCTGCTGCAGTCAAGGAATTACACCAAAAGCAATGGAAAGCCGTGTTACCGCAGCCCGGCCTGGGCCAGCTGCGATGGAGAGGCTCCTGCTGCGGTGGGGCTGTCCCTCCGGCAGGGATGCAGGGAGCATCATCCCCTGCCTGCACGGGAAATGGGCCAAGCCATCCCTGAGGGCAAAGCTGGGGTTTGCTTTATCATGGGTTAAAAAGTCTCCAGGGGCAAATCCAGCCATCCTGCTGGAAAGGGGTGCAGGGATCTCAGTCACCCTGCCATCCGCTGGGGCCACTCACGCCGGGCTGGTGAGACAAGCCAGGACAGAAGTTCTCATGAAGTTATAAAGTGTCCTGAGAGAGAATAATCCTCTAGGATCTGGCCCTGCAATGTATGACTGAGTTCTGGTTTTCAAAGCACTACCTCACCCTCCCAGCCTTTATTTGAAGAGACAATGTGAATTTTAAAGAGAACTCAGCAGGGAGCACTGCATTTTTTATTCCAAAGTGAGAGAGAAAACGAGAGTGAGAAAGTCTGCGGGGTTAGAGACAGCTTGCCATTTGTTGTTTCTCATAATCCCATACCTCGGCAGGATTTAAGAAACCTCCTGAAAAACACGGAGGGTTTTGTCGAATACTTGATCAAGTAGTTAAATCAAAGGCTGCAGCAAAACAATGGGACTGTCTGAAATTTTTCATGAAAAACTTTTTTTTTTTAAGGAATGGAAAAGTAGCCTCCCTCAAAAAGGGAATTTTTCTTTGAGTTTTTCCCCTTCTCCAGTGTTTTCTCACATCTGGCAGAACCTCCCCAGCCCCCTCACCCCAAACTGCTCAAGCAATTCCCCTTCCCTTCTTCTCTCCCTTTCCCAGGAGAAAAAGACGGAGAAAAGCAGAGGGGAAAACTTGCAGCTTAGTTTTAAAAAGACGTTGATGTTTCTTTCAGGGCGAAAAAACTTCTGCCTTCCCACCTCCCCCAAAACTATCCTCTCTCCCTACTAGTCCCCAGACTCAGCGTTTCTTTTCCAGCCCTAGAAGATACCCCGAGGCCCGCCATGGTGGCACGGGATGCTCCCTGATGCTGGGGCTCATGTCCCCATCTCCCCTGCCTGCACAGAGAGCCGAGCCCATGCTGCCTGCAGGGCTTTTGGAGCCGTTTCAGCTCTGCCCACTCACAAAGTCAGCTGCGAGCCTCCTGTGTTATTTGGGGGGACCCCCAATGTGTCCCCACCACCGGCGCGGGCACCCCTGGGCTGGGCAGAGCCGGCTCCGGCGCGGACCCGTCACTGGCCACAGCGCAGGAGACGGAGACAAGGTGACATCACCCGCATTGCATCTGCACTGAGCCTCTTCCAGCATATGCCACGGGCCTTGCACAACTTGGCATTTCAAATTTCCGTCATCTCATTCACTGGAAAAATTGCAGCCCTGCCAGCTTTTCGGAGAGAAGGAAGGGTAGGGAAGGAGAAACCAGAGGAGACCCAGTTCCTCCACAGTTTCTCTTCACCTTCCTCTGGTGTGCTGCCTCTCCTCTCCAGCACAGACCTCCAGCCGCGCTGCTGCTGCCTGAACCTTCGTCCACACAACAAAGTTATGTCGGTTTAATTAAAACCACTTTGAATGCGCTCTAGAGGAATTGGCACAAACCCCTCACAGGGGTGTGGTTAAATCAGTATAAATCTTACCGGTATTGAACGAGTCCACATCGGCGATGTACCAGCTTACACTAAAAATCAATACAAGTAATTCCCACCTGCGCAGGATTCGCTGGATCGATTTTAACTTCAGGTTGGCGGGAGCAGGGCAGTCTTCTAGCACCGACAAATCTTGGCAGCAGAGAGGAACCCCAAGCCCAGCAGCGGCACCGATTACATCTGAAAATCCCGCTGGGGTCCTATGAAGGCTTAAGCTTTCGGTTTGATTTAATTCTGGTGCTGGCCAGAGGTCTGCCACAGCCCTGCGGTGTTTCCAGTCATCTGTCAGGGAATTTACTGGGGGGTTGTACTCGGATAAAGATTTCAGATGTAGCCCTTTAGGAAAACCTGGCTGAATGCAATCCTTGGGCTGGCTATCATTAAGGGTGATTAAATCCTACACTCTGGCAGGAAAGCCTGGGCCACAAGGAGGTTAGAAAGTGTTGAAAGAGAACTGGACAGGCATGTCTTCCCAGCTCCAGCTCATCAGCAGGAGATGGCTCATTGTAAACCCGAACCAGGCGCGTTGGCTCTCCTGCGGCAGAGCGGTCGGGCTGGAACGAGGGAGGCTTGAGTGGAAACAGTCTCCTTTGATAAAACCCCAGATACCACAAATTCGGGGGGTGTTTAAATCCAGGGCATCTGTCATGAGGATGGGGGGATTCTGCTAGTTGCAAAATGAAGCTCTGAATCTGGGTTTCGAATGTCAACAGCCTGATATTTTAGGGCAAGCAGATCCGGTGTTTCGACATGGGCTGGTGTCTCCATTTATTTTTATCACTTATTTTTATCCTAGAGCTCATTCACCCTGTCCAGCGAACAGAAACCTCCCGCAGTAGCTGCTCGGCTGTGGGGTAAGGGGTGGATTAGGTTCTCATTGCCTTCTGCAGAGGGGCCAACACCGGCTGGGCTCTGCCGAGGCAGGGTGCAAGTGCTGTGCACACTGAAGCAAGATGGAAAGACACTAAGGGGGCAGGGGCTAACAGGCTGGGTGTACAATGAGGCTGCTGCAAGGGTTTCACTCAGACTCCCGTGTCCGAACCGGCTCGCAGCGCATGGGGCTTGCTGTGTGGAGCTCAAGACCATCTCCATTTTAGGGAATGCAAGAGCTTGTCTCTCCCCCAGCAGGACAAGAAGCTGTCCCAGCCCTGTCCCCGGACACCACAGGGAGGAGACTCGGGGACACACAGCTTTGAAGGGCACAGGAATGCACTCACTTTCACAGATTTTCATGCCTGCACTTCCCAGCTCTCCCAAAAATGACTGTGTGGCAGATGGCTCTGACGTGTAGCACACTCACACCCAGCAGATAAAAATATTCCCCAACAGATTCCCGGCAAGCGAACGTCAGTCACCATCGGTCCAGAGCTGGTCACAGCTTCCTCTCCTCCCTGCTCCCCCACCACCGGGGCACAAAGCAGGTCCCCGGGCTGCGTATCCCCAATGGCCACCATGTGGCTCACCAGACCGATGCTGGCAGCTGGGCTGGCATCCCCACTCCGCGCTGGTGGCACGTGAGGGGAGCGGTGCTGGCTCACCCGCACCCCTTCCCACAGCCCAGCATCCCCGGGGACATGTCCCCATTCTCCCCACCCCAGGTGGCTATACATCCCGTGCCTGCATCGGCTTCCCGACGCATCTGGCTGCCACGGATGATGCTGGGTGTCGGGATGGGACCCTCCAGGGACCCTGTGTCTGCCTCACACAGGCCTTTCTTGGTGTGAATTACAGCCATGACGTTTAATTCTCCATCCAAATTCGCATAATCTTCCTATAGATGTGAAGGGGGCGTGGGTGTGTGGAGGGGGAGCAGCAGTTGGAGGGCAGGAGAGAAGATAAATAGCATAATTTGGGGATGACAGAGGAAACAAGCCCACAAGTCATTCTTGCATTTCCATCCCTTCCAAGCGGCAATCCCTTGCTCAGCCCTCCCCCAGGCGCTCTGGGCTATATTTACAGCAGGGATCACCGCCTGGGCTGCTTTTTTTGGCTTTTTTTCCCCTTTTAAGTGTTGTTTTATGGGTGCTGTGAGTGGTGGCATGGCTGGCCCACGCGCTCCAGCCTGCCCGTTCGGGTTGGTCTCATCCATTAAACATGCAGTCTCCCGGTCCACAAATAAGCACGTCACCCAGCTAGTGGATTCACAAAACCCTGAAGCTGCAGAGATTAGGACTGGAAAAAGCTTCAGACACCTGATGCCTCCCTCTCTGGCCTGGCAGGACCAACCTCGAGCTGTCCCCTCCCCCTCTGTTCTCAAAATCCCTCCTTGACTGAGACTGCATAGCCTGTCCCAGCTACTGACTTGGGATCTTATTGCACAAAAGCATTTCTTAATGGCTAACCTAAACCTCCCGAGCCACGATTCAAGCCCAGTATTTATTTTCTCCTATCTATCTCCTGTACATGGAGAAAACATACCCTGCTCTCGGCAGAGCCCAGAGCTCTCAGCACATGTGGCCGGCATGGCATGGCTGGAGGTGGTCCCGGATGCTGTCGGTGGCCCCGCTGGCTGCATGGCCTTGGTCCCTGCAGACCTGGGGCAGAGGGGAACAACCCCAAGCACTGTCTAGAGCAGCAGGAAATAATCTCCTACCATGGAAAGGAAAGAGAGGGGGAGAGGCATGTTCAGAGCAGCAGATAACTCAGCCAGTTGGCACTGCTTAAAAATTAGTAATATCTATGTATTACCTGAGCTCCCTCGTGCCAGCTAAAAACCCATGGAGCAGAGCCAGGGGAAGAGGGAGCCCGTTGCTCTGCAGTTGTCAGCAAGACCGTCCCGGTCCCCTCTGATGCTGGGCATCACCGTTGATGGCACTTGCTCCCTCTGGGTGGGAGGTTGGTTTCCACCAGCAGCGCTGGTGCTGTGCTGCAGGTCAAGCTGTGCCTGTCCAGGGATGGAACCGCACCGTGATGGTCAGCAGAGAGGTCAAAGTCGGTTTCTTAGGACCTGGAAAAGATCAGTGTGAGCTTGCCAGGGGGAGCTCCAGAGATCCTAATTACTGCACCCAGCACTTCATCTAGGGCCTTTCATTCCCCCCAAAGCGCTTCTACCTGGGCACCAGTCCAGCAAGCGCTTTGTTTGTAGACATCTGCCTTGTTACAGCAGGGACGCGCGTCAGCGTCTTTGAGGATTTCATTAGCGGAGGAGACCAGAAGTAGCTAACCCCTTTAATATCACCCGGGATGCAGAAGGCAAAATGGGTCAGCAAGAGAGCAGGGGGAGCATGGGCTCCGAGCGGAACTTGTCCCAGTCCTGTTCTGTACAGGGCTTCAGTATCAATACAATAATGAATAATAAAAATAAATCATGATAAAATAATGATTTTTTTTACCCCCAGGCACTCTCTTCATTCTGTTTAAAGGCTATTTCAAAAGCATTTGTAAACACAGAGTGGAAAGTGTGTGTGCTTACATGAGTGGCAGGAAACAAAACCTACTTGAAATCATCACCGCTGCGGGCAGGAGGTATTGGCAGTGCACACACCGCTCGCCCTCTGGCTCCAGCTTGGCTGGACAGGCTGATGAGGCTCGTCTCCCCAACAGTGCCATGCCAAAAACAAAACCCACGAAGGAGCAGCCCGGGAGAATGGGGCTCAGGGTGAGTGCCGGCTCAAGTCCTGCTCCTTGAGGAAGACTCACTAGACTTCACCTTGGACCCAAACAGCCACAGCTCACGTCCCCATCCCAGGTGCGATGCCCATCAGAGAGGGTGCAACGCAGGGCTCGGAGGGTGCAACCCTCCCCGCTGTCCTGGCCCCTGCACGGACACCGCAGGGCAGCCCACAGCAGGGCACCGTCCATCCCACAGCAGGGATGCACTGCGGGGCTGAGCACCGCTCCTCTACGAGCAGAATGGGCAGCCCTTGCCCGTGTCCCTCCCAAATGGCAAACACTTTGCATTTCGCTCCATCCTCCCCACCCGGAGGGGCCAGGGCGGCATGCGGGCTGCCAGACGTTCATGGTTATATCGGTGCTGCTTGCAATCCCTTTTTTTAATCTTCTTTCTCATTCCCCTCTGCTCTCGCCCCTCACCCCCTGTGGTTCAAAGTTTTCAGATGAAAATATGCGAGTTGTGACTTGTGGGTAGCGAGTTGGGGCTTGCGAGGAAAGCCAGGAGGGAGAAGGGAGGAAAAGAAAGAGCGATCTGCTCCAAGTGCCAGCAATTGTTTTTATCCTTTCCAGATGAAGGAAAAAAATCATGTTATTTGTTCGGCGTAAAGTTCCAGATTTTCAGGAATGAAATCTGAGAGCAACATGTCAACAGTCTGTCTTGAGAGCTGGTGTGGATGGCGGCCTTTGTGCTCCCAAACACCAGCGGGGCCGGTACGCTCGGCTGCGAAAAAAAAAGGCTCCATTCTCACACTCTGAAGTGGTGGCATTAGATATCAGCAAGATAATGGGCCCAGGGCCTAGCCCTATTTCTGCTCCCAACCGAACGGCCCCAGGCAGCTGGCTTTGATGTGCTCATTTATTTGCATTTTCTTTTCACGGATGATATTTTTAACCGATATTGTAGTTTGGGCATAGATTGGGGAGAAGGGGGGGGGGGGGAAATGAAAGTCATTTTATTGCAATAGTTGTTCAGGAGGGAGGGAAAGGAAAAAAAAAAAAGGGGAAAAAAATCAGCCATTTGTTAACCTGCAGGTCGATGTTTCCTGCTGTAAATTAGCCAGGACGCGGCGGTCTCGCAGCTGGAGGGAGATACCACATCACCCTGGGCAATCCTCGAGGTGCTAGGGACTGTACAGCCCACGGCCCCGAGGCATTTGCACTTGAATCCCAGGGGAAAAGGAGGGAGATAGCGAGGTCAGGGAGGTGGCCAGTGGTGAGATTCAGCCGCGGCTGATTGATGTGCGGGGCAGCGTGGGTGGTCCCGTGCCACGGGGCTGGGAGCGTGCCCCACACGAGATGGGGGCGGTGGGAGCAGCCACTGCCCCTTTGATGTGCTGCCCCAGCCATCCCCGCTGCGGAGGGCTGCGTGGTGAGGCCGGCCATCCCACACATTCCCGTCCCCTGGAAATCCAGCCCGCGGGTTGGGAGACCCCACGGCCTCCAGCCACATCCAGGACAGGACGGGGAAAAAAAAGAAGGAAAGAAAAAAGGGGGTGAAAAGGAAAAAAAAAAAAAGGAGGAGGAGAAGAAAGGATTTTTCTCACTTCCTCTTTCCACTTTCCAGAGCCCGCGCTGGAGCAGTGCTTAGCATCCCTGGTGGGGAGGCTGGGAACGCCCCAGGGTGACCAGTGTGGGGCTGGGGACAGCCCCACGTCCCCCTTCCCCTGGGGAGTAACCTGGGGGGTGATGGGTCTGCAAAACAGCAGCTGCACAGCCCTTCGCTGGGGGACCTGGCATCCTGCTGGCTGTTACAGCCATGATTTGCACCTCCTTGGCTCCACCTCAGTCCAAAACTGCAGGTCTAGGGTTGTCAACTCTGTGCTGCGCTCATGCCTCGCTTCTGAAACTGCCTGCATGCAAAACTGCCGCATGCTCACCATCCCATCCCCCAAAAAACAACCAGCCCCCACGGAGCCTGTGGTACGGATGCTCACCACAGGCTCTTGTACAACGGGGGAAAAAAAAAAACACCGTTCAGCAGTTTTTGGTATTAATGGCCAAGCAAAAGTTCCCCATGGAAAATTTCATTCTGACTCACAACACCTTTGTTTCAGTTGAGAAAGCAAAGCATCAGGTAGCTGTGCGCTCGCTCCTCTTCTGTGACACAGGTCTGAAAGTAGCCGTCAGCAGTGCTGAGCTCTTGCTATTTAGGTTTCACAATACTTAATATAAGTGCCCAGCACTTGAAATTGTTGTCTCAGCTCTTTAAAGAGTGGTTTTTTTTTTTCCAAGTCCCACGGCTGCAGTGGGAAAACTGAAAACTCACACCCAAAACATGCAAAACCAGATGGCAGGAATGGAACTCCAAATTAATTATTTCTTAATTTAAAAATTCTTTTAAATTTAATTTGGTTTCTAAGGCAGGCCTGGCTGCCTTGGAGCGTCATTCACCAGCTCGTACACTGCTGGGATGACGATACCGTGACATTTACAATGACACCGGCTCCTATGGGTGGTTTTTTCCAGAGCCCGTAAGCCAGCACACATGTCCCAGAGACACAGACATGCTCCTGAGTCACTTAAGCCACATCTCAACTGCAGGGCCCAGCGCAGGATGGGGTCCTCCATCGCTGAGACACGGTGCAGTCGCTGCTCACGTCTTGCCGGAGATGGGTTGTGCAGACAGGAGGCTCGGCGTGGACCCTGGAGGCGAGCTGCCAGCCCCCGCTGTGTCCCACCTCTCCCTCTAACCGTGTCTCTTCCTCTCCATCCCCAGCCCCACAAGGTTTCCCTCCTCTCCCCAGCCTGCCCAGCTTGCAGCTGGATGGGCAAAGGGTGCCCGGAGGCAGCCTGCTCCCAAAACAGGCTCACCGAAGGCGAGGTGAAGCAGGGCTGCTTTGCCCGCCGCCCCTCCTGCCTCAGCACCCTCCCGTTGTTTGGAGCAATGAGCCGTTTCCCCAAGAAAGATGCTCTCTGTGATAGCAACACTGGGGCTGGGGGATGTTCTCAGCCCCAACAGAAGCGTGCTTCAAAAGCAAGAGCACCTGCCCCCGCTCAGAGTGGCGCTTTCAAGTGGAAAAAAAATATAAAAATGAAGGTTTTAATTAGCCTGGAAATCAATGCTGGTGCGTACCTGCCCAGGGCCCCGTGGAAGGGCAAGAGGCTGATGGGAAAGCCAGCATTGAAAGATGATGGGGGGTGAAGCATTAGCACCTTCCACACTGGGTGAGCACCTTGGTGCTCATCACACTCAGGAACACTGAGCAAATTATTATTTATTTAACACTTTGGCTAACCGTGACTACTTCGGGATGAAGCACCACAAACTGCACAAACCCCTTGGCCAAATGCTCCCCAGGGACGAGCAGCACTTCTTGTGGAGATCCCCTGGAAGGGGCAGAGCAGGTTTGGACGGACTGATGCATGGAGGAAGCATCCCCTCATCCCTCCTGTGTGCACCAGGCACCCTCCAAAAAATATGCTGGCAATGGCTCGCTCTGATCTTTCTTCGCATCCCAGGTAGCAGTGATTTTATTGCCTGAGCCGTGGCCGCCCCTACTTACGCAGCCGGCTCTCCCTTGGGTTTCACAGCGATAACGGGAACAAGGCGGGGGTCGGGAGCGAGTCCCTCGCCAGCAGACCTGCAAACCGCCCGCATGCCCATCCCACACTGTCAGGAATAAGATCAAGAGCAAACAGCAGAGCGTTAACCAAAATGCCATGTGAGGCTGTGTAAAAGAGGTGGTAAAAGCCGTCTCGACAGCGGTTGGGGGGAATCCACTTATCCCGCAGTCAGCGGACAGAGGGACGTGAGGACCTTGAGTTAGTCCTTTAGAGATTGCATTAGCAGGTCAAGGTCACAATGACCAGGGGCTCCTGCCAGACAGTTGCCAGAGGTGGAGTCTGGCAGCCCATCAGGCAGCAGGATCAAGCAGTCTCCTTAAAAATAATTAAATTATGTCTATCTTGCCTAAAATGATCATTCTTTAAACACTGTAAAAAAAAGTTTCAGGCAAGCAGCACAGGAACTGCACAGAGGTTTGAGGGGCGTGCAGGATGAGCTACAGAGCAGGGTTTTTTTATTATTATTATTATTATCATGCCATCACATAAAAGTGCTCTCTTTGCAGGAGTGAGTGATCACTGTGGCAATCTCCGTAGAGGGAGGTGACACCGATGCCGTCCGACAGCCACACACGGAGCAGCTCGGGGTCCACTCCTTCCCTCTGCACTCACACCCTACCTGCACCCTGCGCTGAGACCTCCCAGCGCGCTCCTGCTTCTCCCTCGACCCCTGCTCTGCCGCCCAAAACAGGGGACATTGGCTTGTACCACCTGCGGCAGCAGCTGCCATCTACCCCCTGCATCCGGCATCTGCACCCCCCTAAGCAGTGGCCCCACGGGGGGATGAGTTAGTCCGTGACTTCAGTGGGCTTCTCCGTTTGTCCCTGGGAAAGACATAAATTGTGAGTGGTGAAATCCTTCAGCCTCGTGACACAGCAACAGCGTGAGGGGAAGCAGGAGGTCTGGCAATCGTTTCCCCTCGAGCATTGTGGCAGAGCTGGAGCTGGGGCGCTGGTGACAAGAGGTTGCCTCCACTTCTCTGCTTTTTTTTTCCCTTCCTTTTTTTAAACTTTTTTTTTTTTTGTCGCCGCATATTTGGTGTCTGCCGGGCGGTTTCTGTAAACGCAGCACAGCTTATATAGTACTAAATAGAGCAAGCATGCAAATCCCATCCCCACATTCGCAGTCCGCAGACATGTAGTGTTTAAAAGGTGCAAGACCCACATCTCTATTTATTCTTTCACCAGCAGATAGGCGGCTGCTAAACATTTGTCTCCAAGCTGTGGGACGCAGCTACCCCGCGCAGCTAGGCTCATTTCCCTGCCCGGTCTTTCTGCCTGAGCCCCCCAGGTCTGAAGGCAATCCCTGTCACGCCAATGAAGATTTTCCTTCCTGAAGCAGCCTTTCATTACAGATCCCTGGACTGGTCCAGCCTCCCAGCAGCATCACCGTGGGCCAGAGCAGAGGCTGGAGCCATGGCTTTCCTCTCCCCCGTGCCTTTCAAAGAGGTGTTACCTCTGCCATGCCTTAAAAAGGGGGGGGGTGTGTCACCATTTCCTACCCCAGGCCTTGGTCTCCCTTGCTCTCTGCAGGAGCATCTCGAGGTGGTGAGAGGGCAAGGACAGTCCTGTACCCCCCCCCACCAGTACCCCCAGCTTGCGTGGGAGCCAGTGGTTCCTCCATATGTGAACGACCCTCCATACATTCCCACGCAGACTACGCCCGGGCCAGAAAGCAGCAGCAGCTGCAGGTGGGGGACAATTTACGGAGCTGCCAGCTACCAGAAGGCAACCACTGGGCTTGAGCTCCTGGAGGCAAAGGGAAGGTGCAGCCAGCAACGGCGCGGGCCAGACCGGCTGCCCCTTCCAAATGGGTGAGTGGGAGTTAGTTGATGCTGCAGGCAGGAGAGCAGGACCGTGATGAAGACACTCACCCCTCCCACCCCCTGCAAGGGTTTTTCTCACACCTCTAACCACAGCAACACCAAAAAGGCTCCAGTGTGGCTCGCTGCAAGCTGCAAGGTGGGAACCACCCTCCTGGGAGAGGGTTTCCATTGCACGGGGCTGGAGCAGAGCCTTTAGCCCGAGCCCCAGGGAGCTGGGCAGCCGGACAGGCCAGCCGGCAGCCGCAGGCAGGGCAGCAGAGCCTCTGGGACGGCACAGAAATCCCCCCACTGCTGTGATGGAGATACGACCAAAGGCACTTATCATGAATCCAGAAGGCATGTGGCTCTTGTTTTGTGATAGGAAAATACGCAAGAAGAGGGACTGAAAAGGGGAGGTTTCTGTATTTCCAGGTTTAGGAAAGATTTCTGTTCTTCCAGGCTCCAGCTTGCGTGACTGCAACACAGCCCCCATACACCCTCTGTAAAGCACCCACAGCACCCCCCCGGCTGCCGGGCTCCCTGCACCTTCATGGGTGAGCGGGCGGCCGCAGCAACCTGCCCCACACCTCGACGCTCTGCTAAGTGACACCAGAGTCAAATCGTGTCCCTAGCAATAACCTGAGGGACTGGGACTTCGCACCCCGAGCCCACGCAGCAGACGCTGCCCCTCACTGTGGTGCCATGGGGAAGCAAGACAGGGATTGCTGCGTACCCCGGTCCTTAGCACCTAAATGCATCAGGCTCAGAGCCATGCACCCGTGCCTCCAGATCACTGGCTCCCCAAAACAAGGCAAGGCTGGCTGGCGGTGAGCACAGGGCAGCACCACCCCATGATCCTTCCGTTGCTGTAAGTTGATAAGAGGCAGTAATTAAGGGAAGAGCTCCTGGCCACAGGCACAGAGCGGCCCCTTCGCTGCTGTCAGTCATTCATTACCAAATCAGTGTCCACCCACAGACTCACTCTGACCCGCTCTGCAATTACCCAGGCCAATTAGTGCCTTTGTTCCTCGGCCAGATAGCATCTCCCTGCTCTGTGCTGCCGGGCCTGGCCCCCTGAGCCACCAGTATCTGCTGGAAGCCCTGGCCAGGGCTTCCATGGGCCTCTTCGATTGCAGTGCCCAGCCTGGGCTTGCTCTGATGTGCAGCAAGGTCATGAGCAAGCCCTTTGCTGGGGATTTCACGCCACCGAGGCTGGTGATACTGGTGTGAAAGCTCTTCTTCCCTTGCCCTCCTGCTTTATCATCCTCGCCAGGAGCAGAACAGTGAAGAACTGGCTGGTTGCATGTTTGGCACAGTAAATACCAGCCTGCAGCAAGGGAGCAAGAAGCATTGCACCTTGGTGGACTGGAAATAGCATCCCTCTCCTCTGACACGGTTGCGGGAGGCCGTGCACAGCAAAGCCGGCCCCGAGGCCCCTGTGGGACCGCCACAGTGAAGTGTCTGCGCTGGCTACTACGCTCGGGGGATGTTTATCACACACACATTGACAGGCAATAGTGGTGACTCACGCCACGGGTCTGGCACCCTGGGCCAAATCCTGGATCCTTCTGCAGGTTTCAGCTCAACATTATGAGTTGCTTATGCCACCATCCTCCCTTTACTTTTTTTTTTTTCCAGAAAACATTGTTTTTCCTTCAAATAGGAACAAATACACCCAATACCAGGAATTTTGCTAGATAGAGTCCAGATGACAAGTTCTCAGAAAACACTGTCAGCTGCTGAGATTCAGCTTCAAGAGACATCATCCAACGTTAACCATAAACAACAGGGGCAACGAAATGTCTGGCAGATCTTGAAGTGACACAAGATGCCTGCGCTCCACAACAAACCCATTTCACACCACGGGAAAGGTCACCACTTTAATCCACTTCTGGGTGGAATGTACACAAACGTCATTCTTCTTAACATCTGTAATTAAACAGCCCCTTGCTTTGCTATCCAGACCGTGTTTATTTTCCCATTTGCTAACATGGTGGATGGTAATATAATATGACACTGAAGGGATACAGGCTGCTACAGGCAGGCTTTCAACTTCTTGTTAGTGATTTGCCTGCAGAGAGCTGGATGCAAAGGGTGGTTGTGCCGCTCGGATCCAGCAGCGATTTCCTTTCTGGATGTGCAGCATCTTTGCACGCTGAAATAATAACAGCAAAAAGGACAGCGAAAGCAAACAAAAACTGCTGGCAGAGATCCCCAAACGTGTTGACTTGCTGCAAGCAGTTGTTGAGGTCTCTGCTGGGCTCCTACGAGGGAGGTGACAGCCACTAAACTGGGGCATAGAGGCTAGGTCTGTACTTCTGCTATGGAAAAATCTGATGTTCAACACTGGGAACGTGCTGGAGCATTCGGCAGAACTCTTCTGTGTCCCTGTGGCCAACAAGGAGCATCTGAAATAACCCTGAGTAGTCCCTAACGGGGCCCTTTCTTTCCCACAAAGTGCTCTTGGGTACCAGCGCCAGCTCCCACCCCACTGCACAATGCCCGGGAGGAAAAAACCCACAGCAGCAAGCATTTTTTTTTCCTCTCCAAAGTTTTTGGTCTGCAGGGCCGGCACACGCTTCACGGGGAGCCTTGCCGGGAACCGGGCACGATGGCTTTCATGGGAATGGTGTTAGCCCTCAGGAAGGGCTGTGGGACACAGCGCTTTGCAGCCCAGAGGCATGGATGTGTACTTCAGATCCTAGCAAGCTCTCAGAAAAAAACACCAAGATGTTTATTTACAAAAGGATACAATGTTTGACAAAATAAACTATATTTGATTAATACTGACTGCTTTTCTGTTTGTTTTTTTTTTAAGGCAGCAAATTTGCTGACTGTATAAACATGCCAGAGCCGCTTCATCTGCCTATATCAAAATTTCAGTTAGCTCACCTCTGGGCAATGTCCTTCAGTAACATTTTGACAAGCTTATTTAGGGAGTTGTTTGTGGGTTTGGTTTGTTGGGGTTTTTTCCCCACTTTTACTTCTTAGTGAGGTCTCCCATGAGCAAGCCACAGGCTGGAGCTGAACGAAACCCACCACTTGTCTTCACACGGAGAGTTTCACTGTGTCCCTAATAGAAAATCCAAATTCCCATGCTGAGGACCAGTGAGCACCCTTCAACGTGATGGTTTTACCTCATTCCTCTGGCTGAGGATTTCACCCCCCCAACACCTCCATACCTGGCTCCTTGCTAAAGCAACAAATAACGCACAAGAAGGATTTGTGAATTTGCTGATGTCCAGCCGAGTCAATCCCAGCTGTGGAGCTCACACTGAAAAATCACTGGGTTTCTGGGAACGGACACCTGCTTCTGGAGTGTGTGGCTCGTGATCTGGTAAAGCTTTAGCAGTATTTGTCAATCATTAAGCTTCAGTGCTGCTGGAAAGGTCAGGGAAATTCCCACCAAAGCACCCAAATGTTTGGGAACCAAATGATATTTCTGAGATGCTTTAGCTTAGGTGAGCTAGATGGCCTTCAGGGCAGGACTCGTCCAGTGGACTTGGCCATGCCTGGTCCCACCACCAAGCTACGTGCTCTGAGGTTGGAAGGAGGCGTCTCAGCAGCGCACGTGTGTCTGTTTCGAGCATTTTGAGGTCTTTGTGTGGTTTCCTGTATTTTACTTTAGAGACTTATGCAACATCCTACGTCTGGTCCCCGTCTGCTCGTCACCCTGCTCCTCCTGCCTCTTCTGCCCCGGGACTGCCCCCACACACACACCCCTCCGCGTGGCTGAGAAGGTCTCACCATGGACCAGCAGCTGCCGAGAAAGCAGGGCAAGGAGGCAGTGCAAGGCGGTCACCTCCTCCCCTCCCAACACAGCAGTCCCCAGCATGCCACCTTGCCAGGACCCTGGCCTGTGCCCCAACCGGGCGCCCCCGAAGTTGGGGACCAGCTGGGAATTGCCCTCTCGGTTGGTGGCATCTCCCTTGCCGTACCCGTAGCTCAGCATGCACCCGTTTTGACTCAAAAGCAAATCAAAACACCTGACAGTACAGGATTATGCGTGTCCCCCTTATGCAAACCTGCAGGAACACCCCTGTGTCCAGCTGCCACATTTGCAGACACAGCTGGTGCTCTCTGCATCCTCCGTGCAAGGGGGATTTTGTTTCGGTTGGAAGCCCCAGTGAATCCAGTCCCACATCCCCACTGGGTCCCCGCTCCAGAGCGCTTGAGGGCTTTGCTCACGGAGATGAACGAGCAATTCTGAAAAACTCCCTGAAAAACAAAACTGAGACACTTCCCAAAACAGCACTAGCCATAAGCACCAGCTGTTTCTAGCAGCTGTTAAGTGCGTTAGATTATACCATTCCAGCACTAAACTATTAGTCAATTGATTAATGAACTGAGACTTCCCATCCAACGAAAATATTTTGGTTTTAAATTATAATTTGATGCATGGTTAGTACAGAAATACATTACACATGCTAAGCACATGTTTGCATCTCATCACCACCCTCAGACACAGGGAAAGGTGCCGGCTTCGCCACCTTTTCAAGGCTGCTTGCAAACCCACCCAGAGATGCAATGGCTTTGCAGGCAGCGTGATGCTGCTCACTCCTGCCCGCACACAGGATGTGCACGGTGGCGGCAGCCTCCTGGCCACCCCGTTGCTGCCACTGGAGTTTAATGAGAGCTGCCAAACCGGCCAGGAAGCGTTAAGGTTAACTGGCAGGGGGTAAGGGCTCGACCACCTGCGACTGGAAACCTTCCCCAAGGTCGCCGGGCCTTCAGCTGGCGCTGGCACAAGGCGACAAGCCCACGAGGCACTGTCAGGACAGGGTGCTGGCAGACGGAGGGCAGCCGTGTTGCACCGACGAGCCTGTGGCTCTGCACGGGGAAACTCAGAGTCAGCAACAGCTCAGGACCGGCTCTGGGTTTCACTGCAGGGCTGGAAATTATCTAGAAAAGGGTTTTTTTCCGACTTTTTTTTTTTCCAGAAGCACCTCCATGACATAAACCTCTCTGTTCAGCTGCTTTTCCTGCTGGCAGAAAACCAGACAGATATTTACTCTGGCCACACGCCTCACTGGCCGGATGCGGCCACCGCCGGTGCCGGAGCCACATCACCGCATTATCAGGGTGCTGTGAGCACAGCCGAGACGCTCCCCCGGCACCTACCATCAGCTGAAGCCCCGCACCTCCTTGACTCGTATAAATACATTAGTGTATATATGATACATATACTCATTACTTATATATATAATAATAATAAAGAAAAATTGAAATGATCTCGACTGTGTGTTAGCGATTAAAACGGTGAGCCCTGGGACAAGGTGTGGAGCTCCAGATACACATGCACAGGGGAGGTGACAGTGCCCATCTCCTGATGGACATGTCCCATCCCATGGCAAAACAGGTCACACAATTATTCCTTATTTCTCATGACATGGGAATGAAACATTGCCCAAAACTGAACGCCAGCTTTACTCCACCTTGGTGGTCAGAACACCCCTTGCAAAGCCCCTGTTAAAACATGTGCACAAACCTGCTGCAGGGTAAAATTCAACAGCTTTTCTTCAAGTTATAATGCGTTATTTTATAAACTGGCAGGTAGCGGGCTCAAAGGCTGTTTTTTTGTGATGTCTTATCGTAACAAAGTCTCCAACAAGCACAGCTTTGCTAAACAGCACGTGCATGCAACAGCAAACCGGGCTCAGCACGCTACAGAGGGGTCTTCTGCTGACAAGCATCAGCATTGCACTGCAGTGATGCAGAGTGGGAAACCCAGCAGGCTTTGTGTGACACACAGCAAGGGACAGCCCACGCCGTCTTCCTAAGAGAGAAAGAAAGCACGCTGGACTCGCACTGCAGAAGAGCCGGTGCCACCATCCCATCCTGCTGCTTATCTAAGGAAGAAGCAGCACACGGAATTATTTCTGACACGGTATTAGAGGCGAGAACGTCCCTGTGCTGGTACCAGGGATACCTGGTGAGGCAGAGGCAGCACATCATCTCCAAACAAACCCAGCAGCCTGCTCCCACCCCCAGCGCTCCAGGAGGATGAAAGGAAATGATCAGAAGGGAAGAAGCGATGGGAATTCAAGTGGCTCTAATAAAATATTCCCTTTGGTGGAGCAGAGGCTCATGGGCACAGCCAGCTGTGGCGCGGAGAGCAAGGATGATGGGGAGAGCTGGGCCAACGCGAGAGCAAAGCAGCAGGAGGGTGAAGAAACGCCTCTGCCAGCAACGCCGATGGCTCTGCCCCACGTCACCCCCGTGCACCGGGACCCCTTCGACCCGAGGGCTCCCCACCAAGCAGCAATCCCGACAGACGGAGAGGATTGCAATTTGATTTGTTATCATGTAAAATACAAATACACGTATACAAATACACATCACACCGGCATGGATGTAAAAAAATCAGCACTTACAGGAATACTGTACGGCATCAGCGCTGCCCAAACATCCCTGGTGCTCACCCTGATGCGGATGGGCCACGAGGGGTCTGAAACCCAGAGGAAAGCTCTCTGACCGTTAACCAGCAGGTCACACCGGAGCTTAGCCCAGATCTGCTCCTCTCCATCAGGAGCGGTGAACTGGGAGTTAACATCCCCTGGCAGAGAAGCAGGGTGAGCAGCCACCTCTCCCTCTGCCACGGCTTGTGAAGCACTTCATGGAGTTGCAAAGCTTCAAATCAGGGGCAGCCAGATCAGCTCCACCACTTCAAAGTAAGAACAGGCGAAGTTTCCACTCTCCAAACCATCTGATTGCATGGTTTGGATTTATCTACTTTCTCCCAAACATAAAGTTGCTTTTAAAAAGGTCTCAGGCACAGAAATATCTAAAGCATGCACATGTGTGTGAGCGTGTGCGTGCATGCGTACATGCACACACTGCAGCTTAAGATACAGCGGATATAATCACCCTAGTAAAGGCAGCATCTTAAACACAAATATGCAACCATTTTGGCCAGGAACCAAACCAAACCAAACACTCCCTGGCCCCAGCCCATCCGTTTAATCAGACTAAGCCAAGCCTTTCCATGGTGCACCTGAGCTGGGCACTGATGGCCTTTCCAGGCTGCCCACTCCAGGAACAAGGCAGAGCATCGCCTCGCACACATGGGAGGCTACTTCCAGCACACTGTTTATAGAGCAACTGACCTTTATTTTAGAGATAGCTTAAGTGAAGTAACATGCAAAGAAACACGTGAGTAAGAGTCTCATCTGCCTCAGGCTCCTGCAAATCCTTTTCTTTTCCTTCCTTATAGCACAATGCATTGGACGCCCGTTATTCATCCCCATAAAGCACACTGTACATCCACGCTGTCTGTCCTTTGGCTGGAGCTGTGTTTGCAGATTTCCCGTGGGAAAGGAGGTGCTTTGCTTCTGAAGAATAAAACCAGGGCATTGCATGGGCCACGGGGATGCTGGAGGGGACTGGCCGCCTGCACTGAAGGGCTTCGCAGGACCTGGCTGGGAGGTGAGCAGCAAAACCATCTGCAACTTGCCACAATGTGCTTCGTGCCCATGGGAGCATGTCTCCACGACAATCCCGGCGCACGACAACTCCTCTTCCGCAGCATCTTTCCTCCTGCCGTATGTCTGACCTTCTCTCTCCCCTGTCTTCACGCACCCTCCGTACCATGTGCCTGGCCAGATTCCTAGGGGTGAGCCTTGAATTTGGACTAAGTACAAAAACTGCCTGAACTACAGACAAAATCTGTATTAAGTCAACTAGGATGATATTTGCTGAGAGTATTTCATAAATCGTAGGTGTTCTGTACCCCATGCAGGTTCGAACAACTCAAGATGAAATATGGTCTTCAACTTAACAGCAATGGAGAACTCAGTCTTCAAAAGCTGCGAGGAACACAATTTAATATCAACCTTCTTATATTAAACAGGATTATCTTTAAAAAGCACTGTTACGTATTTACTAGTTTACCATGAACAAACACTTTTTTAGGGTTTTTTTTTTTGTGTGAAGATACCATATTCTTTTATAAAACCAACTCAAGTAATTTGCCCTGTCTTTGGAAATGTGCATATATTTCAGGAGAGGTTCCGAATGTCTTCCTCATTAAAAAAAGGCATGGAGAGACACTGAGCGATGCCGCCGGCACCGCTCACGGCTGGTGGCCCAGCAGCAGCGGCAGGAGCAGGGTGACGGCAGCGGCAGGGCCGGGGCGGGGGGCCGTGCTCCCAGAGTTGCTGCTGGGGACCGCGGTGCCGTCTTTGCTTTGCTGATTCAGAAGCTGCTTGTTTGCAGAGGCATCATCCATATCCAGGTCATAGGCCAGCTCTGAAAGCAGAAGGGGAGAGGTGGTTAATAACAGGCAGCGCGTGCCGGCATCCCAACGCATGGCACATCCAGCCCCCACCAGCACTGGGGTCCCCGGGGCAGCCCGTGCCGGCAGCCGGGGACAGCTGGGTCCGAGTGCAGCCGAAGGCATCGCAGCAGGGGTGGATGGGCCAGAAGAGCTTAGCAAACGTCTTGTCAGTCCTGCACCCAGCCCCGGTCCCAGAGCACCTCCCAGTACCCTACACCAAACCTTATGCTTGGAAAGACAAAAAAATCACAACTATAAGGTGCCCCAGTAAGAAAACAGAAGAGATAAGGAGATCTGGTTTACTGGACAGCTACTCCCAAAGAAAATCAGCTGAGCTTCGGAGCGGGTGTTTAGCAATGCAAACTGTGTCTGCTCCCCAGACACTGCAAGGATGGGTGCAGGAGTGAGGAAATCCAGGCAAGCACAAATAGTCCCCCCAAACCCAGAGGCAGCACAAGGCCTTGCTCACCAAATACCTCCTGGTTTGAGGACCCGAGGAGCTCTGCATTTCTGCATTACTGCAGTCTTACGTAAGTGTGTGCAAAATATGCTCCTCGCAGCACTTACAACATATCCATCCCATCCCCTGTCCACCTCATCAAAGCGCTGGAGAGCGCGGAATGTGAATGGGTCACGCACCCCGGGCATGCTGGTGTTACAACATGGGGACTTTGAGGTGAAGCACATGGGATCTCCAACCCAAGAAAATGTCCAGTATAAAAGTTTTGAAAGTCGTGGCAGAGGAGCGTGACATTAACAGGGGAAAACCTTGTGACAACCATCACTGGCTGCAAAGGACCTGCTGAGCAGTACGTCACAGTTGCCCTTGTCCCTCTGGGACAGGGAGGAATAAAAAAGTCCAAATAGACAATGTGGAAAGGCAAGAAACCAGCAATTCTCAGGGCTGAGGACAAAAAGCAAAAGGTGTTTTAAGATGCCATTAGCCAGATCCACCTGGGGTGTTTGCACCTGCCAAGCATCTGGACCGAGAGGGTGCACCCATGGTTGATTCAAGGCAATGGGTCTCGCTCCCCTTCTCGTGCTGCTGCCATCTCCTTCCAGGGTCCAGGTTTCTCGCCTGGATGGGAATCAGTTAGGCCTGTTTGTCTCATCCCCAGAGCCTGTCCTTTGGAAGTGGAGGAAGCTGGTGGTTTCCATCAGAAGAGACCCTGGCTCAAGCCTTTCACAAGCCTTCGTAGATCACCAGCATCCTGACAGGTTTGGATCATCCCACCCCACCCCTGAGAAAGAATCCAAGAGGCTGAATAAACACTCCAGCTAAAAACCACCACATCAATCCAAGGAGCACCACTGCCAAGGCAAACAGGCAGTATTTCTTAATCAAAAATACCCAAACACTGCAAAACAAAAGCATAACGATGTTAGTATGACAAGTGAGTCAGCCCAGGCCATCAAAGAGGGTCAGAAATGGCTGAACAGGAGCAGATTTCCACGCACACAAAGGGCCAGGTGCAAGAAAAACCCGCCTGGTAAACTGACTTCTCCAGGAGATTCCCACAGATACTGGGATTCCTCTTCTCCACAACTTTCCTGCTTTTATTCTTAAGAGTATAGATATGCTGCTGTCCTCCAGAGCTGCACGCCCGTGGGCAGAGCAGGAAAAGGTGCCACCACGAAAGGGATGCGCCAGGAGGCCACCTCTGCCCATCCCGGGCTGCTTTCCAAGCACAGAAAGTCCCTCTGGCACAAGGCATGCTCAGGCTTCGGGGCAGTTTGGGAGCAGCCTGGCTGCACCATCGTATTTTCCCAAGCTCATTTCTGCAGAATAAGTGAAGGGATTTTAGTTAATAAAATCACAGCAGATATTATTTTGCAGTTGGTTGTTTTACACAAGACTCCTCAGCTGGTACAGCATCCTGTCAGGGCAACGATGGCCGGCCCTGGTGTGTTTGGGAAGGTGTTTCCACACACTCCAAAGACTCCTAAAACCTAAAAGACGCCCCATGGGGTCACAGTGCCATCAGGCACCTGTGTGCTTCCAGGCCAGCGATCTGCAGCCGGTCAGCAGAGCTTTTGGGGCAGAATATTCTCTTATTGGACATCCTAGCAAAAACTAAAAAAAATCCACGGGAACTGAGTAACTACCCTTGCCTTCAGTTTAGAAAAGAAACTTGAAACAAGCGCGTTTCAGCAAGGTCCTTAACAGCACAAAGGGTTTTGACGTTCCCTTTTAAAGGTACGTAATTTATGAAATGCGAGTTCCTGCGTGGTTCGCAATGCAGCAGCTGAATCATTTTGGAAACATTCAGCCAAAGCATACCAAAATGATCATTTCAGACGTATTCTTTTACATGGGAATTTTTCATATTCTGGGATTTCACCTGAATTTGAGTGAGGGTAATTTTTTAAATCGTGGCATTGCACCCAAATGGGAATGGCGATTCTCTCATTCATCCTCTTTGACCAAATTGAAGAGAAGGGAACAGAAACCCTCTTGTCATCAGAGATTTGAGAGCTATTTTCCTAGCCTTGTTTAACTGCTTCAGAAGTTTAGTGCTTGGGTATGCCGTTTGTATCCGCTGTTCCTTCCATTGTTTCCTTCTCTGGGCTTATTTGTGCCCAATAGTATTTTTAGGCTTGATGGATTTAGCCATACATCTTTTATTTTGTATTAATAATGGATCTGTAACTCTTGCAAATCCCTTTCACTTAACTTCTACTGACCTTTGGCACATAGGAGGAAAGGAAAATAAAAAGTATTAGCCTCTAACAGACCAGAGGCAGCTGATAACCAGGTCCGGCCAATAACAACATTAAAAATAATAATAATACTAACAACAACAACAACAATAATTCAAATCCAGGAATCCAAATTAGCAAATGCTCCTAAGCAGGTACTTCTTGAGAGGGCTTCATTACGGTTTCCAGCCTTCGTTAGGATCCCTGGTTAGTCCAGGTCACCTCCTGCTCCCACAGCTGCCAGGAGAGAAGGAGCCGCAGCACCAGGGATGGAGCTGCAGGATGGCTGGTGGGGTAACAGAAACTCACCTCTCACATATGCCATTTCGGTCACTTCCACCCAAAACTCTGCCTCTATGCTGCAAAATAACGCCAGAGAAGCTGCTCCTGCACCTCCCCGCTCACCAGCCATCTTCTACATTAAACGTCTCCGCTGCCCCAGATGTGATCACCCACTTAATTTGCAATAGTTTCTGCTACAAAGTGGCCCTTTGGCCTGCTAAAGCTTTTTTTTTGGGGGGGGGGAAACTAGAAAAATCTGTTTCTGTTTATAATCAGTTGGAGTCCAGAGGGTATTCCCAACAATCTGCACTAATTACGTATTCAATCTTCATTCATTTTGGCCCCTCTTGTCCTCTGGGCTGCGGATTAGATAATCCCCTTAAAATAATAGTCAATCATTAGCTCTGCTTTTTTTTTTTCCTGCATGCAAGCCAAGCAAGCGTGCCGTGCCGTTTCCCGGAGTCCTTACGCAGCTGGTGAAAGGTCTCCAGCCGAACACAAGCTGGTCCCTCCGGAAGCATCTTTTGTAACAAAAGCCCCTCTAACACAAAGCTCCTGCGCTTTGCTCCCAGGACGGCAAAAGCTTCAATGGTCTCGCACTGTGGATGACAAAACCTGCTGCCAGCTCTACAACATGCACTTTCCGCACCCGCAAAATGAAGCGGCGGCATTTTTCCACGGATTAGGACTAGAATTAGGCGTACCGACTCTGCACAAGCTTATCGGGCAGGAATCATTAAAAAACTCTTCTTGCTGAACCACACTAGCTTTGGAGACAGCTACAAAAGACGGCTGAACTGCGAGGAGATTGGTTTTTGAGTTGACATAAAAGTCCCGTGGTAGCTGGCGCAGAAGCCGGGAGGATGAGTACTGGCACGCAGGCAGTGTTACCCTGTGCCATCCACCGCTGCCTACCGAAACATCCCTTTTCACCCCTAAAAGGGCAACACAGTCTTAAGCAAAGAACTGACAGCAAATGCCTCTCCGGCAAATGACCTCCGAGAGGACACTGCCGGCTCCCGCGGGCTGGCTCGGCTGCTGCCCAGAGCCCAGAGCCAGGGAATGTCATCTCACAGGCAGGCATCTGGGCTGCCCGCCTGCCAAGCCTGCCCCGGCAGATGGCTCCAGCGATGGACCTAATATAGTAACAGAGTCGTAACTGATGGCCACGCATGACAACCGCTTTGTGGTGTCACTTGTTGGATCTGCTGGTGCCCCACGCAGCGGCGACGGGTGCGAAGAGGATCCCCACACGGGCAAAACCATTGTGCCTAACGCAGCGTGTTCACCAAACGAGGCTGCCAAATGGGCCAAAGCACTTGCGGGGACGTGGTGATGGCCCTTGTTTGCAAATGATGGAAAGTCTGTGGTGTGAAGGGACCAGGGAATGGATCGTGACCATGTGTTTCCAATAAGCACAAAACGCATCGAGTCGAAACGTCAGAGACAAGTCGGGCAGCTTGGCAAGCTCCTGCAGCTCTCATGGTCAGTTGTGAACATCTGCCTGCGCATGTCCTTCAGGATTTGTCTAGGAACGCACATGCTACCATTGCCAACAAAAATTAGAATCCTCTCTGGGGTGCATCGCTTTATTTAGTTTTTTTAGGCAGCAAGCCTCATCAATGTGGGGCACAAGTTGCCAATAGATGCAGTAGACTCTGGCTGTCTCCAAAGCAAGACTGGTTTTCTTAAAGGGATAGGTGTTTGAGTCAAGCCCAAGCTGTTGACTCATTACAAGGTGAAGCCTAAGAGCCTGTAATCCCACAGATCAGACTGCCTGGCCCTGGCTCCCAAGTCTCTCCATCTCTACAGCACCAACCACTTCACTCTCACAGGTGTTTGCACCTGAAATCTAGAACAGTCCAATTTCATCCCAAACTATTCCTGTTGGAACACAAAAAGCTCTGCTCACTTCAGCCTCCAGCTACCTGGCTTTCTCATGTAAACAGCTCATACTACAAACACACCTCTGCATCCACAAAGACGACGTCTGAACGCATCCATGGAGTTACACAGTCACGACTGCACAGAGAGCACCGGGATCCCCAACCCTCTGCTTCTCCAAAACACCTTAAACTCTTCCAAATGCCTAGCCAAACACGGTTTCATCTCACCAGGGAGGTTTTGCCCTCTGGCTTATTACCACTAAAATCCTGGAGCACCAACAGGTTTGCCAGTTGTCTTCTTGCGCAATGGGCTGCAACAGCCCAGCCATAGGTGCGGCCGCGCCAGCATGTAATTAAAGCGCTGAGCCGGGGCTGGCCACGATGCTTGTGTTGGCATGGTTGTGAGATCACCGAGATGGATGCGCAGCATGTGCATGGTCTTGTGCCTCTGCTTTTCCACCTCCCCCGCAGCAATTTAGGAGGTGCGGCTCTTGGCAATACAGATTTGGAAAAAAAAGAAGAAAAAATCCGGCTCAACACCATCCTGCTGCCGTCGGCAACGTGGCCGAGGGAGCCTGGTGCAGCTCAGCAGCGAGCGGTAAAACCAACTTCCTGGGCAGAAACCCAAGGGAATCAGGTTTGAGATTGCTGATTTGCAAACCAAGACTTCTCCCCCGCTCACCTCTTCGACACATCCCGGCTGCCGGTGTGCCGCTGATGGCCTGCAGTCTGCAGCATGTGTTCGCGGGCGACCCGAAGACCACAGGCACCACCATAAAACCAGCACCGATTCGGGGGAAGTTCCCCCGGGATTGAAGCAATCTGGAGGGCAGCAACCAGGTTGATTTGGGGGGACCAAGTTATCTAGCACGGAGAGGTGAGGAAGCTCCAGCTCAGCCCCACACCAGGGGGTGCAACCAGGTGCTGCTCAGGGTACACGAGGCAATCGGCCATAAGCTCTGAGAGGCAGCCAGTATGCGCACCCTGGCTCCCCAACCTCCAGCACTACCACAGAAGTCTCGTCCACGATGTCCTCAAGCTTTCAAAGGGGCAAAGGGACAAAACACCCCCAAAAACCCAACACATCACATGGCACAGGCAGACGGGCTGCACCATGACCCCAATTCAAGCGACTACTCCTCCAACCCACCTTGGCCAGAGGCTGGTGGTGAAAAGGGCTATCATTTATGACCTGGGCCTATGTTTACTTTGGAAACGTACTCATTAAATTCCTCTTTGCTCCTTGGTGTGCTGTGGATTTACCCCGAAGAGAATCTGGCATCTGCAATTGCATTAATCATTTTCCCTTTGGCAGCAAGTGAAAGAGTTTCTGAACTGTACTCGCAGAGTAGAGCCACAAACATATGTTTAGCAAAATGCGCTCATGTAATCTATTAAAAATTAACAAATCTCATTAGCATTATTATATGGAAGTGCCGGAGTCCTTGTAGTTTGATGATGAAGCAGCACGCCCCGGTCTGATTTCCAGCTGTACTGTCCAGAAAAAGAGCTGCTACCTAAAGGAATTAGGAGAGAAGAACTGAAAAATAGGGAGCTAAACATAGACAGCCAAAAGCATCTACAAAGGCAGGAGTCAAGAAAGAAAAAGAGGAAAAGCTGGAAACAGAAGAGTATGAATGGAAGTGAAGTGATTTATGAGGTAGCAATATAGGACTGGGTCAGGCAATGTTTCTGCAGATCACCCATGTATCTCAGCCCACCCAGTTGTGGCGTCAACCTCTCCCTCTTTGGAGACCTTCAAGGTCTAAGCCCACAAAGCGATCCCTTCTGATCACTCCACTTGCACCTGAGACATCTCAGAACAGCCTTGATTTTGGGAGGCAACGTTCCCAGTGACAACAGAGCAAAATGAAAAGCTTCAAATTTCCTCTAATGACCAAAAACATCATCATCACACCAAAACAAAATTTTCTCTTTCATCTTTGCTCCCCCAAAAGCTCTTTGCTACGGCATGACCAGGACAGGCAGCTCTTGCTTGCTACCTGCTGGCCTTCAACTTTCCAAGCTCGGGACATTTAGTGACATTCATGTACTAGCCAGACCTGCCAAGACACAGTCCTAAGGGGAACGGCAATGGTCCCTGCCTTCCAGATGCCAGCTGCTAAAAGCAGCCCTCAAGGCAGAATGATGTTTTTCAATGCTTGATCAGAAAACCCATGGTGGTGTTACGGCACCCAGGAACATCTGACACCCTCCTTTGTGACTCACCGCGTGCGGAAACCAGACTCAAGTGGGGCCCAGGACACGGAGACCAGGGTTCGTGGCATTCATTCTCCAAGTAGGCAAGCAGAAACGTGCCTCTTTGATCAGAAGGGACCAGGACTTTGTGCAATGTCTACGCTTAGTCAAAAACCCCTGGACATCCATCATTCCCTTATTCTTGTAAGGAGAAGAAAAATCAAAGGTGGCTGGTGTTTTGTTCCTTGAGCATGCATGTAAAGAAAGCACCTGAGCAGTGCTCCCAGCCCGGGGATCAAACTGACAGAGACTCCACCAGGCTACAACTCATGACGCCAAGGAAAATATCTGGAGTGAGATTGCAGGTCATAACCCAAGAATTTGGGTTGGGCATGGACATACCTGCTCAGCCCACAGGTGGAGCTGGCAGATAGGCTCAGGCATGGCGGTTCACACACATCTGCTCAGCCTGCCTCCACTCCTGGAGAAACTCCCCGAGGTTTTGTGCTCTTACACTGCCCAGGATCACCGGTGCAGATGGAGAGCAAGCTCCCCCTGCCCGTGCTGGGGGAACGTTTGCGGAGCACAGGTTGAGGTGAGAGTGCTGCCAAGGGAAGTGAGCCGAGAGGCTACAGCACTGCCCGGCTTCTTTAATTGCGTTAAGCTGCTAAAATAAATAAATAAATAAATAAAATAAACCCTGGCTCTGCATTAAAACAACATTAAAGTGACTTCAACCTATAAAAACGGGGTAATGCAGGAGGCCCTGGGAAACATCACTGTACCCGACTTTCCCACTTTATATAGAAAAAGAAGGGTTGGGTTCATAGGCTGGAACTTTTTAACAGCTTCGGGTCATGTTCCCTGTGCTGCGTGCTGGAAGAAGCCCCAGGAACAGCCACTGAAGTCTGAAACCAGGACCTGGCTTTGCACTACCTTCTGCATGGCTGCAGAGAAAGACCCAAATTAAACCCAGCTGTTTACCAGGTGCGTGTAACATCTGATGCAAAACCGGGGCCGATTCCTGCTTCTTGCCTCCCTTCCAGACCAAGAGCAAACCCTGGGCCCAAAGCACCACTGGAACGATGGTGCTGAAAGCTAGAGCTGGACAGCAGTGGTAGCTCCGATGGAAAACCCAGCGTCATCCCAGCTGAACACCAGGACACCGTGGCTGCGGTGCTCAGGCTGTGCCAGTTCCATCTCCTCACACTTGCTCTTTCCTGGGAGCCATGGGGCTCCCCATCATGCTTGGGGACCTGCGGCTGGGACCTCGTCAAACCAGTGCTCAGGGCTGGGACCACAGTGGAGCTCAAGGAGACCACCTTGGCTGTGTCTACCCCAGGAGGAGGGAGCAAGGGAGGGAGGGGATCAGCCCCGGGCTCCTGCCCAGCACCTCCCCAGGTCAGCTTGTACGTGCAGCCACAGAGGGTACCCGGGATGGTGCCGTGCAGCTCATGTGGGAGCACGCAAATTGCTCTGGTGACACATCCATCGGCACAGCAGTGAAACAAGGAGATGACAACACAAGAGAACTCTGAGGTCCAAATCCACAAATGCCTCCCCTTCCATCCTATCTGTAGCACTCATGGCTCAGTCTCAGGAATGTCACAATTATGGTGGAAAATCAAAATAAAAAGGCTACGTAATCCACTTTGTAAATCTCTTGAAAAATACAAAATCCTCTCTAAAACAGATTACAGAGATTAGAGATAAAAGTTTCCTGGAAATCAAGAATTGCATTTCAGCCTCCCTCCTCTCCCACCCTCCCAGGAAAGGGAAAAGAGATGGGTTCGTGCCCTGCACCACCCCACCGCATTCCTCCTCGGCCATCACCCCGGCCTCGGGGAGCAACGGCAGCTTCCTCCAGCCCCTGAAAACAGCACAGCTGTTTCTACCTGATTTTGCCCTAAACACTATTTTGGGGCATTATCTGCTGCATTTACCTGAGTACGGGCAACATGCATCAGTGGCAGGAAATCTGCCTGCATCAGGGAGAGGAGAAGGTGCCTGCCAGCCTCCTGCACGCTTTTTAGTCCATCCCTTTTCCGAACAGGCTCCGCGTGACCGTGCAATGTGCGGCCGCGATTTTCTGAGCTGCAGGAGCTGCACCCAGCCCCACGAGTGCCCAGCAGAAAAATGTCCTCTTAAATCAGGGTGGTCTTCTAAAAATCAAGATGTTTCACTCGGCTGTGCCAATGGTGACAACATTATCAATGGGAGAAAGGCCAAACACTCGTGCCAATTATATAAAAATATTTAGCAGCCATGTTATTATTATTCTGATAGATTAGAATCAGCATTTTTTTTAATATTTTGACTCAAGTATCCACAGTCAGTGGTGGCAGAACAATTATCTGTTGGGAATTTTCATTTCGTCAGAGTTTTTGTGCATTCATTCTCATTTGGAACAAAAAAAAAAAAAAAGATTGCAATATTAGCATTCCCGGCAGAGCACGCGTTCAAGTTCCTGACCTGTTATTGCTCAAGGACTTCTGCAGCTGCAGATGCCTGTTTGGAGCTACAGTTAGGTCACTTTGAATGATGCTCACAGAATAAGGATCAAAACACTTACAGCTCGATCAAAAGGAGATTTTATGAACATTGCAGCCCGAGTTAAGTGCTGATGTGAATACTTACGTTCACCCTTACATTAGCTCAGCTCAGTTCTAATAAAATTAACACCCTTTTAAATAACGCACTCAATTTTTATTTGTTTCATGGTTTTGTGCCTTATGGCTTTGAAAACATATCCTCAAAACCTTTCCATCACTCTGGGAATGTCTAGCTGTGTTAGGATTTGGAAATCAGCTTCTTCTCCAGAGGAATAAGGGGGGTTGCTGCTTTGTATTGTTGCTCCACCTGCTCTAACCTGAATTTATCCACCAAAGGGTGTTCTTTTTTCCCCCCATGAAAGAGGGTAACACAGTCAGACTCTTTCTTTTCCCAGTAGGAATTACTACCTGTAAATAAACAACTAAAAACCGATCTACAAGCACCAGCAGCACCAATGCTCCTTTGAAAAGAGACAACAGAAAAAACAAAGCAGGGAAAAATCCAGTCTCTTTTCGGCATTTCACTTGCACATTAGAGGCAAAATGAACTTACCAGTCCAGGAGAGGGGACGTCTTATTGGTGCAATACAGCCAGTTAACTGTTCTTTAGAGATATTCATCTCAAAAGCCAGAACAGAAAGAGCATTTTCCCCCCTTTTATTTATTTATCTTTTTTTGTGCCAACTCACCTTAGCTGAAAAGCACATTGAGATTGTAATTATGGGAAGGCCTCATCTAGTAGATTTGTAAACTCAGCTATGGGCTTGAATTACTGGAATTAGCAAGGCTAATTTAATGTCACTGTTCAAAATAGCTCAGATTTGGAATTTCTTAATGGCCTTAGGAGAAGGAGTCTTTATGCATACTGCAATCTAGGCTTCATTCTTAGACTAAATTCCTTCTCATAGATTTTGTGAATGCCCTGTTTTGTAGCCAACACAAACTCTGTCCAGTAAAATAATGTAAGGACTCAGAATGAAAAGAGATTAGCTGTTCCCTGCTCCTGTTATTTTAAAGCAGAAATAACTTTGGCTTCTACTGATTCATAGACAAAGCTTGAAATGCAAAGCATGCTCAACTCCAGATTCAGCATGAAAAGGACCTTAAAATATTCCCGAGTGCAAGTAATGGACTTATTAGAGGGATGAAAAGAGGCACTTTTCACAGAAACCCAAGCTCTTTAGTCCTGTCATATCAATAATCTTGCTTAAGAATTTCATTCTATTTACATTTCTTTCCTTTCCAAATATCCTGCCTGACTCCTATGAAATACAACATGTATGCTTTTAAAGCGTTAATTTATTTCTGTTAATGCTCGGTGGTAAGTGGTGTAAAATGTCTGCAGATCACCCAAAGCGTGAGCGGGTGCGACGGTGTCAGGACGGCGTGTGACAGGGAACAATTCTGTACGACGTGCAGGTTTACACCTGACAATTGATAAATGAGGAGGTAATTTTAAAGACTTGGTTAAAAGCTGCTTTTTTAAATAATGACAGTTGATTTTGCTGGAACTCAACATACCTGCAATCTGTTCTCCTCTCCTTTATGTTTAACACCCACAAAAACAATGCTGACAGCGAGGGGAAAAAAAAGCTTTATAGATATCAGGAAGGAAACCTGCCAGGCTGTCCTTAAGCTACCAAAATATACTCATTTTTTTTGCCCAGTTTGCTTAGTCTTTGCAGGATGATTTAATCTAAAACCAACACTAAACAACTAGTGGCAATTTTCCCTCTTTGTTTGAAGAAATGGCTGAAAAACAAAGGTATTTCAGTAACAAATTACAAAAGCCTGTGTAGAAACACCAGGAAAGCAGATGGAGATGTCTCCTTTTTAAGGAGCGAGGGGAGATTTTTTTCTCCACTCGGCTCCATGTCCCTGTGACAATTTGCACCGGTCGGGGAGCATCATAGCATGGAGGGGATAGAAGATGTGTTGGGCTACATCTGCCCATGGCCCCCCCCGAGACAGCACCAGCAGAGACCAAAAATCCCCCAAATACCGCAATACGATGAGCAGCCATCCTGGGATGGCCACGCACGGCACATGGTACCGGCCAGCGATGATTTTCACAGACCCAACCATGTGGTTTTGCTCTGGAAAGGCAAAGCACAGCGACTGCATGCTGCCTTTCACCCAAGGGTCTCAAAGTACACTGCAGGCATTAATTATGCCCTCTGCTCTACACAGATTAATTAAGCACCGAAGCCTCATGGTTCATGAGAGCTGAGCGCAATCCTCCGTTCACTAATGGTTAAAACTGAGCCAAGGCTGCAACGAGGTTTCACGAGCACTGATGGGCGAGCTGGGAAAAGCACCTCTGAGCGCCCCGAGATGCTCTGCAGTGGTGGCCTCCTCCTCCTGGGATGCTTTTAATTCCTCTGGACACGTCCCAGCAAGTCCCCTGTGAAGGTTTTGCTCTGAAAACACTCTTTATGGCAAGGCACAGAAACCAGAGAGACAGCACAAAACAGGGAGGGTGAGGAGCAGTCCCCGTCCCACAGCCATCTTTCAGTGCAGCCCCTATTTCTAAGGACAACCCAGCAGGTCCCTGATGCTAACGGGTCATTTTTCGTAATGATGAACTTGCAGCCCTGATGAGACATCCCGTGTCTGTCCACCAAGAAGCAACAGAAGCTCCTCAAATCATACTCACTGCTTCCTCATGTGCCGCTGGCTCCCGGGCTGCTGTGTCACCCCTCCCCGGGTGGGACAGGCTGCAGAAGACCACCAGGCTGCCTTTTTCTGCCCATCCTCCCAACCCATCCACCTGGGAGAGACATCCCCAGCAGCTCTGCCAGCAGAACCATGGGAAGGCGCCCTGACATGCATGGGTGCTTCGAGATGCTCCAGAAACCACCCTTGTTGCAGCATTTGCAGAGCTGGCATCCTTCGCTAGGTCAAACCCACACGCGTTGCATGGGACTCACGCAGACTCGGTCACTCCGGAGGCCGCCCGTAATGCTCTAGCAAAGCTGCAGGGAGAGGCAGGGGCTGAAGCCACGATGCTGTGGTCACCTGTCTGGATGACTTCGTGTCTTCTCAGAAGTTGGTCAAGCCATTTGCCCAGGGCACAAGTGCCAAGCAATGATGGATTTAGAGGAGCACCCTGCTGACCCACAAACATCCACTGTCACTGTTTCTTTAGCAACAAATGCCCAGATGAAATAGGTGACAAGTGCATTAAAAAAATATGATACCTTTGCAGCGGAGAGCTGGAAGGCAAAGGGGAATTGTCAGCCCCTGCAGCTAACAAAAAGTGCTGGCTATGCTGCAGCTGCAGCCTGGGAAACCCATTAAGACCACATGGGGTGTCAAATTGTATGTAACATGAGTGCCGGGCTTGCAGGCACTGTGTGACGGCAGCCCCGCAATGGAGCCGGGCGGAAAGTGGGTCCGAAGGGACCAGAGATGATAAGAGTTTCTTAGCACATGCCTGCCTTTGCCTCCCAAAAACTGGGAGGAGCAGCTGGACGGGCACAGCCCCGCACAGCCCCACGAGGAAATGCAGAGACACCACGGGTTTGCACGGCCCCAGAAAGCCTGAGCTGCACGTCAAGGCAGAGGCAGAGAAAGCATCTCCCAGCCCAGCTGAGGGATGCAGAGGGGAAGATGCCCAGGGAGGGATCCCTTAGAGCAGGGTTTGCTATAGGGGCTGTATCTGTTGGCTTTGCTTTAGGGTTAGTGCAATCCTGCAGCCATCCAGTCCCCCAGTGTAGGTTTCAATGGGATGGAAGTGATTTAGGAACCTCTGAGCAATCCTACACAGTGGGCCCAGTTACCCCGTAACCCACATAACAGGAGCTGGTTAAGTATTTTTACAGACAGGTTTCTGCTCCTTAATGTATGCAACTGGTCAGGGTTAGTCTTACTGCTATTAGCAACCAAAATCACTTTCAAGCCTCTTGCTTCCCAACCCAAGCACAGCAGTTCTTTTTGTTCAATGTGCAGAAATACCTCCTTGCTATGTCCTTATTTTTGGATTTTATTTTATCTTTTTGTTGGTACACAGAACCATTTTTCTTTTTTCCACATTTTCTAATGAGTTCTGGTGGTGGGAAGTTGTTTGTAAATCACACAAGTATTTGTTTTACTGGAAACATCTGCTTTAACACATTTGTCTTGAAAAAACATTTTTTTATTTTTAAACAAAGGTATTAAGCTGCAATGTAAATTGGGCACATCTGTTTATGAGTCACTGCAATAGCGCTGCCTCCAATGCACCAGATCACATGGATCTCCAGGGGCCTGATCCAGCAGAAATTGGAAACTTACAGCTCGCTCTGCTCCCTTTTCCGGCACTGCTTTTCCAAGAGTATTGCTGCCTGATTTAATAAATTAAGGCCACTAAATAAGACAGACCTATTTAGTGTCTGCTAATAGCATTAAGTGTCTGGCCCAGCAGACACTTAAGTATCAGCAAGATACTTAAGCTGGTGCCCCACTCCACGCACACCGGAGGACCGAGTTCAGCGGAATTATTTGTGCATGGGGGACACTTGTAGCTGGAGACTCCAGGCTGCACCAGACCTACCTCTGCCCACGGTACTGTACCGCTTCTGCTGCCTTCAGCCACTCACTGCTGCCATTAAAAACATTCAGAGAAGCAAAATAGAAGGAAAGACGTCAGCTGAACCTCCAAGATCAAAACCTGACCCACCAGCTGGTATTCGTTCACTGGAAATACAAGGGTCAGCAGATCTTGGGCAGTGGCCTGGGGCTCCAGAGAAACCATTCAGCTCCGTTTTCAGGAGTGGCTGGAGAGCATCCCCCGATGCTTCTGGGTTAAATAAAGCAAATGGGGGGTGGGAAGGGGGCACCAAAAAGGGCAAGGAGGTGCCTGGAGAGGACAGATAGAGGACCTCCATCCCCACAGGAGCTGCAAGACCCAAATTGCCCCGGACGCACGCACACCACCTCACCAGGGCAAAGCTTTCTGACTGGCACCAAAGCCCAAGCCAGGCAGGAACGTCCCACCAGAGCCCAGGAGGGGAACGCAGCACGTGCAAAGCCTTCGCTCCCTGCACCCGGCCACAGTGGCTCCCCTGGCACAGCCTGCTTATCTGGGACAAATGCCTCCCCCAAAAGCACCAGGGCACTGCTGTGACACCCCCCCCCCCCCGCGGGTATGGCCCACTGCCCCCACATTGGAAAAACCTGCCCCATTGGCAAAAGCCCCCCCGGACAGACCACGTAGCAGCCGCGGGGAGGTGGTCGTGCACAGCCACATGTCAGCTGCACAATGCTGGGCACACCTTACAGAATCATAGAATGCTTTGGGTTGGAAGGGACCTTAAAGGTCATCTAGTTCCAACCCCCCCACCATGGGCAGGGACACCTTCCACTAGACCAAGTTGCTCCAAGTCCCATCCAACCTGGCCATAAACACTTCCAGGGATGGGGCATCCACAACTTTTCTGGGCAACCTGTTCCAGTGCCTTACCACCCTCACAGTAAAGAATTTCTTCCTAATATCTAATCTAAATCTCCCTCTTTCAGGTAAAAACCATTACCTAGCACTACACTCCCTCATAAAGCGTCCTTCCCCATCTTTCCTGTAGGCCCCCTTCAGGTACTGGAAGGCAGCTATAAGGTTCAGCCTTCTCTTCTCTAGGCTGAACAACCCCAACTCTCTCAGCTTGTCCTCATATGGGAGGTGCTCCAGCCCCCTCATCATCTTCGTGGCCCTCCTCTGAACCTTGAGCCTCTTTTAGTCTTTGCAAAGGTAGAAATAAAGCTAAGAGTGCCAGGAAGGGAAATCGAAGGCGACAGCACATCAGACGCTGCCTGCCAACAGACACTGAAGCACAAGTGGGGAAGTTTGCCCTTAGCGGGAAGGGGAGAGGAGAGCGTTTCAGGTATATAAATGCATTCTTTCACATTCTCTGTGCTTCCCTTAGCAGATGATTTATGTAGACAAGGGAAGAGGAAGAGATATTGCAAGCTGTACTCTGTGATGACTTTGGGGAGCACACAACTTTTTTTATTTTATTTACTTTTTACTGGAATGATCTACACAGAACCAGAAGAGGACGAGTGAACGTACCGAAGCTGCAGAGCAGCCGGCGGAGAGTTATCAGGGAGGCAGAGGATATTACTCAGACTCTGATAATAACCACCAGCTCCCACCTGCCAACTGCAGTCTGCCTAACACAAAAAAGTCCGAAAACAGGCTGCAGCAGATGTCTGCCTCCCCATGCAGGAAGCATCTCCAGTATCCATGGGACACAAGCAACTCCAAAATAGCTTAGAGTCCAACAGTTTTACAGAGACTCAAGATACTGAATTAAAACAGGAAGGAGGGGGAACAAAAAAAAAAAAAGAAGAAAAAGGATGTGTATCACGTTGCAGTTGTAATTTACATTTTAGAAATCCTGCCAGGACTCCTGCGCTGGACTGAGACGGTGACAGATGCCCTGGCAGTCTGTCCAGCTGCCGAACCCGATGCAGCCACAGCAGCCAGCAGTACCTGCCACCACAATACACACGTCCCCGCACATCACGGCATATGACCACCAAGGGAGCAGCCAGCCAAGGGACACAGCAGCATCCTGGGCACGCAGCAGTGCACAGGGTCCTTCAGCATCCGGCAAAGAGCCAGCCCCAAGGCAGTGCTTCGGGCACTGGCTCCCGGCTGCTCGGAGATGGGATACACAGGAAGGGCCCTCAGAAGAAGGAAGGTGTGGGAAAGGAAAGGTGCTGCTGGCAGATGACGGCCTTGGGCTGGGTTTGCATTCAAGATCCACGCTGGGCACAGACCCAGCCTCCCACAGGAGGGAAAGGCAGAGCATCGTCCCAGGTCCCGTGGGAAGCAAAGAGCGAAGGAAAAGCAGGAACAGACAGCAAGATGTTGTCGAGAGCCCCAAACACCATTGAAGACATTTTCTGAAACAACAGAAGCTGGTCAAAATGCCAGATTTCCATTCCCACAGAAAACAGGGAATGTGCTACTGCTCCAAAGCAGAACAAAAGCAAAACGCAGCCAAATTTTCTGTTGTTTTAAAAAAAAAAAAAAAAAAAAAGGCAAGTTGACATACCACTCCAATAAAGTCCAATCAATTCATTTGGATTTCATTTTTTTCTGTGGTATAATTAAAAGCGTAATCTCAGGCAGACTTTTAGACAAGAAGCCGCTCTGCAGTGAAAGCTGACAGCATTACCTTGCAGTAATGCTGGGCAAGCAGGCTGTTGCTGCGTTTCCGCACTGCAGGAACAAGAAAGATGTTTCAATTTATTTCCAAAACAAAAAGATCCCATCCAAAACCCCAGCATGCTTCATTGCATCCCGGTTCCAGCAGAGAGGCATTTTCCAACACAAAGTCTTCCCATCAGGAAGTTTCCGACCTGCCCTAAAAACAACATGAGGGGAGGTTAAGTTTTGGGGTCAAGCCGCTTTTGCCCCAGATGAGATGCACCATAGACTCAGAAAAGCTGGCAAGGCCAGCAAACTTCAGAAGCACTTGGCTGCCTGAAATTTGTTGATATGGAAGAAAGCCATCTGGGCTCTCCTTAGAGCCACGAAAGCCCTGGAAACCCCCAGGGCCGGGGATGGATGGTGAAGGCAGAGTGCAGCCCGCCGCCAGCCACCGCGCAGGAAGGAGGACATCCCTCCTCCAGTTCACAGCTCATCCATCCCAGCCGTACGAGGGGTCGGGGATCTGCTGGAGATCCACCTGGGAATCCGGGGAGCCAGCGCTCGGACAGACACACCTGGTTCAGTTCATGTTACTCCTGGTGTCGGCCCCGGCAGATGTGCGCACACAGGTCATGGCTAATGCACAACAGTCGAAGAGAGCTTCGTCCTGACAGGCGATGAATCCCCCGTTTCTGGAGCGCACAGAGCAGTGTTGACTCAGTAACCGATCATGTCCTGGTAATACACCGACTGATGAGTGATTTGCAGCCCAGACCCAAACACACACTATTTTCACTTGCAAAGCGAGGGGTGGGGAGAAGAGGGAAAGAAATATGGATTAAAAACAATGAGTCCTGAGAGATTTCTCTGGAGGAGCATCCCTTTCCCTCTTTCCGATATCTTTTTGGCAAGGACTAAAAAGACAGGCTGCTTTCTGGTCAGGTCTGTGTTTCCTTCTGCTGGAGACCATCAACCACCAGCATCAGTCTCCAGGATCAGGCCCGCGCGCAAGTCCAGCATGGTCTCTCCATTGATTTAGCTTTGAGAGCCTCATCTCAGGCAATGCTTCTTCCTCCACTCAGGCTACAATCCATGACTTTCCAGGGAGCATCGCTGTTTGGAAAGATCCAGACATCTTCCAGATATTTAAATCACAGCTTCATTTAGTCAGGCTTGATTAGTTCATAGATACATACACTTATATTTATGGAAAGATGTAAAAACTAATTTTCAAGAATGTGATGCTCCCATCTGCACAAGTAAGAACCTGTTGGATCCCGCGTAAGGAGATGGCTGCCGTGTAGGTTCTCACTCAACCACATCTAAGTAAACACCAGCTCACCAGAGCCTTTGGTTGCTGCCACAATGCGACACTGCAACTTGCACTGCTAGGTCATCACCACAATATCCTATGTAAAAACAAACACCTTTGTTCAAATTTGAAGAGGGGAACCAAGAGGTCAGGATTTTTAAGGCAGTCTAGAGAATTTCAGCATTTCCCATCTTTTTGCCTTTAGGGCTCAAAAGTGCTCTGAAAGTTGTACCCAAAAGTTTTCCAATAAGTGGTGGCTTCCATGGTCCACCTCAAACACCGTCTGTTCTCTTGGACATCTCCCTCAGGGCAAGACGATGGACAGCAGTGCAGCAGCCACAGCTGAGAGCCCAGGACCCTCTCCTAGACCCTTTCAATAAGACAGGGCCACCTGTCACAATGTTAATTGTGTCTCCAGTTATTCACATAGTTGTATTTCCCCAAGGCGCTTTCTGGGCAGACGCACGTCAAGCTCATCCCAAGCCAAGCTGTGTTTAATAGCCCTTGATGGACCTAAGTTCTGTGAATTTGTCTTCTTGTGACTTTGACTCCATGTAACCTCTGGGTGTCCCTGCTACGTGACGTTCCTCCTGTTCAACTCTTGCCATTGCCTGTAGCCAAATCCCCAGCATCACAACGTGTGCGCTAAAGGATCCCAGTCTTGCTGACCCCAGTCTTGCATTCAGCTGGTGGCTGTGGTTTCTGAGTACCACCAAGCAGTAGCTCAGCTATAGTGCTGCCCCGTGTCTGCTCCCCTTCAGTGGTGCCCAGGTGGTCAAAGACACCTAAAGTATAAGCAGATATGGCAAATTGCAGCGCGATCCCAAGGACCATGAGCTAATATGGGCACTCAGCACCCACCCGTCTTCGCTTTGCACCAGGGCTAAAGACAACGCAGTGAGGGAGACTGATCCAGCAGTCCACAAGGAAGGAATCCCAGCTGAACCAGCCTGTCCTAGACCACAGAGGAGTGGAAATGCTGCCAGGAGAGAAGGCACCCCTTCTTCATGCAGGGCGCATCCCCCCATGTCTCTGAGACCAGGAGACATAGCAGCCATGAGGCAAGAGAGGAATGGCCCAGCCCTATGACCACAGGGCATCTCCAGGATGTTTTACAGCTGAGTGCCAGCACACCAACATGAGTGCTGGGCACGCGCATTGGCTGGCATGGCTGGGACACGTTCCAGGGCCGGAGCCCTCTCCTGCAACGCCGAGCAGCGCTGTGCCCTACAGCCTCATTTATTACATCCCCGTAATCGCTCTTATCAGCTTACCTGCAGTAAGGCATTAGTAAAAGCCAAGCCACCCATGAAAGGGGCACCCTCTCCTCCGTGAAAAGTCAATCAACACATTATGTTGTTATCAGGCTCACAGACAAACCTCTCTTTGTACGACAAACTGCACAGATATGATGCCCTGACTATCAGTGTAGGGTTATCCTGTTGGTCCATTAGCAAGTAGCACCTGGTCTGCTTCTGTCTGAAATATTCTTTTATTGTCGTCCCTTAAAAAGAAATCCAGTTAAACTATTTTGTCTCTCCGCAATGAAAAATGTCACAAAAAGAAAAGCAAGTTTGCATCCAAGTCAGGAATTGTTTCCCAGCTTCGGAAGAATTCACATGTTTTCAGCCACAGAAAAACAGATTCATCATCCTTTAAAGATAAATATGACTATCACTATTGCAACTGGGCAGATTTTTGCATACTTGAAATTGTTTTGATGCGTTCAGTCATGTAAAATGCTGCACTCAGTAACAATTTAAAGATACATTAGCTCCCAAATTACACTGTTGAAAAGTCTCTCCTTAAGACGCTCTTGCATAATACAAGCTGTTATTCAAACTTGCAACCTGAATAGAGGTTTTATGCCAGCAGACTGGCATTATAAACATTTGGGATTGATGAGCGATCACAGATTCACAAAAACTTTTGTGCATTTGTATGGTGTAGGAGCAGAAGCATCATCTCATCTGACCTTCAGTGCGTCTCCAACCCTTCAACCTCACCCAGTCACCTTATACTGAGCCCAGGAACCAGCCTCATCTGTGCTGATCGAGGCTTCCCAAAGAAGGATCTAGGCCAACGTCTGCTCACATGGGGAACATGATGCATGTGATTTATGGATATGAGGATATCGGGGATTTACATGCCCTCCACTGATCCTGCTTTAAAAAACCTGGTACATCATTCTTTGCTTTGGGTCAGAATGGACCGAGCAAGTGGAAGGAGCAGTGGAAGTCAGCTCCTAAAAATTCCAGATACAAATTGCTCAGATGGACTTGGATCTGCAACCTGTAAGCACAAAACTGAAAAAGTTAAAAAATTTAAAAAATTTTAAAAAATTGAAAGCAGAAAAACAGGAGCATGGGATTAATATGTCCAGCAGATTTACTTGCTGATTTCATAGATGCTTTTGCCTATACGTAGCTTTTCTCAAAGTGCAAACTTATTCTGATAGATGAATTTCTAGTTCTTCAGTTGTGGACTTAAACTTTTTCTTTGGAGGGAACCACTGCACAAAAGTTACAAGAACGCTTCAAAATGTATACATTATGTACAATGTGAGGCCTGGAAGAGTAACAGCGGCACAAACAGCCAGCTGAAGGGTGCTATAAGCAAGCCCATCTCTGAAAGGCACCAATAGTTTTCCCAGTCTGTCAATTAAAAAAAAAAAATCATTTTTGCTGACGTCAAAAGTGAATTAATGAACTTGCCACTCAATTAGAGCTCCAGCCAACTGCTACATGTGACTCCCTCTCCATCTTCTAGCTTATATTCAGACAGTGACAAAGAATTCTTGACTTCCAACCAAATCTTCATTAAAAGGAGAAATTTCAACAAACACAAACACTTGAAATAGAAAAGCAACAATCAAGCTATTGCACTATTTTAGTTGGTACAATTCCAGCTCTTCCATCAGGATAATCCAGCTGACATTTGGCCTTGTCAGTTTTTCACCCTGGGACAGGATGAATGTCTTGTAAAACAGTATGCTTCTGCTACCCTTGCTTCAGTCAAGCATTCAACAGCACCCTCTTTGGGGGAAAAAAAAAAAAAAAGAAAAAAAAGTTGCTGTTACAAAAATTGTAGTTAAAAGTCCTAAAGCTTTTAGCAGAATAGAAAAAAGCAGTGGAAGGATGCTGCGTCAAACCGACACGGCTCACCCCGCCGTGTGAGCCGAGGACAGGGCACCTCTGCTGAAGGCTGAGCAGAGCCCCGTACAATAAATATTGATATTGTACACATGATATTTTTCAGTAGGACAATACAAGCCTGCAGGCTGTACAGCAGGAAGGCACAACAGCCACGTGGCCCTGCGCTGTCAGCAAAATCCACACAGATGGGGACATTTTCCACCTGCGGAAGGAGCATTTTAAAAGTCAATCAGGTATTTGAAAATGTCTTTCTCAGCAGGCAGATGAACATCCCGAGAGCAGAGCCATATCAGCAGATACTAGCCCCTCGGACAGGGGCACCCTGAAGGCATTTGCAGAGAAGCGATCACCATGATAAAGGATGGGAAAGAATGATCTTGTAAATATTTTAACTACTGTTGGTCTGTCTCCCAGCACGAGCACAAGCACAGAGTGAGCCCCGGCAGACTTTGAGCTCTCCCAGGCTGGGAGCGTTCTCTTTTCCAGCACGAATGCCCACTTCTAAGGAAACTTTCCCGCAGGAATGGGCTGCAGAAACCAGGAGGGCTGCACCCAAAGCGACCCTGCCTGGCCTCCCACGCTGCCACGCACAGCCACCGCCTCAGCAGGGAGACCCGCTGGTACCTGTTTGCTCCCCAAAATGAACAGCCTTTTGCACCCCATGAAAAAGCAATTCAAATGCCATCGTAGCAGCAGCATCTCCAGTTCCTTGCCATGGGGCCAGGGGGTGTGGGGTGGTGGCAGGAGCTCGGATTGATGGCACCTCCAAAAATAAACCTGAGAGAAAATGGGGTGACAAGAGGAAGGTTACCAAAGGCTGAGCTACAGGAATGACTCTCAGCAGCGAGACCACTATAATGTGGAAGGGCTTCCTGGGACACTTGGGGATGTTTAAAAGCAGAATAGGATGAAAGTTGCAACTCACGGGGGTTCAGAGCAGCTTCCAAAAACATGGTGTGAGGCAGAAAACAGGGGGGTCCTGCTCCATGCCCACACAGGGCATGGCCATACGAACACGGCAGCCCCTTCTCTCTGGAAAGGTGGCTGCAGGAGACATCACCCGCTCCGCGACGTGCCTATATTCCCCTTTGGAAGCAACGCCACCTTTGTAACATGTATAAAGGGGTTACCAACAAACAAGCTTTTCCACCTGGGAAGAGGTCACGCTCGGCCAGCCCAGACGGTGATGTTCAAGCCTGCAATTTGACAAGAGCTCTCAAAACAACCCTGCCGAGAGGATAAACCAAAGCAAGCCAGAAGCTATTAAAGAGTTACAGATCTGGGCTAATCAAGGGACACACTGCACTGATCTTGACTTTCATCCAGCGCCTGGGTACGGCATGGACTGCTGGAAACCTGCGCAGAGGTCCAGCCCGCCCGGCTGGTCTGGCAGCACGCGGCGGCAGCCGGAGCAGCAAATGGGAAGGCTGCAGGAAAACTCGGGGCTTCCCCGGGGGCTCGAACTACAAACTCCCCCTTAGAAATAGCTAAGGGAGAGCAGAAAGGCAAAGCTAACTGCAGGTTATGCAGCAGGAACAGCCAGGCAGGGGAGCTGTTTTACACACGCAAACTTGCAGAGCCATCTTTATATATCTTTATTGCACACATCTATCCTTACATATCTCATGGGATGAGGCCAACTTCCCTTCCCAGGACAAAATATTTCTACTTAATTCTGCCAAATCCATCTGTTCCCAAGACAACTTTTGTTACTGCCTAACACAGATATTTTGGAAGGGTAGATCTTCCCCCCTCATCCTCCTACTCCCCCGGTTGCTGGATCGCTCAGAACATTCCCCGGGTGATGCTCCGGCCACTAAAAGGGATTTTTTTCCTCTCGGCAAAGCTTGCAAGATGCCCAGGGGGACAGCATCCCCACACAGGTGAGCTGGACCGCACCACCTTTGCAAACCCCCCGAAAAGCATCCACCTCCTCTCCCCCAGCGCCTGCTAAAGCCCCCTGCCTGGCGCGGGAGCCTCTCCAGCACCCATGTTTTATTTTCAGGCTTCCTGGCAACGGGCTCGTTGGTTATAAGTGGCATCTCGAGTGAGAACGCTGGAGGTGAGCTAATTAGTGGGTGGCTGTCTGGAGCAGCAGCGAAGCGCCAGCCACCCCGGGCTCTGTTTGCTTTGGGTGCCCTAAGCAGGACGACTGATCCCAGTGGTGCGCGAGCGCATGTTTGCATCGTACAGCCTGGAAGACGTTTGCACTGACTCATAATTTGGGGGAAAATACTATAATTTATTCACAGGCATGATTTGCCATTGGTGTGGCATAAATATATGTGTGTGTATGTACACAGCTCTATTTTTAGAGCTGTATGGCTAGGGTGCTGGCTCCACGGTTGCTCCATTGACAAACAGGATGAACTCTTCTCTGAGCTGGGAGGTTTTCAGTCCTCCCCCTTACTGTAAACATTATCTGCCTTCAAAATCCTTAACGTGTTGCAGATGTGACAAACAATAAAAGACCTATCGTAAAAAAAAGCCTGCCATCTCCATGTTTCCCACTGGGGCAACATAATAATGAATTTATTAGCATATAGCGCTCACCAACATATGTTTATAGTCACTCACAAACTTTTGACTTGACAGTTTACAAGTATGTTTAAATCATTAAAGTTTAAGTTGACTGTCCAGTTATTACAGGCTCATTATAAATAGGAAACAAAGGTTACATTTTATACAACAGGCGATAAATCAAAACTAGTCTGTATTCGAGACTGACAGGTTTTTTTCTCCTTTTGCTCTTTTTTTGTCTCCACGTTTTCAAGACCTTCTGAGGGGACATCTCGGTGAGGCCAGTACTGAGCAGCTGTTTGCAGTTAGCCAGCAGGACCAGCGGCACCCACGCCAGTGAGCAGGAGCAACTCTGACTGCATCCAAGAGATGCAAAGACCTCGGCGGTGGCACGCTCTGCCAACGTTTTCACTCAACTGCTGGCCAAACCCAGCGCCAGCCCAAGGCACCCACCTCTCCTCCTCCCCAAGCCCATCTGCAAGGCTTGGGAAACCCTCCGCAAGGGAGGAGATCCCCGCTGCCGCCACAGGGCAAAGGAAATTTCCTCCTAAGCTGAACAAAGCCTCTAAGAAAAGGAAAGCAAAGCACCCAAACTGTGTCCCCTGACCGCAAACCTCCGAGGGTCGGCAGAGGCACTCAAACACGCTCGAAGGAGGCTTTTGGGTTTGACCACTGTGCTACGACTCAGACCCTCCCAGCCGTCCAGCCACGTTCCTGCCTTAACACGGCAGCGCATCTAGCACGGGATAAAACCAGGGAGTCAGTAACTCAACCCCAGCCGCTCCCAGTCCTTCCTGCCTCTATTACAGGGTAACCACCTTGGGAAGGAGAGAGATAAAGCCACGCTAAACGTAGAAGTTCATTTTGCAAAGTATTTCCAGATTTCAAAGCCTGGCATCATTTCAAATCGGCATGCTAACCTAACATTTAGAATTTGTGGAAAGGGGAGGGGGAAATGTGGAATGGCTTCTGGTCCCTTTTATTTCGTGTCATGTACATGTGATATGATATGATGGGGGAAAAAAATTAATTGAAAAATACCCTTTCAAAGTAAAAAGAAATACCATTCTCAAAAATGTTGAAAGTGAGTATTTCCACACCATCAGCAACTTTTTCTGGGCTTGTTTCCAACATAAAACTTGAACAGAGTCACAGTTTATATCCTATACCAACCAAACAGGATTCTGTCACTGTCAGATCAGCTTTGCCTTTCTGCTCTAAAGCAAAACACAAAAAAAAGAGCATTACGGCATGGGCGAGTGAGGAAGCACCAGAAAGTCTCCCTGGCCACCGCGATGGCACAGCTCGTGTCCTCTGAGGCCAGTCAGTGCCTAAAAGCTGTGCTGGATAAACCTCACACTCTCAGCAACCTGAAAGACTTAACCTGCCAGGAACACAATGCCCCAAAACCACTGCTGCTTAAAAGATAATATTTACCCATCCCGTAGCAAGGGCAGCAGCAAACAACCTCAAGCAGAGTAGCACAGGGAGGACAAGTCATCTTTTCCTACTACGTGTGCACACACCGCAGTGACAAGAGAGGTGTAAATTGGTAGACAGGCAAGTTATTGGGGAGATGGATACAGTGATTGAACTAGCCTAGAGAGATAGAAAAAGGATGATATACACTGCTTCAGAGATCACCGATGATATTATGGGCAAGGCTATAACAGGAAATTAGAAACACATTAAAAATAGCACAAAGGTGTGACACAAAGATCACAGAAAATGAAACACGTATCTCTGCTCTCGACTCAGGACAATGTGGATCACCTGTATTCCCTTAATGTACACTTTGATATTTAGTTCTTGGATGAAATAAAGTACATTTTATCCTTCTCAGTTCTCTTTCAGACCTGGATCAGAGGACTTAAAAAGCCTTTTCTTTCCCTTACCCAATATTTGAATATATGTATTTTATATATTTTACATAATGTGTCAATAATCTTTGATATGAAACTGGCATTTAATATTTCAGCTCTCACTTCATTAAGGATATTTTAATTATCCCAGACCAATGGAAGGGAATTTATAAACATCTGTGCTTTGTTTAAGAGCCCAAATTTGCCTCTTAAACTTCAAAGCTGTAAAGCTGATTTTATCCAGGTTCAGTTGTCTGGTCTCTCGAAGAGCACTGTGCAGCACTGGAACCAGCAGTAATCGGGCCAAGCCTCCAGCCCACAGACCCACGTCCAGCGGACACCACTCATGCATGACAGACGTGGCCTCAAACAGCCTGCTCTTGCTTGTGTGAGCAAAACAGATGATGATGCTGCTGAGCTCCACGGAGCCAGGAGGAAGATGACAGTGGATAGCGGACCGGGGAGAAGGTACACACCAACAGCATGTGTGACTGCCCAAGTCACAAACCAGTTCCTCGCTTTCTCCTCCCAATGGGTGACCACGGACTACCTTATTAATAACGTAGCCTCAAAGCAGTAGGAGTGCCTCACGGCCGTTTGCAAAGCAACCAAAGACACGACTCATACTGGCAAGCAATGCAGTTTTAGGCTCCTGAGTACCTAAACCACTTCTGCAAAATGAGCCTGAGTTATCTGTAAAAAATTACCACAGGTCTCTAAACCCTAGATCAGAAATAACCATAATTTGCTGCAGTCAAACGATCTTTACTGACTTTCTGATGTCCTCCAGAAAGCAGAAAAGCTCATCTCTAAGCTCATAAGCATGGGCAGCAGCAGGAAGGAGAGAAGAGGGTGACTCTGGGACACACGGCAGGTTTGGAACCTGTCTCGAATCCTCTCCCATAAGTTGCCCGCAACACACCCCCGCAAAACCGACCTGGAGAAGCAGCGGCATTACTTCTCCAGCTGCTGTCCCTGCTGGCCCCAAGGCCAGCCGGCACGATGCTGGGCATCAACAGCCTCTGGGCCGTGGCTGTGAAGAGCATCGGTGGTGCCTGCAACAAGTGGACCTGAGCAGCTGCAGAGAGCAGCTCCCTGCACCATCACCGAGACCCACAACCCCCAGAGGGACAGCTGCTGCAGGACCACTGTCCCCATCACCTGCTAAGAACCGGAGCTGGTTCCTCACTCGCAGCTCTCCATCCCCGGAGCCTCCGCCACAGTCATCTTCATCATCGCAGTCTCCGCTCTCCTCCTCCTCCTCTGGGGTTTTGCCTGGAGCTTTTCGGTGGGGCAAAGCCATCCCTTTGAGCAGCTGAAAGACATAAGGTACCACAGTCATTCAACAGCTTCCCTCCTACCTCTTCATCCCGCGCTCGCAGGGGTATCGGGTGACAAGAGGGGGACAGGGCTCAGTGGAGCCAGGACAGTGGGACAGGACCCCATCATGCTCCTCACACCAAAGCACTGACGAGCTCATGTTCATTCATGGACAAAGCTGCACACAAAACCTCAATGGAAAAAACAAAAGGAGGAGGAAAAACCACACTGAGTAATTCTGCCCTTCGGCTTCTCCCCAGTGAGCATCGCATGAGCTGGAGCGTGTCTGCCAGCCCTGCGAGAGCCCAATGCCACCCAAGCTCAGGAGTCGGCTACAAAACACGTGTCCACAGTTAGGCCAGACGGGGCAACAACCAGCAAGAGGAAACCCTGTTCGGGGATTCTCACTGCTTTCAAGGGGCTATCTCCCATCTGAGAAGTAACACGTGTGAAAGGAAATGACACATCTCTCAGGTCCTTATGGTGCCCCACAAAAATAACCCAAAAGTCTTCCTCCTCATTCTTGAATTGCAGGGGATGGTAGCTGAAGTTTTTGGGATAGCCAAGCAACACAACAAAAGGATCTTTTAAAGGATGTTTTAAAGCCGAGTCCTAACTAACGGTGACAGGTTGCACATCCCTGAGACAGCAATTCGAATACCTCCACTGAGCACGGGGTCAGGGCTGTTTTCCAAACACGGGTGGGAGCTCCCCACACTGCCCCTTCGCAGGGCACGGAGGGATTAAACACATTTTAAGCTATCGGCTTCCTCTTCCTGCTTACTTTTCTGATTTTTCTATTGCTGAAAGCAGCCAGCTATTTCATCATAAACCCAGATCCACTTTGAAAAAGTGTGAGTCAGCCAGTTAATATATGCTGAAAATTTCTATCACTACCACTCTGCTGTTAAAAGCCTTCTTGAATTTAATCTCGGCACTAAAAAAAAAAAAAAAAGAAAAGGATAAGAAACAGAGAAGATATTGCAAAATGGGAGCTTTCCGCATACTTTAGGGGTTTAGTTAGTTCCATCTATTGCAGCAATATGCATGCCTTTCAAGGCATTTTTTAATATCTGGAATCTAGGTTATATTTTTAAACTATTAAGCTAGCCTTAGAAAACAGTTTCTAAAATATTTAGCTGCCGAAGTTTATACAGCCTCAGAGGAATGCTTTTGGCATCTGGCTCGCTCCGTCCACGGCAATGTCCACATACCTTAGTGTTTATATTAGAGGAGCATACAGTAATGAAAAACAAATGGCTCGATGTGAGACCCCTTCGAGTTCCCCGGCTGCATCAAACAACACAGCAAACCTCTCCTTGGCACGTGCAACAGTCCACCTGGAGTGACAGCCCTGCCGGGTCCCACATCCACGGTAGGAAGCAAAACGCAGCTCATCTTCCTGAAACTCGGGAGATGCTTTTCCGTGGCCTTCAACAGGCTTTGGCTCAGACCGGTTAAGTTCACTCTTCAAGAACTTTATTTTATTTAGACGTTTACAGGTCTTTCCCAGAATACCGTGTAACCACAAAACAACAACAAACAAGCGAACAAACAAAAGGCAAACGCAGCGCTGGGGGTAGCATGGGGAAGACCTCGGCACAGGAACCAAACACGCCGACCGCTCAAGCCTTTACACCATCACTTGTATTTCTCTCCTCCAGACGAAGCCCACAGCTAACAGCAGTCCTCAGCACAGAGCACGCTCGAGGTAGAATGAGGGTCTTCCACGCACAGCAGCTAATTACAACACACGCCAGTTCGAACCCATTGCCCCAGTGCACCATTGCTAAAAAAACTAAGCCCATCATGGTGGAAGGGGACCGCAACCGCTCAGCGGCAGGATGCTCACTGCTCTGCAGGATGCTCTGCAGGATGCTCACTCCTCCGCATCCAAGGCATGGAGCAAGCCAGCCGGGACCCCATCGTGCAGCTCAGCGACACAACTTCCATTACTTACCCGAAACAGCAGAGGAACTTTCTGGCGGAGAGAATTAAGCTTTGGGATATTTTCAGATTTAATAAGCTCAGCGGGGGGGTGGGGGAAAAATCAGGATTTTTTCAATTGTGTGTTTTCAAACATCAAAATTACTGAGCATTTCTTGTATTACTACTTTTTTCTTGGCACATCATAAATTAGCAACTTAATTTCTTTGCCTTCCTAGTCACAATAAAACGGGAACTTTCTGAGAAATGCCATGTGGACCCTGACTTTGGATCAAGTGAACGTGACATCCCTGTGCCACGCTGCTCCTTCCTTTCCCAGGACAAAAGCTCCATCCTCGGCCACGCACTCCCCACCTGCTGAGAGAACCATGGGGGAGGTTCAATGAGTCAAATTGTGCAGCTGGCTCTGGGAGAAACGAAGCCTGTGACACAAAACCCACTGGCACCGTTAGCAGGAGACCTGGCGCAGGGTGGAAATCCCACCCCGCTCCGTTGGTGCATCCAGACCCGGGAACGCTGTCAGATACCTCGGCTTTGGCCAGAGCAGCAGCCACAGTCCCGCTCATCGACCATTACACAACCTCCCCGATGGTCTGCACGCTTTATGAAATTATATTTGGTGGACTGAACATAGATTCTCCATCCTTAAATAGCAAGCGGAGCTGTCTGTACCCTAACATTACAGTTTATTCGTGCCCTGTGGTTTAAAGCCTATGGTAAGAGGCAGGAAAATACATAGTCTGGTGATCGCTAAAGTAGTATGTAACAGAGAGATAGCTTTAACTTAACCATAATTCATCCAGCTGTAAGAGTTTACAGTCCTATCTACTCTTCTATGCTAAACCATAATGGCAAAAATACACCATAATGTACCCGATGTAAACAAGAGCACTAATTGTGGGAGCCTGTGTGCACGCACGCATCTCTGAGGTGTCTGCAGGGCATTCGTCCCCCATCTGCAAAACCACCATGGCAAGAAACACGTGGGCCACAGCCTTTACTCCTGACTACAAGCTCCACCGGCTCAGACGTACATCAGTTTTATTTCCAATCTCATCCCTTTTAAATCGTGACCCTCCGGACGGGTAGGGCAGGCAGCGCTGCGGTACCTCCACTGCCATGTCAGCTGCCGGATCATCGGCAGGAGGGACGCCAGGCAGCTCCGGCTGGTCTCCATATACATCTTTGTTACTTGGCTTGTCCTGTGGTCTCCCTACAGCTTAAAAAACAAGCCAGATGGGAACGGTGTGCCGAGCCTTTCTGCAAGGAAAGCTCCCCAGGGCATCCCAGCATGATTTACACAATTATTCATAACCATACAGTGACCAGACAAAAACAGATGCAGCAACGCGGGGTAATGACTCAGCTGGATTTGGACGGGCCACCGTATGTTGAAATCTTTATAACTCCTCATTCTTTACAACCACTTTGCTCAGAGCTCACCATCCCACCAGCCCACTGAGCCACCTGGTCTTGTTTTTCCAATTTTAACATAAACAGTGAGAGCTGCAACATACTTTTTATCATTAATCTCCTGTCTCCAAAAAGAAATCAACATTGTGTTCCTTGGACTGTAGTTTAATAGCTGTTTTCTCCGTTTGGAAACTACGCCCGCAGTATTGCAAATATCACTTTGAGCAATACCCAAAATTGTGCCCACAAATTCAGATAAAATATCGGCAGTGAGCTACAAGCACTGTGCTCCTTTAGGGCAGAAATCATCCCTTTCAACATACTTCAAAAATATGTAAAGTAAAGAGAACAGCCAAACAGATTATTAAGGGGAATAGAAGACTTTTAGAAAAACATTTAATTCCTTCATAAGTTTAGGGGAGAAGTCTGATTGATATTTGTAATCTTTTGGTGGACAGAGCTGTCATCTAATTTAGCCTGCATGACCGAAAGAATTTAATAAAAGTGTTCCATAGAGTTTTGCTGAAATTCTTTGCATGTTTTTAGTAAGCCTCTGGAATACGATCAAACCTAAAAAGCTGGAGAGGACGGAGACTGAACTTGCAGCTAAAATAATATTCAGGATTGTAATATATGCTTAATAATCGAGTATTCGCGTCCAGCAGAAAAAGTGCCTTAGTGCAGAAACTCCTCTGGATCCCCAGCCATGTGTCCAGGTGCTGCTTGGCATCACGTAGGGGACCCTGGGAACCGGGCCCAGCAGCGAAAACCAGCCCCTGGCTCTGCTAGAAACCTTTCAAAACTCAACCAAACTCACCAGCTCGGGCCTGTCTGCAAAACTTGGGATGCCTTCCTTTGGTGAGAAAGAGTTTTGGAGGAGCAAAGGTGTTATTTCCCCTTGCATCGCACAAGCCGCCTGCTCCCGCCACACGCTTTCAGGTACCGCTGTACTTCCCACACAACTCCCGGGATTCCCGACAGGTCGGGTTTCTCTATTTTAAATTCCAGCCTGCTGAAAACATTGGGTTTGGGGGGAGAAAAACTAGATCTTGTGGCCAATCCTGACCTTGAAATCTGCAATGCTGAATAATTTATGGATGGCTTTTAAATCGGGGCAGCATCATGGGAAACGTGCAGGTTTTCACACGATACTGTTCCCTGTTAACAGCTCATTACGATGTACAGAAGTATATTCCCATTATGAAATACAGCTGGGGTTGTTTTGCTTATGAAGGTCATTATCTGATCACAAGCAAGGAACCCATTTTAAAAGGCTGAAGTTGTGGACTTTTTGAAAACTCATGTGTTTTGAATTTTGTGGCCTGATCATACACAAGCATGCAACAGGAGAATTGATTCTCTCCACTTCCTCTGCTTATTAGCCCTGGAAATAGCATGGAAAAAATTATCTTTTATTAGCAAATACTTTCTTTATTATTTAACCAACCCTTATCGTGAGATTCACTGGTGCCCTCCACTCCACTTTCGTATTTCGCAGCTCCGTTCGGTTTATCCTTTCTGTGGACGGGGGCCTTGGTGGCAGAGGAGTGTGCACAAGCAGAAACTCAAGGCAACATCAACAGCATCATTTTTACTTACCTCTTTCCAAGCTCTAGAGAGCTTTCTCCCTCTTGGGCGGCAACAAAATGCAACGCATATTACAGAAAAACTCAATGTTCCCTGGCACCGAGCACCAAATGCCATTTAAAAATAAGGATATTTAAAACTTTTAAAATATCTGTAAATACCACGATTTGTACTTCTGTCTTAAAAGAGCGAGCATGTGTGCGTCTGTGCACAGGCGGGAATCGCTGCACTTCCAACCACAACATTAGCCCATGGACAGAAGAGCCCATTTTGGCAGGAGGACACCCGAATTGTGGTTTCCTTATGGCCCTTCCAGTTGGATGCACCTTGGCAGCGCAGATGTGGCAGAGGAGAAACCTGTTCCTAATTGTACTCCTATTTCAAGCTCAGCACAACAAGGAGCGATCGTTAATCAAATGTTAATAAAGTGGAAGCAGGCTTTGGAGCTGGAAAAGTCATTTTCAGTGCTTGGAAAAATGACGAGTTGGGCACATCAGCTGTTTTATCAGCTGCTCTAAAAGCAAATTCTGCACTTCCCCGTGCTGCCTGCTTCGAGACGTCTCAGGTTTGACCTGCTGAAGCCGTACTTGGTAGACCAAGCCCCATGCAGCACCTCCTGCCTGCTCTGGGCCGGGTAGGCAAGGGATGGCCCCAGGACGACCTCCCCACGCACTGCTCTTGGGTGCCTGGGGCAACGGGTGCCAACAGGGGTGAACCACAGCTCTGAGTTTATATTGTGGCTCTTCAGCCATAAAAATGTTTTAGTCTTCACTTCTAGCACTCAAAATACCACCTCCTGGAGCAGGAAAAATCCCTACCGTGCACCACGCAGGGTCTATCAGCACAGCAGGACCCCCTCTACTGCCTTCACGGGCTCCAGAGGAGATGCTGAAACTGTCAGTAAATCAGTTTTCCTGGTCACTCTCCTGATAGCACAAAGAAGCTGGTGACAGCAGTGAATTATTGGCCAAAGGGTGGCCCTACTTTATGGATCATCAGCTTAATTCCAGATTAGCTATCAAAACTGACAACATCCCTGTGGGTAAAGGAAGACAGATAAAGACCCCTAAGTGCTGGCAGTAATTAAAATGAGTACGCACTGGACAGTAAATCTCTTCTGGCAGCAGAACAGGCTGCCAAGCCCTTATGAATTGCTCTGGTTTGGTGACGGCAGGCTGATGCCCGGGACAGGATGCTCCCGCGGACACGGAGGTTAAGCCCTTGCTGGCACCACGGCAGGCAGAGGGACCAGCTCCTGCCTGCTCTCCCCCAGGCAGGGGAGGTGTCACTTCCCCAACCCGAACAAATGCTCATTCATCACAGGGCACATGCGAAAAAGAGATTACTTAGGCTTTACGATCAGCTCATTCACCTTATATCCAGTTCCTTCCTCTTCCACCCTGCAGCTATTTATGGCTTGTTTTTGTGCGGCGGTAGGAAGGAACAGGACAGTGTGGGTGCCAAGCAGGGCTGCACCGTCCAGCCCAGCCTGCTGGGGACCTGGGCAGTCCCCGTCTGCTTCTGGCTCATCCTGAGCCCCGCATCGATGCCGACGCCAGAGAAATGCTGCTTTTCTCTTAGTGAGCTGTTACAGCTCCTTCTCTTCCTTTGCATTTCTGAGACCAAACTATCACCGGTCCTTCAGCACCCCTTCCTACACACTGCCATCCACCTCCATCAAACACAGACATCCCTCAAACTCCAAAAACCCTATCATTAAACCAATCATTGAACACACGGTTGGACCAGGCAGTAGATGATGCCTTCAGCACCTTGCTGGAGTCTGCCTGGACCTTTTCCTGCCAGGGTCGGACAGACTCCTACGAGCTATCACTTCTCTAGAAATGACATAGGATTGTAGCTATTTACTGCAAATACGCCCTTGCAGCTCTTCTTCGCTTTGCCTAGGCTGACCTGCATCATTTCCTCAGTCCCAGCCTCTGCCACTGTTCCAGATCTGGTGCTACTCATGCCAGAGCATCTCCTAAGGACATCTGGTGCACAACCTAGGAAACCTGTACCTTGATAAAGGGGAGCAGAATGCCACGTTAATCCCATGAATGCACTTTTAAACA
>NW_008825532.1:4522419-4578988 GCF_000699105.1 Pygoscelis adeliae
TGGAAGAATTAAAGGAAAGAAAGTCACCAAGAGAGCTGATCCCACCGGGCACATAACCACCCATGCCTGTCAAGGGTGGAAAAGGCATTACAAAGATGCTCCCTTCCTTGCTGCCTGCAAGAGCTGTCTGCCTCGACCCCCTTCCACACCGTTTCTTCACTGGCATTGTATCCCTGCTTCTTCTCCCCCCAAAGTTTCTCAGTCTCATATCAGCAGCCTTCCCCTCTCCTTTCCACCCGCTCTGCGTCACTAGACAGGAGAACCTGGACCAATTTCTCCACCTGTCAAGCAGCCACCCCTCGGGGGGTTGGCAACTGAGTGAAGGAGGGGTGTGGGAGCCTATGTGGGCCAGGACCCATCACTGCTATTATCCATATTTTCCATATTTTGTTTAGTTATGTTGGAGCAGAACCCCACTCTGCCATCCAAACACCACTCAGGAAGGCCCAAAGCGCACATCACCAGAAGATAAAACATGAGACAACAAGCAAAGTAGGAGCACAAGGAACAAGAAGACAACATGGGCAGAGGTGGAGCAATCAACCACCTCACTGCCATCATGTCCTTCATACATCTGAGCAGGGATGGCCTGGAAGGAAGGTGCCCTAGATGCAAGAGCATCTAGGAGGACACGTAGGTATCAGACCACCTTGAGCCATCTGCTAAAAAAGCCCCACGTTTCTCTAGAGGGGGACCGTGCCCAAGGCAGGGAGTGCAGCAACGAGCGGGTCCCTGCAGCCTCCTCGCCACCCAGTTCAGCCCAGCCTGCGTCGGAGCGGCTGGGAGATTTCCTCTTGGCTCAGGCTCCAGCACACGTGGCTGCTCTCCGGCTGTCAGCGATGTCTGCTGAGGCCGCCTGCAAGACAAACATCTCGTCCTTGGCACCAGGTAGGAAACAGCAAGCCGAGAGCTGCGCCGGAAGGATTTTCCCCCCGCCTTCTCCTTCTGCCACACCAATGAGGCAAATCTCTGTCCCAGCCGCTTCCCTTTTTCCCTAAAAGCTCCCAGCGGAGAGGGGCTTCTCAAATCATGTATTTGTGTGCATAATGTTGTCTTGTACAGAGGTTTCTGCCAGAACAGCAGCCCCTCTCCCCCTGGCTGCGTCCTGCCCTCCCTGGGGGCTGCTCTTTCTAGCTTTACTTTTGCATTTACTTCACCCCAAGGCACTGGAAGCCCAAAAAGCAACTGCAAGCAGTTCTGCTGAATGTCCCCAGCTCCACAGAGCTGTCACAGGGAACTGAACAACTGCCTCATAAGCCAGTTACCTCCCATCAGACAAGACAACCCCAGTGCAGGGCTAATTTACCAAGCCATTGATTTCAGCAGAGACTTAAATCAGGCAGGAGGAGGAGGACACCATGGCAAACACCCCCCAAACCTGTTAGCTAGGGCAGAGCGAGCGGCCGGTCTGCCCTCCCTGGGGACCCACCGGCCACTGCACTGGGGCAGGTTGTGCCTAGCTGAGCCCTGGGTGTGCTCCTTGGGAGCTGGGGGTCCGGCGGCCTGGAGCATCGCGTGCCCACCTCTGCCACCCAACAGCCACCGCTCCGTCCTGTGTGGAGAGGAGACCAGGGAGACGGGAGCGGGGTCCGCAGGCAGGACGGGGCTGGTGATGCTGGGGAAGGCGCCCAGCTGGAGCGGGGAGCCCAGAGCCCCAGGCCCTGCTGCCACAAGTATTTATGCACTTCACACTAAACAGGCATTCGACTGAGACAAACCAGACCAGAAATAATGCCAGGAACAGGGTCTCTCCAGCCTCTGTGGTCCCTAATTAATGGCGGATGGCTGAGCAGGCTCCTGGGCAAGGTCACAGCTCTCCTCTGCGTTCAGAGCATGGCTGCTGCTTGCTAAAACCCAAAGAGGAGAAAATTTAACTTCATGGACACATTTTTTCCAGCATCAATATTGGCACCTGCCTCCTAGGATGGGTCTACAAACAGGATAAGAAAACATCCAGGTTCCATCACGGACGCTGCTGGTACAGTGGGGTGCAACTCATCACCGATACTGAACGCATCCACCAGAAACAGACCCTGGAAGGCTCAGGCCCCCGGAGCTGCAGGCAAGAGGAGCCCTGCCCGGGGTGATTCTCCCACGCATATGCACAGCCACCAGCTGAGCAGCTGAAGCAACTCAGCATTTAAATTAGGTTCAAAGCTGGTGACTTTATACCCTCCCCCAGCGAGACCCAACACTCACAGAGGAAGCCCTGAAATGCACCTACATGAGTCTCACCCTCAGCATTTAGGAACGTATGTGCTGCACAAAAAGGTCAGTAAAACTCCTTCCCCACTGGTAGGCGGGAGGCATTCAAGGGGTCCTGCCAAAAATAAAACGTAACTTCCTGCCCGTCACGATACGTCTTGATGGCTCAGACACCCATCCTCAGCCAGCTGCCTCCCAGCTCCCCATGCTTCACAAGACAGCATCTTCTTCCATGGGTCCTCAGAAAGGCCAGCCAAGGACATTTTCTTCTTTTAAATATTGTTCCCTCACAATACAGTCGAGTGAGGCCATAGGCAATAAATATCACCGAAACCTAAACTTCCCTGTTTGCTCTCACAGTTTTATGTGCTGTGAGGGCCATCTCTCACAGCACGTGCTCCAACAGCAAGAGCACTAAAATACAACCCAGCCTTTGCAGTCAGTTAGGTGCCAAAACCAAACTAAGAAGTTTAATGAGCAACAGCATTAACTGAGAGAGTCCTCCTGACCGTGAGGGTTATTTACACCTGCCCCAACACAGACAGGTCAAAGCAGTCTCGCTGACTGGGGACAGGGTTTGCCAGCACAGAGACCTCCCTAATTACAAACATCTGCTTTGCCAGCAGGTGTAACAAGAGGAGCAAGATTACAAATTATTCATTACCTAAAATGTACAAAACTTCTTGCACTTTCTGACAGCAGCACAGCTTGGATGAAAGCTGCAGCGGTCTGTGCCGGCCAGTCTATCCCACCATGGAGGTGGGACAGAGCATCAAGAGAGGTCCCAGGAGAAGCCTTGGCTTCTTACCAAGCTGAGCCAGTGCTTTAAAAAAGGGACCACCCTTTCCCAGAACAGGATTGCTGGGTGGGGTGTAGGTCCGTTGCCTCTTCTACTTCAGATCAGGAAAGTTCTGGTGACATTTGCTGCAAGAACAAAGCTGTTGAGACCAGAAGATGACCCGCTACAGCCGGCTAACATCTTTCTGCGCACAGTAGTAAGACACCTTGCTCTGCCCTTTCCATCAAAGGGATGCCAAACCAGTGAGTGCTTTCAGTTCCTTCAATGCAAGTTACATGCAAATCCAAAGCAGGCTGTATCTGGAAGGACTCCTCTGCTACCCATCTGTGGCTGGTGTCGTGGACCAGATACACGTTAATGCCTTTGGGAGAAAAAAATGCCATAAATGGATCTTGTTCCCACTGCAGAGTGATTCGGTGAAGTGGCAGAATTACTCTAGGGAAATCCCCAGCTCCGACCCTCCCAGCGCACAGAGCAGCTAGGGATGGAGCGGGAATCTCACAGGCATCCCAGCTGACGGAAACAGCGCCTGCACACCATGCGACAGCTGGGCACAACGCTCCCGAAGCAAAGCCCGGGATGCAGGGCGGTCCTCCCGCCGGAGCTGGCCCTCCCTGCCCGCAGCGGGTCTGACAGCGCTGCTTTTTCCCCCCTTCCCCTGAGAACATCATCGCTAAGCGGGTTACACGACGTCCGGCTGGAATAAAAGGTAACATTGTTAACGAGGCTTTTTCTCAGGAACAAAAGCAATCAGATTTGTTCTGCGGCCAAGAAGACCATAGGCTACCTTCCAGGCCTGCTCTGGACGATGAAGATTAGCTCCCTGAATCCCAGTCCCCCCTCAGCCTGAACCACACTTTAAAAACCTTGACGTTAAGTCAAATTTTGGAGAAAAACACATCAATGAGAAACCTACCAATCATCGCCCTAATGCCAGCGAGGGCTACGTGCTTTGTTACTGGGACCATCAGGGAGGACACCTACCCCAGACATCTACTGATTAAATTACCAGCCTGAGTCACAGCACAAGGCAACACTCAATACAGCCCAGAATAACTGTAATTAACTGTTAATTTGGTATCAACAGCTCCACTTACACTGGTGTTTTGCTGCACAAAGGATTCCTCCAGGTTTATTTCCTCCACAACAGGATAAACTCCAGCGCTGGTACAGGATATCTGGTGTTTGTTTTAAAGCACCGCTGTGCATCAGCTGCATATTTTGGACACAAAAGCAAATGAATCCCCTTTAAAGGTATTTTTTTTCCAGCTGATTTCCACGTTATTGTTTGGAGGCTGGTCCCTGCAGGACACACCTGAGGCACCTGCCTCCCCACTGGAGCTGAAGCCACAGGGGCAAAGTTGAATCCCTTCTCATGCATAAGGCCACAGCAAACAGGGAATTTCAGGGAAGGAGAGTGATAAAACGCTATTTATGTCACCCAAAGGTTGTGAACGCCAAACAATAAACTAGTGTGGAGACCAGCCAAAACCGCCACCCTTCCAAGCTCAGCCCCGGCAGCTTCCCAGTCTTGCTGAGAAAAGCAAGGAGCTGGATTCACTGCCCGGGAAAGCTTTGCTGCTCCTATAGTCTCAACTGAGCTAAACATCTATTCCAATACTAGGTAAGTGGTGAAACACCACCGATGAATAAAGTAACCTCCGGAAAGGCAAGTGGGATTAGCAAAAAGGTGAGATGTTCCTTTTTCATACCGATAAAGGAGATACACGGTTTCACATGGAAACGCACCTTTCCCAGTCCTCTTCCATATGTTCCTGAAATTCATTGCCAGGGAAAGGACAAATGAAAGTAGGAAGGATAAGGAAACAGTGAATCTTGTCTCAAAAAATGACAGCTCTGCAGTCCCATTATTTACCAAAAAAAAAGGGACATATGGGGATGGACCAAAGGACTTGGGTGCTCCAAGGAAAATCCTACAACGAATTATTTTCTCCAAAAACTGGCTGATATGAGGACTTCGGATATCGATGGGCGTTTTGGCACTACCTTCAATAAGAACAACCGGCCAGTAAGAGACAGTCATAGCTGGGTTTACACAGCACACAGGAGATGCTCAGGCCCTCAGCACAACCCCGAGTTTCGGTGTCACTGAGCAGTATCAGAAATGTGCCTATTTACCGCCCTTTCCTTACTGAAAATGGGAAATACCTCACATTCCACAGCAAATGTAACTGCACAAGCAGTAAAAGCATGGGGCTTAACAGCACAGCCCTTACGCTCCTGTCTCGTGCAAGACCACAGGAATAACAGGCGAGAAATTTCAGCAAACACAGCCCATATTACACATCTGTTTAAAAACACACACACACAAACGCACCAGGTCCAATTAATCTTGAGCTGTTAAAGAAAATCCATTTTGGGTGACCTGCAGGTACAGTGTTCCCACAACAAACCCAATAAAGCCGGGACGTTTGCAGATAGGGTCCCGACGGGTGATAGCTGGCGCAGGCAAACGCCGCTCTTACTAAGATGGGCAGGAGGGGTTTGGGTTTAAAAAGCAACCCGACAATCAGATATCTTCAAATTTAATTATGTTCTTGTCACAGAGGGTCACACTTCCCCTGATTTAACTGGCCTGACAAAATCCTGTAATTGCTGCTTGCATATGGAGTCGGAGAGCATTTACCCGGCATGTTAACGAAAGCTGAGGCACGGCTCAGAAGGAGGATGGAGTTAGTCTTTAAATACCAGGCCTAGACTTGGTGGAGCTATAGATTATTTTGTGTCGTAAAAGAAGAATTAGCTGATCCATTCCAAAATGCATTTATCATTAAAATAAAAATCTTCTGTCATTTTATTTAATAGGCTTAGTAAGAAATAAATGCAATATCTGGTTGCTTTCAACAACATGTGGTTTTAATGTTTTAATTGTTACAAACTGTTTAATAATGTTGAACAAAAGGCATGTCCAAGTAATTACTGTGTTTACTAACATTTCTTTTGAGGACTTGATAAATTATATTACACATATACAGCACTTCAGACATCGTAGTGTTAACTTATTAAATTTAAAAGTGGAAAATTAGCCAAAAGCGACTTGTTTTGGTGCAATTTAAATATCATATTTTCAAGTGATAAGCATTGTGCATCACATTATTTAACAATCTGGCAGTTTGTGCATTTTTCTAATTATTATGCTGCTTCATCTGGCTAGGGAATTAAAATACAGTGGGAATAATAAACCTCACAAAGCCTAGCAGGCCACAGAGAGATGTGATTCCACCAAATCCGTCAAAGTCACAGATTCTTCTGAAGGGGAAATATATTCCCGAAAAATCCTCAGCTCCCCAGGGTCTCCCATAATAAACTCAATAGTTTTCCCTGCTTGGAGCCGCCCGGGACAGGGTCTGGCGAGGTGGCCCCCCAGGACCCCAGGTCTCCCCTGGGAGCACCCACAGCCGCCCCGAGCTGCCCCGTGCATGGAGAGCAATCATCGCACCATCCAGACAACCCATTTTCAGGTTCCCCGTGTGCCCCAAGCACGGTCTGGATCTGACCCTTTGCTACCCCAAGCATCGTCCCCCCGTGGCGGTGGGGAGACAACCCCCCCTCGCCAGTCCCCGATGCTCCACCATACTCTATATTTTGAGCAAAGAGGTTGAGAGAGACTCGGGCACAAGGGCATCGCGCTGTTCCCAGCCTATTTTGTTTACATTTGATTCAATCAAGTTGTGGCCTTTTGGCCTCTTTCCAAATTAACTTCTGCGTGACCTCTGCCATGCCCTCTCCCAGCAGCCAGGCCGCAGGAAAACAGCCCATTAAACCTAGAAACAAATATAGGACATATTGGTTGATCAACCCAGCTTCAAACGCAGCTATTTAAACGCCGGGTCATGCTTTTTTGCGAACTTCAAGTCTATTTTGTCTTCGGTCATTCGCACCTCTGGGCCTCCTTTGTTTTTTTTCCCCCTCCAGCTAGAGCTCCGTGTTTTACTGCCTCATAAAACTTCTAAATTTTGTTCTCATCCTCCCGTAAACCCCACGAAGAGCAACACGAGGCGCTTTCACATGGGGCTCGCTGCAGGACCCGGGTCTTTACGCCGAGCACGTGAAGAAAGGCAGCGAGATCCTGCTTGGGCGGAACAGCTGTGACACTCCAAGAAATTGTGTGTTCCCGTTATTTCCAAGGAAATAAATCAAAGTGGGTTTCTCAGGGTCTGTGAAAGCGTATCGCCTGGATTCCGATCCCCAAAGGGTTTTTTTTTCAAGAGCTTATATGGTAGTTAGATTTCTGGCTAGAGAATATGCAGTATGATAAAAACACAGTCCCTATATGGGGCAATAAATTACAGATTGTTTGATGTGGAAACCAAAGAACTGTCAAACTCCAGTATATCTGAAATATTCTAAATGAGCCCTTAACTCCAGTGTCTGGAAATGTACAATATGTTTCCAGGCCCTTCAGTCTTGTAAAGACACATCTCCCCCAGTTAAGTTTCCTTTTATGGATTTTATTCTTCATTTTTGGTGAGTTTTTTCTCCCCCTTTTCTTACAATATTACACTCTTCCTCCTGGAGATGGTCCTGTGATAAACACCAGGATTTATCTAAGCATAAAAAGGGATCAGAACTGGGCACAATCTTAAACAGGTAAGTGCAGTAAGGATGGGGTAAAGCATCCGCTTCAACGGTATCAGAGCCCCGTAAGCACTGCAGAGAGCACACAGTCAGCTGGGGACCCAGAGGGACAGGAGGGAGGACCAAGAGTGTCCATCGGCTGATCTGGTACCCACAGTCTCCATCCCTGCTGTATCCTCGCACCAGCATCACTCAGATCTGCTCTCCAGAGCCTTTCCTGGGAGGAGGTTCAATAGGAGGCCACCAATGTGGAAGAGCACCCGGGACGTGGGACATGGACACCACGGCTCCCACCTCCACACGTATCTGTTAAAACTTGAACCTCATCCCCATCTGTCAGCCACCTAAACATCCCTGTGGTGGGAGGAAAATTGAATGACCAGAGGAAATAGCTCACCTTGCACACCATTTTTTGCCTAGGGATGCTACCAAGTGACAAAAAAAACCTGAGCAAGACCTCATGCTTACACAGAGTAACCTTTCAATTTCAATATAGTTTCACGTGTGGGATGAGTGAAAACCCTTCTAGCTAGAAACAGACCCCATCCACTCTGGGAAATAAAAGTTAGGAACCAATTCCAACTCATTTTCCTGAAGGTGACCCTTGGCCTCCCAGCTGAGATAACAATGCTAATATTTATGGATGGGCTGTTCATGCCTCTGGGCACACAGCAAAAATAACTCAAATCAAAACTTGGTAGACATCTAACAGAATTGAAAAAAAAATAATCCTTACTTCCAATATGGCAATAATAAACCATCTCGCCCACCAACGCACGAAAAATAGCACCACCCACAATCACACGTTCAGGTGAAACAAAAATGGTCTGGAGTCTCGATGTGATGAGTAGGCACCACCGAGGGGGACTCATCCAGAAAGGATCGACTTGAGACAGCACACTACTCAGGCAGTGAGCTTTATTCACTCATTTATTTTAGCTTGATAAAAAGTGCTTGAACCAAACTACTACAATCTGGCAAACTTTTACTTCCCCTTCTCACTGGGTTAAGTTTTCTATACTCCTTTCAGTCCACGTGGATTTTGTTCTAATGCATAAACACCATTCTCATTTCAAACTGCAGAAGTTTGATGAGACTTTCTCATATATATGTGCGCACTTACCCAGATTCAGTTTGGGAAGACACTAACTAATGAACGAGCATGATTTCCACACACAACACATTCGCCAAACTCAAGCAAGCTCAAAAATGTGGCGTACTGCTGAAAGAACACACATTTTTCAGCAGCGTGAGCAGCCTAGAATAAATCGAAGCCAAGTCATCAGCAAATTACAGACATTAGCAAAAATCTACAAGTAAAAGTAAAAGCTGTGGAACTCCTAACAAAAATTGCACCAGCTAGCATGGCTCCTGAGTCTACCCACATCCACAAAATCCAAGCTGCACCTCCAACACAACACACGGGGAGGAATTCATTACATGCTTCTAGATTCACAATTTACTGGTAGTCACATGGGGAATCCAGTTTACAGCTCTGAGCACTACAAACACTCGAAGAGATGCTCTTTTCTCCAAAAGATTCTGGATGTTTGAAAACCCTTAAAAGGTGCTGTTGGCTTGAGCTTGGTGGATCAGGAGATTTTCACTCCTCCCCAGCCTGGGAGTCCCCACCGCTTCCCAGATCCGAAGCCAACACCTGAAAAACACAACTGTAATTCATCCAGAGCTGCTCCTTCCACATTTCCTACTCCTTGGCGTTCAAGATGCGTTCCAGATGTGAAGGAGAGTGCAAAACTTCGGTAGGCCAAGAAAATAAGTGTGATGGTGAGCTATGACACCACAAATCCCAAATTTAAGTGACCTCCCCAGTTACTTTCCCGGTATATAAGCTACTTACCACAGACTAAAGACCCTCCGCAGGCATAGCTAGGTTCATAACTAATTTTCACAAATCACTTCCCATTTTCTGCTGATTTTATTCTCAATCCCCCTCTTTCTCAAACACAACTTTACAAGAGGGTTTGATATTTTTCAGACTCTTACACTTACGCCGTTTAAACCAAAACAACTCACCTGCCCCCCATAACGTGTTCCAATCCAATACTGCAAGCCAAGGAGGGGAAGCGCTGTAAGAGATCGTGACCAAGCTGACCATATTCACCCCCTTACCACCATTTTTCCCAGAGCAGCGGCTGACAAAGACACTCTGCTGCTGTAAACAGCTGAGTTCAGCCCGGCGATGTTTATCCAGGGTCTCTTGTTCTACGAATCTCCACTTCTCAGCAGCCTGAACTGTTCAGCAAAGACCTAACTTGACCCAATCTGGCAGCCAGCATTTCACAACCACTTTATGTCAGCAGTTTCAAGTACACTAATAACCATGTTTTGTTCGGTGCGACTTTCTCACTGTGAACGGCAAAATATCATTATCACCTGCAGGTTGAAGCCTGCCCTCTACCCCATTTAATAGGGAGCTGATTATGCTATTTCCCACCCCCCCCACTTTTAATAATTATGGGCTGTTGGCAGATGGCATGGCTCGGCGCGGGGGGAGGCATGCGGGAAGGCAGAGCGGGCTGCGCTGCCGCTGCCCACGTCGGCTCCCGTGTGCCTGGGTGATCCCGGGGACCCTGAAACCCTCGCTGCATCCCGCTCCCAGACAGCAGCTAATGAGGCGTGCCTGCATCGGAAGGTGCAGGGGTTAAACCGGGAACTGCTATGAAAACAGTCCCTGGCAGTTGCGGGGGCAGGAAAGCAGAGGTTAGCAGAAAAGTCGCTAAGCCAGCAACTCCAGACAGACCAGCCCTCACAGCCCACCCGGCCGGGAAGCAAAGCTGGGCTTAACCCCGGGAACATGCCGCTGCCCAAAGCCTCATGCCGGAGAGACCCTGAACAAGGTCCCCACCAGTAAGAGCTCTCTCAGGAGAGACTGGGCAGCTCAGCTGTATTAACAGACAGCATTACTGCCTATTTGCCCTGCAAGGTCCCAATACTGTGTGCCCCTGGAAAGTACAGAGGTCCAAGCCATCAGTTGTACTGAAAAACATCCCCTCTACGAGTTATTCAGTGACACAGAGAGGAGAGCGGAGTCCAGAGCGGGACCCCAGCCTGGCTGGCCTGAGGCAACGCTGCAGAAGAGCTCTGGGAGGTTAACAATTGCAAGCTGAATGCCCACAGAGGTGCCACCTAATCCCTTGGCAGCGGTGGGGCTTGTTCACAGGCTTAACCTGGCCTGGCATGATGGGTAGAGACAAGATACTGCTTGTCCTGGCAAGGATGCCAGGTCTGAGACCGTGGGAAGGAAGCTCCCTCCCCAGCAGAAAGGGTCTCATCAAGCTCTGCCATTTCCCCATTCAACGGTAACTTGCCCCAGTAGTGACTGGGAGTGGATGCCCAGGGAGATATAGCAAAGAAACAAGTGACCCTCTCTGCCAGCCATGAGCGATGCCAAAGGGGAGTCCTCCAACCAGAGGGGACATCAGGCACATGCCACATAGACCCCTGCCAGCACCTTGTGCTCGGGGGCACCACAGCAGCTCCATCTTTCTTGGTCCTCCATCATGTGGGAGATGGATGCCCAGCAGAAGCACACCGCAAGGATGCATCCACGCACCCTCCTGGGCGCAGGCTGAGCCCTGGAGGGCTGCAACGCACGTGCCCTGCAGCTCCCACTGCACCCGCAGAGCACCACACCAGCCTGCATGAATCAGGACCTGCCACACCGGCCCTGCGAGCCTCGTACTGCGCGGGCCCTGGTACTGTGCGGGGCCAAGGCAGCACTGGCTCTGCATGCAGCGGCAGAAGATAGAGATGCCCTGGGTTGTCTGGCTGAGCCCTAAGAAAGCGTGGGGGAGACCAGACTGATTTGGAAACCGCCCACTCCGGAGCCACCATCCCTGCTGGCATGCCTGCAACAAACCTGGTTGATGTGTTTCAGCTTGTCAATAATCTGGCTGATCACTGGCTCGGAACCTTTCATCTTCACCTCGTGGTTGCCAGGCTGAGCTTTTGCTCCATTCCTTGTGATTTGGGGACTGTACCTGTGGGAGTGAGAACAGAGGAGACCACGATGTGATGGGCTAATACAGAGGAGATCTTTAAAGTTCAGTACAAACAAAAGAAATCCTAAGATAAGGACCAGCCCCCTCCAAAACAGAGTGCAAAACAGTTAATAATGACAAAGAAAAGCAGAAGATTCCCATAAATATTTCTGCTCTGCCTTTGCAAAGCAGCAAGATGATATACTTGTATCACTTGAGGACAATGAAGTCCTTTCCAGTCCATTAGTAACCAAGGAAGATGTTAAACAGTATACAACAGGGATAAATATTTTCACATAACTTGCACCCAAGAGTCCTAAAAAAGCTGGCTCAGAAATTCTGGCTTGCTCATGTTTGTTTAAAATAAATCTTGGCAGACCACAGAGACTCCAGTACAAGAGCAGTAGTGTTGTGCCCACAGCCAAAAAAATGAGTGGGATGACCCAGTTAACTGCAAGCTGATTTGCATAACATCAACCCCCTTGCAAAATAATGACTATCACTGATGTGTGACTTCAGTAATAAAGAATTAAAGCATCAGAATATAATTAATGCTGTCAACATTGCTAATGGAAAATAGGTGTTGTCAAAAAATCCTGATTTCATTCTTTGATGAGATCCAGCCTTGGGGATCAAAGTAACTGCTTAGACAGAACGTACCCTGACTTTGGTGCGGTGCTGGGCTCTGCACCATGCGATATCTTGATTTACACAGGTACCGTGCAAGTCAGTAAAGCACCTGTAAAGCAGATTAAGAGCTGGCAGAGCGATCTCCAGATGCAGCTCTCCACAGGGACCCTCCCTGAGCTGCCAGGGCAGCTCTGCAGAGAAGGGCAGCCAAGCCTGCACTCAGCTTTTTCGTTGGCAATTAGGAAAGAAATATAAATTCACTGCTGCAAAATGTATGGAATGGCAAAGTTTATCAGAGCGAGAAAAGTGAGGAGAAGGACAGAGGGATCGCTGCATGCTTGCCTCTGGAGGAACGCGTTTCTACGCTCAATACCTGGGTAGCAGCTCGTGATGCTCAGGACACGAGACACGCACGTCCGCACCAACCTCAAACTCTGCTTCAGGACCAGAGCAAGCGGCTGCCACCACTGACGGCTGGCAGGGCACAGAGCACACTGGTGCCTTCTTGAGCTGTGGGTTGTTGGTATTCATCACAGCCCCAACGACAGGCCGCGGTACTCTACAAGCACAAAACAAGTCCTCGTCTCCAAAAGCTGACAGCCTGAGCACGCGCTGCCAAACCCCGGCACAGCCTGCGAAAGCGAGATTGCCGAGATAGCGCCAAACATCAGTCTGCTTTACTGTATGACTGTTTTTCCGGTGCCGTGGGTAAACACGATGAATATTCCTTTCTGCGATTCATCTCCTACACATCATGTCTTCACCCAACTCCCAGCCCCAGTGACTGCCTCCCCATCTGCCAGCTCCCCTGCCCACTAGTCCTTCATCCCCACACTGCCGGGTGAGCTCGGGCAATGACAGTGGGCCCATTTCACAGAGGCTTTGCGGAGGAACTTCAGCAGGGATTTAAAGGAAGGGAAGGAGACAGGAGGAACAGTGGGGCCAGCTCAGGGAGGATGCTTTGCTGGGGAAGAAAGCAAAAGGCATAGGGATATTCAGCCACAACAGCTGTCAGGGCACACTGAGGGTTTTGGGGATACACAGGAGGTTGGCCCCAATTAAACTCTAAATTAGGAATGAGACCGACTCAGACATGTGGGGATGCAAAGGCAACCCTACATTTATACTGGTGCAGCAAGAATCTGCCCCTGACCTGAAATATTCCCATCATTTAAAATACAGGACAGAGGCTGATTTCCACTCCAAGGCTTTTTTGGAGCAGGGGTTAGATGTACAGGAGTGCCCTGCATCCCCAGCCGGGTCCCCAGCGCTGGGCACTCCCCGTACACAGCTCAGCTGAGGGCTGACAACCCTGCAAGATACTCCACTGGAAGAGATGACAGATGAAAGAAGGATGGGAGAAAGGAGATGTTTGTGCCTCTAACAGAGGAGCACACGCCTGTGTATATTCCTGTTTCCAGATGTAAACAGCTTGTACAAGTACAGGAGAAGCATCACTGCAAAGCAGAGACGTCCGCTTGGGTCTCCCAAGTCTCAGCAGCTCCTCAACACTGGGGCAGCTACCTGCACAGTCAATCCACACCACGCAGCGCTTCAACTGCAGCATGGTGCTGCTCAGGCGTACCATACTGAGTCCAACAGCTCTGTTCTCCACCCAGACACCTTTCCCCATGCTGGTGCCTCCAGTTAGGACTCAACGTTTTGCAAAACACACTTTTTTTTTTTAATAGTTTCATTATCCTGGGAAGTACAAAACACAGCTATACCTGAGACACAATAGCTCCCTGTTCAGAAAAGCAGTTACGCATGCAATTAGAGGCTTGTAGGCTGAAAGCTAAGTGACTGGGAGAAGTAGGGCCAGAGAGCGTCAGGCTGGATGCCAGCCTGCAGCAGCCCATACCCAGGAGAAGGGCTGGTTTCCTGGCACAGATGGCCGGTGGGACCGCATGCTCCGAGCACCATCTCGTGGGAAGCCGCGGCTGCCGCAAGCACAGACCTGCCCGGCTCTGCAAATACTTGGGCTTAACTTTTTGCAGGGGAATAGGCATCGGGAGCAGCGAACCATTAAACCTGCTGCTCATTTGTCACACAGAGACTTAATGCCACCATGCCAACCTGACAAACACATCTGGTGACTGAACATAAACATCCTCAAGACACTTTACTTTTTAGATGCCAAAGAAATTACCATTTTTGGTGTCACTGTAAGTTTAATTTAAAGCACTGATGGAACTTTAAAGTACATTGCTGAAAAGTCTCCTGCAGTTTAAGAGATTTAACTAGCAGGGTAAATCTCCCACAGGTTTTAGCAAGAGCAGAACCAAGCCCGTTTGGTGCATACCTAAATTAATACAATCTCTCTCCTAACAGTTTTATACAAAGAAACTCAATAGCTTGGGTTTGAGTGGGCGAAACACCTTCTGAAATCCATGCAATGACTGCCAGAGAGGATTTCTGTAGCCTACACAATGTCGTACAGGAGGGAGGAAGACAGTGCTACAGCAGTAGTACACCATAATTACGTGTCCAAAGACTGAAAATTGTTCTCCAAAGGCTCCGCTGGGGTGGTGAGGACCTCAGATCACCCTCCCCAGGGGGACAAGTCTACCAGAGAAGGAAGCAAACCTGAAAGCATTTGCAGAGGGATCTCTCCCTAAAACAGTGATGCTGGAGAAGCAGAGTGCCACCACCTGGTGCTTCCCACCTGGCTAGGCACAAGGGTACGAACTAGGCCCAAAATGAACCATTTGCACCATTACACAAGTCATTTGCAGCAGCAAGGCAGTGGGTACTGCAAGCTGCACATCTTTGAGCATGAATCGCAAAGAAGCAGATGCACGGGGACACGCTACATCCGAAGAGCCAGAGACGACCTCCTGCGTGGCTTGGGTACTTCAGGGCATGCTGCCTCCGCACTGCTGAGCTGAGACCTCCCGGTGCGCTTGGGTATGAGGGCGACACCAGCTCCCCCTCGGCTGTGCCTCTCTCTGCCCATGCACCAGGGCTGGGCTGGCACACATTCAGGCATGCGGGATGCAGCCAAACAAAGGGTTAAAGACTTTGAAATGTAGCTTCAGTGAAGGATGGACATTCCTGAAATGCTAGAAAAGCTGGAAAAGGCAGCTGGCACCCCTCCCTGCAGCCTGGGCCAAGCAGCCAGGCCTTAATATGGCAGAGAGATGCCTTTGCACACCCCATCGAGCCAGAGGACAGGGGGCTCCCAGGGCAGTCCCCATGCAGTCTCCCCTGCGTCCCACAGAGCTGCTGCTGGGCTGGTGGACTCGCAGATGCCATTGCAAAGCAAAGCCAAAGCGTCACCTTCTTCCCACGTTCCCCAGCCACAGCTCAGCAAAGGAGAAATCTCAGAGCCACCTCGAGCTGCTTTCAACATATGCCAATAAAACAGCCCCTTCTGCAGGACACTTGTGCTACTTCATGAAACCCATCACATACCTCTGCCATGGTGATATGGGCATTGAACAGCAAATATGCACAGTGGTTAAAGTCCACCCCATGGTCGCAGGGGGTCCCTGCGCTAAAGGGATATCAGTGTTGCAACATGAGCATGGTCTGGCTTCCACTTCACAAGCAAAGCCCAAAATACTTTCCTCTTTGACGTGTGTTGACGTCAGTCAGCAGCATCTCCTTGCCTGGGCTCCCTGGGTATGGGCTCTTGCTGGGGACATGGTATTTTCCAAAGACAAATGTCGCGTTGTAAAGTGTGCTGATAAGCAGCCCTTGCTAAAAATGACTTTAAAGACAACCACCTGATGAAAACACTAATGATCTGAGGTCTTCTGTGGGGACAGCACAACTACAAACCCTTCCTGCTCCTTCTCATCCACCAGCCATAAATGCCAAAGTATGCAGTCAAATTAAGGGATTTTCCCCTCCTTTCCTCCCCACCATCCACAAATGTCTCCGTGAACATTTGGTCATTCCAGTCCAAATGCAGCTCCTTCCAGGCTTTCATTTCAGAGCAAGGAAGACAAGAGGACAAATGCAATTTTAATATATGGCAATGAATGTAAAATGCGTGTTCATCCTACTTGGCCAGGCTAAGCTTAGAGATCAGTTACTGCAATGCCTGACATGATTTAGGGAAAGTAATCCTGTAAGTCAAACATAAAGAATTACACCTTTTAGCAAAAGGAAAATAAGTTTGTCATTCAAATAACAATTAATTTATGCCTGCCTTCCAGTTGCAAAGTATTTATTCAAATGCAGCTCCACAATTTAAACAGCGTGGTATCCCTTGCAGGCTCTTCCTCTACTGTCTCTGTTCACTGAATCATACTTGTTTGAGGGAGTGGATGGGGGACAAATACAACACAGACTGCTACAAGACAGGAGTACAAGAGAAGAAGTTTCATTGCACAGGACTTAATAATCGAGCTTGAGATAGCAGCATTTCCAGCATGCACAACCCCCTGAAGCTGCTCTGCATTTCAAGACGTGACTTACTACAGGCCGTGTGGGCTGGTGATACCGAGTCCTCACCACACAGGAAGCAAAAAGATATGAAAAAGGGGAGACAGGAAAGAAAAGTTTCTCCCCCACATTCCTGGCAGGAACCCAAGTCAGCTGGTTTTCATGGGTCAGTAAAGGTGGGCACAGTGGTGATGCCAACATTTTACTCTCTCCGGCCCTGCTGCCTTTTGGTTTAGTGGGACAACCTTAGTGTCACATCAGCAGTGCAAGAAGCAGGAGCCAAAAGGCTGGAAGAGCTGCTTCCAACCCACACATCCTGCTCTGCAGACAGGGAGTAACTCCTGGATGAGTCCATAAGCCTCCAAGAAGAGGTGGTAACTTCTTTCCCTGATAGTTTCCCCTCTAAAGAGAGACCATCCAGAGATACCTGTTCAATCATACCAATTACCCCAGCCCAGACACGGGCTGGGTGTGGGTTGCAGGCCAGACAAGTGCAGGTCCACCCGAGCTGTCCTCTTCCATATGGGGTGCATGGTCCCACCATCCCTTGACCAGGCATCTGTTATATGGGGGTGCAAGCGGCAGGAGAGAAGTGGGGTGTATGGCTCTCAGGTGCCTTCCTGGCTTGCAACGTGTACTCAGTTACTTGCTTGCAGTCATTGCAGAGCTTGCAATGCCACAGTCAATTTACACCACCAGGAGCTCTGAGCAAGCTTCTTCAAAAGCAACCAGGAGGATCCAACACTCTCAGTGGGGAGCATTCTCACCTAAATAAAAAGGAGCCATTTTCTGCTGGATTTCCAAATATCAACACCTCACAGCCTGGTCTCACTACCATGAGAGCCCTCGGAGATCCTGCTGTATCGGTTCCCTGCCAAAGGGAAGTGCTGCCTCTTCGCAACCACCCTACGCAATGCGCCACAGCTGGTAAGAGTGCTGCAGATGCTGGTTTGGTTATAAACATGAAGTCTCAGGTAATCACCTGGTTCTGGGAGATTGGACTTTAAGAAGGAACACCAAAAACTGTAATATTCATAGAAAAACAATGGGAGTTTGTAATGTAAAAGGACAGCCTGAAGTCTCTCTCCATTCTTACTTCAGTTGAGTAAAGTTCAAGACAAATAGATTATGGAAAAATTGGCTAAACCTGAGACCAAGCAGCAGCTTAATAGAGGAAGATTCATGATCTTCATTTCTGAAATACTCTGGAAACAATTATGGCCACTCAATAACCCACTGAATTTGCCTACTATCCTTTCATTATAGCTTATATTTGCTACAAAGCTGTGTTTTATGTGCTTGAGAAGTTATACAGCCTCCCCCTATGGGGACTCCATTGTATCAGATATTTTGCAGCACTGCCAGAAATAACCAAACCCTTCATGAACTACAGGGTTATTGCTGGCATGGAGTTTCCTTTGTTCCAATTACAGAATCTCATTTTTCTCTCTTGCTTCCAATTGTGCTTTCATTGTTTATGATTCGTATGATTAAAACAAACCACAGTATGTTGGCAACAGCAGGGAAATCTGAGACTTCTAGCTTGAAAAAGAGAATCTGGCAAGGTGCTAAAAATATATTAATTTGGAATTGGTATAAAGAGAACAAGAGTTATGCGGGTGATTTGATTAACGTACAAGTTTGTCTACAGAAATTTGGAAATTGCAGTATCTAACAGTAATACTTAATGTGCTTACAAGTTTTGCACTGGGCAAATGTTGATGTCATTTTATTCAGAACAGCTTGAAAGGAATATACTCGTGTAAGCAGATTATTAAACTCTGAGGATCTAGATTTTAATAGGCTTTTAGTATTAAATACTGCAAAACCCTGATACTATATATAAGTCTCAAATCACCTTTGAGATTCAGACGCCTAACTCCCACAGAAACTGAGATGAGTTCGATATCTCAACATCCACTTGACTTAAGCTGAAGTCTTTAAATGAGCTAATTATTCAGTCAGGACTTCAGCGATAAGAATCACCCTCTGGTTTTTCTCTACATTGGATGGAGATAAGGATAAGAGAGGCTGGACAACATCTTTTCACCACCCGACACCACCAGTGTGAGGGCAGGTGGGAGGCTGGGGCATGAAGACAAACAGAGGCAAGGAAGGGCATGATGGCAACCCTCGCTGAGCCAGGTTTAAGCTGTTGCACACCCACCCTGTCTACATGTCCAGCCCTCTGCTATCTCAGGGAACTGCCTGTCAATTAATTGAGCCCAGGAAAGCTGCGAAGAGGTGCACAGTGATGCACACAGACAGAGGGAGATCCAGCAGGTCTGGTCCCCAGCTACCACGAACACCCAAGCACCGTGACCCCTCAACAAGCTCTTTGCAAGTGGCAGAGTGTGCCACGTGTGGCTTTTGCTGTGAACCTTTGTGGCATCCCATAAAAGCACAATATGTTTTTGCACACTTCAAAAAGTGTGGAAAAAGCAGTAATGTGTTGCCTTTTATTTTTTCTTCCCACTTTGGCTTATGTTCTTCAACCATGCAGCAACAGCACAGCAAAAGACACAGGCACTGCTCTGCATGACCAGAAAAATCAACCTTCCTTGTATGGTTGCCACAGTTTGCAAGCCGTTATTTCAAGGCACCATGTCCTAAACCCACATAAGGGATGGCAATCTAACTATTAACCCACAGATCAAACCTTAGGAAGGAGGATGAATTCTTGCCATTAGATGGTTCAACCTGGAGAAGTAGATGAGATGGCCAAAGGACCACAAAGTAAAACTCAGTAAAAGAAAATGAGGAATGAATCATATTAAAAATGCTAGAATACACAAAGCAGGATGAGTGATGCTGACCCATCAGCAGAGCACATTGCATGTCATCCCCACCACAAGCCAAGGTGTAGAAAGCCCTCAGTCAAGCAGGTCCTCAGAGCTCTTAATTCCAGGGGGGTTGCAAGGGGCTGCACCAGGCAAGGACTGCACCCGCTGCATGCATAACCCTGCTCCATCGGTGGGAGATCTCAGAGCCAGGGACGAAACAAGAACATAGCTCAAGTAGAGTTGGACCTCGATCACCACGACAAGCAAAGTAGAGTCCACACAGGACTGCACTGGAACGGTTCGTTGTGTCAGGAGAAAAGCACGATAAAATGTGCAAAATGTGCAGCTGCATTGCATCGAAGTCCCAGACAAACATGCCACGTTCAATCAAGACGGAGGGAGTTAAGGGCAAGGAGGAAACTGGGAAAGGCTCAAACTGGGAAATGAGACCCAATGGAAAGGCATTGAGCACGTCCAGTCCGCGGGGAGGAGGGGCACATTCACTCTCTGCTGATAACAAAGCACTGGGATAAACAGGGCAGAGTAAATACCGATTCAGAAAAACCACAAGAGGAGGAGCGTAGGGTGCAGAAGGGACTGTTTGCGTCAAACAGCAGGATACACATTGTCGGTATTATCTAGTACTTGAGCGCATTGGCAAGGGGCTGTGAAGTTGCTATTCCAGGCTTGATTTAATGTGTTATAGAAAAGGGCTTAGAATAATTAGCAAATTTTGTCGTGACAGAGAGGTTAGGAAATGGATAAACCAGTAGGGCTCCTCTCTAACTTAATTAACTCTTGGGTACTGCATTAAAGATGTGAGAGGTAAATAGCCACAAACCCTACAGGAACACCATCAAAGCCCAGACATGCCCATATGGATGCTCACACCGAGCCCACTGCCCGAGCAGTTTTATCCATCGTCTGCACAGCACCAGACATGGAAACATGCGGAAACACGGCATCCACCCAACCATCGCTCTCCCCTGGTCTTCACCTGATGCTGCAAAGCTTTCAGCAGCTTCAGCAGATGCTTTCTAATCTACCCCTAGGGTGGGCACCTCATATTGCTATAGGAATCGCAAAGTGTCTCGCTCAAGCCCCAGCTGCCACTGCACAGGGACATGGGTGGTCTTAGATCTTCCTATGGATGTCCCAGAAACTCGAAGGGGTCTCAGGTTGCACGTTGATGCCCACACTCGGGCAACTCAATCCTGCCCCAAGGTGAAACGTATCCAGCTACAGCAACCACGCACAGCAGGTTAAGTGCAAGACATGAGCGTCTCCTCCTGTCCAGCCTACTGAACTTTCAGTCAGGAAGATCTGATTTGCAAAAGCCAATATCCAACAAAGCAACAGGGAAACATTAAGATATAAAGTATATTTTACATGCACAAAACCTAGAAAATCAGACCCCTCTTTCTGGCAGCCATTACACATGTGGGACAACTACCAGGTCAGCATCCTGAAATTAATACTAGATATTCATAAAACACCAAGTTTCTTGCAAAAAGGGGCAAGATGGAGTTTGATGACCAACAAGTGCACATCAGTCCAGCAGGAGAATTGCTGTAGCCACGTCAGAAACACTCCAGTAAATAATGCACATTCTCAGAGCAGCTTGCAAAAGAGCTCCTACGCAATGAACAGCCACTTGGCTCCCTCTTGGGGAAAAACACTGAAATAAAGAAACTGGTGGTTTGGGGTACTAGAGCACCATTACATTAAATGCTCCTGATTTTCAGGAATCCTCCCAGACCCTCTGAAAGAGATGCCATGCCGGGAAGTCCAAGCATGTGAAGCAGTCAGTTTTGACTCCGTGTGAAGCAATGCAATTGGCTTTAGCGACCATTTTAACTACGTGTTTGCTTCTATTTGAAACATTCTGCAAATGGGTCCTGGGAGAGGAGCACCCTGGACCACTATCTTAGTTCAGCTTTATTTAGCTGAGCTCCCCCTGTAGTTTCATCGGCAGAAACACCACCAGGTATGAAACACTTTCTCAGCCTACGGAGAGGAGAGGGTCACCCTGGGAAGCGTTATGGTTGCAGATGCTAAAAATACAAGGTGGGAAGGCAGTCAATGCATTTAAGGGGCAGCAGCTATTTCCATTTTGTGCATCCATTTGCCCTCCCTCCTGAACACCCTGCCTTCACAGGGGTATTCAAATCTCCTCCTCTGTGTGAGCCACCACCCACACTGCTTTCCTTGCCCAGCCAGCAAGAGTTTCCCCCTCCAGTACACCACTGATGTCCCTGCGACGGGATGGGGGATTTAACTCTCAGCACTCCTCTCTGCTCGCAGCAAAAAACACCAGTATCTGCCTGCAAGGGAGCTGTTACTAATATTTCATAGGAGCTGGCAGAGGTGGTGACATCTGTGCAGTAGATCAGAGGGAGCAAGGAGGAAAGGAGTAGAAAGGCACGCTCCCTTCAAGCACAGCAGAGGATTTAATCCTCAACTTAACAGCCAAGCAGCCAGGGGCTGAAATCTTAGTGCCCCCTTCACGCAGGCACACTTTATCCTCTCCCTGCCTGCCTTGCCCCCTCCGCATGCCATGGCACCTACGTGATCTGCCTCATTGTGCCACCAACACCACAGCATTGCAGCAGGGAACCTAGGGTGACATGTCTGCCTATGACAGTCCACTGGTATTCTCAGCAGAAAGCTGGAGAAGGCTATCATCTAAAGTCATGTTTAATCTGCAAATAACTCTGAACTTACATTTGCAGGAGGATCTGGACTCAACACCTTTTCATTGCTGCCACTTCACCCAGCCGTGGCGTCAGCAGAACCTGGACCAGGGCCACTGGCCGTGGCCCTGGTGAACTGTCATAAGCAAAGACCTCACCCTAGGTCCTCCCCTGCAAAGCTGCAGTGTTCATAGCACTGTTTTAAGAAGTTTTAATTAACAATCAGTGAGACAGTATTGAAATAATCTTTTTTTTCCAATTGTACTTCTCACTTAGGCATGGAAACTCAAGATTTTCCAGAAATAGGTACAGATAGAGGACACATTTTTCCTTAGGCAAAGTAAGTACATTTTATTATGCGTGTGATCTTAGATGCTTGAGCAATTTTTTTCAAAATATAGTTTGATGCTATTTTGGTCCGTTCAGTGTTTCAGGTCAGTATTGTAAAAGTACAGGCTAATTACCACCTGAGGTTACTGATCAAGAAGTCATAATTAATATCTCAACATTTCACCACTTCCTGATTTTATTTCTATTTCTTCCCTTTGCAAAGTAGGGTGATTAGAGGAGATTTATGTATAATTATAAAAAACATTTCCAAGTTCTATTTCCACATTCTTTAACATTCCTGAGGGGCATTTTTTGCAAGAAAATATCTCCATTTCTATTAACACTTCCTTCCCCTTTACACTATTAATCCTGTATTTGCCCGTCTTCATTAACCTCACAGTTACCGCCAGGACATCCTCAGAACCGGTGAGTGGGGCAGCGAAAAGCAGCCAGGGCACGAGCTGGACCTGGTGTGAATGGCTCCATCCAGAGAGGACAGCCAAGGGCTCAGTCGCAGGAAGATGGTCAGATGGCAGCAGTGGCACCACCAGAGCTCAGTGGTCCTGACCTCCTCCAGCGCAGAGCCACAGCCAAGGAGAAACCCAACATGGTGTTCTTCCTTGTCACTCCTTCGATGGGGCAGGGGGTGCCAGCCATGCTGTCCTGCTACCACTGCACGGAGCCAGGTTGGAGACATCCCCACCCCAACGCAGTGCGTGGTGGCAACTGCCCCCATTGCTACTCCGGAGGAACTACCCCTGGCACCATGGTGCACGCTCCCATGGGAGCATGGCTGCGCTGAGCTGGTGCTGCTCCCCCCTCTTGGCTCACAACTACCAACCCACCCCGACTGAAACCAGTCATGGCTGCAGGGTTTTCACAGCAGAGTACAGAAAACTCAGTGGAGGGCAGCACACAACCACTTCTCCTCTCCGTGCAGACTTTGCACATCCATCTGAGCTGCAGCACAGATGGACACCGGATCTGTAAAAGGTTCCTTAAGGGACCAAGCAGTGTCCCGGCCACAGACCACTCCTGCGCCTGGTTAGCAAAAGATAAGCAGTGCTGGGGAGAGGAAGGGAGATGTGATTCACCTTTCCATGACTTCTTGTCCGTTCCAGCAAAGAGTGTCGTTCTGAACAGCAGAGCTGTGTTTACAGATGTACTCTGGCAAGCTGCTGTAAAAACTGCTGTGGGACTTCAGCTTCGTAATGAGTTCCCTGGAAGAAAGGGGAGGGGGAAAAATGGTGCTCAATTAAAAGAGGAAAAGAAGATGGCGTTGGTGCATTTTAACTAGTGAAGGTAGTCACACAAATACAACAAGAAAGCAGCTGGGTGCAAACAAACCATGAAGTACTGGTCTTATTTCTGACCTCAAGCAGCATTTTGCATTGTCCCCTGATGTTATTCAGTCAAGGGCTGAATCTGTGTTTCTTAGGGCAATACCACCGGTGACAGGAGGGATGCTGGGGCAGCAGAACCTCAGCCCAACCATGCAGCACACCAAAGCCAGACACGCTCTCTGTGCTCTCACAGCACCTCAGGAAAGGTGCTGCTGGCTCAGGCCATGCATACGTGGGGTGCATCTGAGCAGCAAGTGCTCAGGCTGCCGGCAGTCCCCTCTGCCTTGCAGAAGGCAATGGAGGCCCTTCAAGAAAGGAGAGCCTTGTCACTTTGCCTGCCTGACATCGGCCATCCAACATCCCTGCAAGGGCAGGTGGTATTTTTGGTGGCACACCAGAGCAGACACTCTCAACACAGACCTGTACAGATGGGTAACGCTGGGCTTCATGCTGCACTGTTGAAAATACACGATTTCAAGGCATACGCTGGGCTGGCCGTGGGGTCACAGTCTGCATTCAAAGGAGCAGGTTACACTCAGCAAAATGGCTCTGCCCTGGGAAGGCAGGAGGAGCCTCAGGAGCAGCACTTGCGCTGGGCAGAGGGAATGCGAGCCAGGCTGCACACCCACCCTGCACCCTCCCTTCCCAGCACCAAGGACCTTTGTCCCCAGCAGGCCCCCTTTGGCAGCGGTCCAGAGGTGCCAGGACACAAGCTGACCCCAGGGACGCTGACAGCCACCAGAAAGGGGACAGGGCCTGCGGCAGTGGGATGCGCCCGTCCCCCCCAGCGGCACTCAGCAGCTGTCACCAAGAAACACCGGCAGATTTAATTAGCTAAATGGCACAAAGAGCACAATAATATGAAGGAGGAAGTAAGACTTGGACTCATGGTCCCCTGGCTTCAGTTCAGTGCATTTCCCCCTTTGGCAAGGGGTTATTTCTTGGCCTCCTTCCTCCCCGGGAGGGATGACGAGGGATCGGCACCTCGAGCTGGGAGCAATTCTGGGGACATCCCCTTGGTGACTGCAGCGGTGGGACCTCGGTGGCACCTCCACTCCCCACCAGCCATGGGGAGCTTCCCAGCAGGGACAGGCTGTCAGACAGCAAGCTTAGGCAGGCTGGGGTGCAGAGGGGGTCCCCAGCTCCCTCCATCCCTCTTTGCTTCTCTTTGCTTGGGGATTTTGCGGGGTTCCTTCTCCAGACGAAGCCCCCGACTGCCAGCTGGGGGCAGGCGAAACAAGGAGAAGACGCCCCAGTGCCAGCGAAGGCAGCCCGCGCTGCTCTGCTCTGCCTTTTTACTAACGAGGAGCCTGTTTCTGCCCTGATCGGACTGACGCAGCCCATGCAGGCAGAGCCGGCAGCTGATGGAGGCAAAGGGTCAGCCAAGTCCTCCCTCGGGTCACGGCAACGCAGCCTGCAGGGGTATCGCAAGCACCAACCCATCCATCACTGTCCATGCCAATAAACAAGGCTTTGCCTGAGGAGTCAAAGCCCCTCCAAAGGGTGGGAGTTCAGCCCACAACCCCCCTACACAAATTAGAGGGGTGCTTCAGACATTCACCTCCTGCAGGGACCACCTCCTACGGCCATCTCCGGCACTGGGCTTACGGTGGGGCAGGAGGTCCAACCAAGACCATTTTGAAAGGCAAAATGAGGCAAAACCTGGGTCTTCAGTTACACCAAACCCCGAGCAGGACAAGCCTTATGCTGCCCATCGCACCCAGCTCCTTACATCCTAGGCACTGCCCTGCTCCTTTATCCTGCAGACCCCGGCAGCACTAGGGAGAACGGATGGAAGAAAACTTTCCTGGGGAGCAGAGCTCCCTGCCAGGCAGGGAGGGGAAGGGAGAAACTCCTCCGTATCTGCAGGTATGAGCTCACGTAATGCATCGCAGCAGATTTCATTAGACTTCACAGTCCTCAAAGGACATCTCTGGCAGAGCCTGGGCTGTGTAACCCTCCGACGTGTTGAGACAACGGAGGAATGCAAGCCCTGGTGCTATATCTCATGGGAACTGTATCAAGAATGTGGCCCTGTTACTCTTTAAAGAGAAATCCATCCAACTTAGTCTATCCCCAGTTCCAAAAATTGCCAAGCTTGCCTGTTTCTCTTCTGCAGGTATTTTTCTTGTATTCAAGACAGCAGTAAAGGCACCACACATCTCTGGGTGCGCTGTCAGATCCAGAGGGGAGATGCTTCTCCCTGACACACCAGCACGAGCCCACTGAATTACAGCCTCTATTTACAGAGGGAAGGAAGCACAGGCTGCAAATGCCAGCAGCGGAGGCACCTGCTTCACTTTGAAAATATTCAGTAAAAGGCTGTTAACGTTCCTGAACTACCGTAAAAGACTGCACAAAAAAAAGTGAAATGAGTCCCCCTTACCTACACACAGTGTTACATGCAACGCTTCAGGCTAGAGCAACCATTTCCACCTATAACTACACCTGTGAGTATTTCTGGCACTATAGCAGTGCCCAAGAAACCCAGACAAGGCATTTGGAACCTGGGTGCCTGGTGCATTGCAAAAAAGCAAAACAAACATGAAAAAGCAGGAGGCAGTTTTACAGGTTAAAAAAAAAACAAATAGATGCACTAGGTGAGAAAACACATGTAGACACCTCGCTGCACTTCAGAGCCAGCCATAGAGCAGCTCTGATGTTCAGAGTCAAAACCAGCTGCAGGTTTATGGGTAAGGGAAATAAGGAGCTCTTCCATCCACTTCCACGGGGCCATCCCGTATGGCGACCGCTCCTGCAGCCCATCCCACTGGCACCACACTCAGCCCGAGCATTCTCACCTCCTCCTGCTCAACAAAGTTTCTTCTTGCTCGATGTGAGTCATCTTCAGGACTTTCTTGTCAACGAAAAGGTCTTCAGGGTAATTAGCTGATCGATACTGCCTCTGCTGAGCGTGGCCGCATAACCGGCTGATCTGGAAAACACAAACACAGCAGCACGAGGAAGCGTTGGGACCAGAAATACTGCAGGAAAATAGCCGAGAAGCACACTGGCCCCTGCACATGAGCTGGTGAGTCATCCCATCAACCCCATCTCTCCCATAGCTCATGCAAGTGCCTGAAAGCAAACTGCTGCCCTAAGGATGCAACCCCACTCTTGTACGAATATGCCCTGTGGGATGGAAGGCAGGAAACTTCAGGCAAGATTTTTGGGCAAAGTGCCCATGATTGCCAAAAGCCCTGAGCTGCAGGCATGACCGGCAGAGCTCCCTGTGCTGGGTTAAACTCATGTTGGTAGGAGGGGGCTCGAGATGTTCCCCACTCCTTCCTTGCTGAAAGCCACAGCATCTCAGGATGCTATGCTCCACTGCTCTAGCCAGGCTTTTAGGTAACACCTCCCCTCCAAAGGTAAATCCTGAGATGCCAGCTCTGCACCTCGAGGCAGCTCAGCATCCGCATGGCCTGCGCTGCAGGTGCCCGGGGATGAGCATCATACACTTCATTACTAATTAAAAAAATCAAGGCCTAAAATAAAGCAAGCATTATGGCTACAGCCCAGTCATACCATGGGAGGTCTTGATTAACAGGGCTCTGTTAATGACACAAATTAGCTCATTAGCACACAGATGATTCGGTAACCGGCTGCAGCAGTGAGGGAAGGAATCCAAAATGACTCATTAAAGCTCTCCCCCACAGCCAGTGCCCTGAGACTCAGCCAGCAGTGCTGCGGCCACTGCTGCAGTCCATGCTGTGGATGGATTTGCAGCCATCTCCTTCTCTGGGAGACCACTGAGGGACAACTGTTCCCCTGAGGCACCGGTGCCGCTGGGAAACGCCTTTTGAACCATCCCATGCTATTCTGCAGTACTTGTCCGTGCTGGGTTGTGAAGGGGGCTCAGCTGATTGCCAGGACCACAAAGGCACTGCAGCTAACACCAACCTCTCTTTCCTTGAGCCTTATCCCACCACCTGCATCCAGGCTCGGGACCAGCCATGTACCCATAAAATGGTTCCTCGCAGCACCTCATTTATCCTCATGGCACACGAACCAAGACAGCCAGCTAAACTCCGAGTTAGCCACACACCAGAGGCTAAAAGCACACACCCGCTGCCCAAAGCTACAAGCATCTGATGAGTAAAGAGAAGAGATTTATTCTGTTCTATTACATCCTGCATTTGGGTGGGCAAATAAATTAGTAATGTCACCTCTTTCATTATCAAGAGCAGCACAGTTTGTTTGCTCAGACTGCCATACAATGAAGAGTAAAAGAGAAACCTCCTGGGAGCCAGGCACTGCCATTTCTGGTTCACAGCGCGGTGGGAAGAGATGCTGCCACCCATCCCTTCCGTACCTGTGGTTGCCTCTGCCAAAGCGGCTCCTCCTGCAGCTGCCTGGGGAGCAGTTTCTGCAGCATCTTACCAATGTTTTTTCTCCGTTGCCCTCCCTTGGCTGTGTTTCCTCTCTCCCTTGCCAAACCTAAGTCTTGCAGAAGAATGTATCAGCCCTACTGCCCTCCCTAAATAATGTGGCAGGCTTAAAAAAACAGAGGGAGGAAGGGAGTAAGAAAAACAAACACCATGTTTTAGGCTGTTTTCTTTGCCTTTTCAGTTTTCCTTCAGCACCCATTGCTCTCCCATAAAATTCTCAGGTAATCCCCCAATGCAGGCAGCCAGGCCTAGAAGGAAACCACAGGGCAGCAGGAGACCCGGACAAGGGCATTTGGGACACCCGAGACCTCACCGCTGCAAAATGGGTCTGCACATCCCGTGCTCTCTCTGTGCTGGCTGGTGCCACTGTCCCTGCAATAGGCAGACTGGCAGGAGAGCACAAGGATGCACAGGGGTTTGCAGACCTCACCCCCCAAAGGTGCCCTCTGAGCCCACGGGGAGGTCAGAGATGAGACCTGCCATGAAACTGCCCCAGGGAAACACAAGGTATGCAAACGCAACAGGACGGAGGGCACATAACAAGCAATCCCACAAATGCAGCATCGCTGCACCCACGCTCTGCACGGGCACGTAAAGCGGAGGAGAGGAGCAGGAAAAGGTTGGATATTTTAAGCTGCCGCTTGCGATGACTCTCTTTGATTCTCCCCAGCTCTGTGAAAAGCCCCCCCCTTTCCTTTCCAAAGCCTGCCTTTCAGCTGGCGAAGCCTATTGAACCCTGAGAGAAGAGCAAGTCCAGGATCAAGGCTTTTTTCCCCAAGGATGCTGAGACATGCTGAATATGAGGGGAGGGCCCAAGCGACAGCACGAAGAATGGCACTTCAAACAGCAAAGCGGCCGGGCGGACCAGGGCTGCCTCATCTCCCACCCGGCACCGAAGGTATTGCAGCCCCCTCTGCTCCCAGCTCCTGCATGGGAGCTGCATCCCAGCCACATCCTTGCAGCCCTGCTTGGTGTCTGGGTACCACGGGCTCCTGCAAGGGATGGAACCACAAACAGGATCACGCTAGCCCCGACATGGGACAGCAGATGAAATCTTCATGGACAGAAGCTGGAAAGTTTGAGCAGTGCATCCAAGTTTTTACTTACTTATTTATTCAAGGACCAATTAACCTTTTCAGGAAAAAAAAAAACCAACCCTGCAGCCCATCTTGCAAAGTCACAGTGAAATGATTGTCACATTTTAGTCAAACAAAAAGCCAGCTGAGATTTGAACTTTAAATAAAGTGAGAGAATGCAGAAGTAACAGATTGCCTGCTCATTTGCAGGGGCGGCATCGCATGCGCTTTTGGGGGAAGGGAAGGATTTCACAAACCATCTGCCAAAGTCTGCGAGGCCACAAGCAGTCCTAGGACAACAGCTCAGAAATCCTGTTTCAATCTTTGCCCCTTTTTGAGTCCCCACTGCAAGCTCAGGAACACATGAACCCAGTTTTCCAGTCTCTTCCCAATCACCGCTACTTTAAAGTGAGCTGCAAATTTTAAAAAGTCCAGAAAAATGCCACTGTAGGGCAGTCAGAGAAGGGACAACACAAGCCTCAGACCTTGGGGGGAAAAAAGTGAGATGCTTCAGCTCTCCAGGCATCCCTGGCTTTGGCAGGAGCAGCAGAGCAAGGGCAGCCAGATCCCTGGCAAGGTGGGATGCCTGCAAGAGTGAAACCAAAAGGAAGGCGGCATATCTAATCGCGCGTGCTCAGCTAGCATTGAGCGACAGTGGTAATACGTGGCTGCCTCCCGCCACATGACTATAAATGTGAAATTCAAACCAAATCAACAGAATGGAACCTCTAGCTCTTCTCCTCAGGCTCTGCATGCTATCAGCAGGATCAGAAATATACACGAGTCCTTATCTAAAGTATATTCAGTGCAAGAGCCGTGCAGTCTCTTATTTCATGTCTCACACACAGTCCCAGAACAGGCAGCTTGAAACATCATGCCACAAAAAATGAATAAGTAAATCAAATGGCAGTGTGGTTTTTAGGCAATGGGGTTTGGGGTTTTGTTTGTTTTTAAGAGAATCTGCCAGTCCACCGAAAAACTGCCACGAGGGGACACAAGGCAAACAAAACCTTCCCAAAGCCCTGAACTTCTACAGTCCCCCAAAGCCACTGGTGCTTTAACAGCCGAAGCTAAACTTCCCTGCCCCAGCTCATTCACAAACTCACTAATTACCTGATTTCATTAGCCTCCACCATGCGATCGTGACCCAGGGCCACAAGGGGAACACTTTGCCTCCTGCCAACCGCTACCCACCGCCCCATTTCTTTATTCCAGCCGCAGGGCAAGCCCGTGCCCGCCGGTCAGGCAGAGCTCCCTGGGGACCCCACAGCTCCTCAGGACCCACTGGCTGCAGGTGGTCCCCACGCCGGATGGGAAAGCAGCTGGCTCCCGATGCCCCCAGGAGCCGCACGCCACGTAATGGCTCTGCTTTAGAGGGAACATTGATTTGAGAGGAGCACAGGGACAAAGCTAATGGAGCAGCACTATCAGCCTGCTTTAACGCTTCCCCATTAATTTAGGGTAAGAGGTGCCGGAGGACTGCTGGGAACCTGTTTGCGGCTGCATGGAAATGATGCACCATGAGCAGCCAGGGACCAGATACGTCACCACGGCTACTTCCAGCCGGGTCGACTGCAAGGGTGTAGAGCATGAGACTGGTCCATGTGGGTGCCTGCAAGACAACGGAAACTGGGACCACTGGGATAAGGTTAAATTATGTCAACAAAAGGGTAGTGACCACAGTACCAGGTTCTGTGCAAAGTATCACAGCTTCGGTGCAGCCGGTGGAGAGCAAAGTCCCCGTGGGCACCCCCAGCCCGGCCACGGCAGGATGGCATCGCTTGCAGTGCTGGGGCCACCAACTGAACTCGCTCCACTGCCCAGGCACAAGGCAGGGAAGCCACACGGGGCAAAAACCTCTCGCCTTGCACATCAGCAAGCAAATCCTGGTGGGAAAAGATTGGAAAGCAGCACACGTGTGATCCTCAGTGCCAATCTGAGCATCACTTTTAAGAGTAAGAGCATTTTAAAGGTAATTTTCTAGAAGATTTTAAAAAAAAAAAAGCGAATCAACTTCCCCTTGGAAGAGAAAAGAGTGCATTAAACACTGTTGAATACCTGCTGCCGCTGCTTCTCATTCAGCCCATGAACTCCACTCTGCTCCAAAGGAGAGCTTGCTATATTTGACCTTTGCTTAAACTTTACATGGAGTTTCCATTTGTGTTCTCTGTGAACTCTTCTGCTTATAGATTCATTCTCCAGGAAGACACAGTATTTTTTTTTTCCTCAAGGGGATGGCCTCATTTTTGAAGATCTCCTCCCGCAATCTTCTCTGCTCTCTGGAGTTCACGTATGTCATTTTATACCTATTCCCGAGTTTCCTTTGGGAGAAGCTGCACATTAAACTGAAAAGCGATTAACTATTATAATTGATTCAAACACAGCCTCTGAAAGGGTGATTTGCTACGGTACGCACAGAAGAGACGACCACAGACCTCAACAGAACGTGCTGCCTTCAGAGGAACCGACTGGTGCCCACTGAACCCTGAACCCTGTTCAACGATGGAGCCCAGTTTGACCAGTTAGGCTCAGTAACGCAGCTGCCTGCATTGGTGCTTCTTCCCGAATTCTTTTTTCACAACCTACTCTGCTAAACATCACACGTATTATTAGCATTATAAATGGGACACAAATGCATTCTTTATCTTCAAAGTCACCATAAAAGCGAACCTGAAGCCTATTACTCAAGCACTGCTATAGAAATCTGCTTAATTAAATTCTAAAGGGCTTAAACCAAAAATACACATTGCGATGATGTGGGATAGAACATAAACTTTTTAATAGTAGTAACCAAGCACATTTACCATTTCTACAGGTGTAATAAAAATGCTAATGTATGTTAATGTTTAGTCTGTGGTTAATGTTTTGTCTTGTTAATTTCCCCAGGGCTTTTATTGCTGATTTAAATCTGCCACACTACCCCAGTGATTGCATCGCCTTCCACAAACTGCACGCCACTCTCTCAAACGCATGCTGATTAACAGAAGCGAAGAAACATTTAGCTAGGACAAACACTCTTATTATATGCTTGTAATCATTATATACATTTTGTCAGGAAGATGGGAAAGAGACAATTCCCTGCTCCCTCACTCTTCTCACAGCAGAAAATATGATTATGGGCATAAAAATGAATTTACAAGCCTTTATTTTAGGAAGCACATCATTATTAACTAAGTAATGATTGTTCTTCTGGTTCCAGGCACTCGAGCAGAAGGAACAAGCTGAGTATGATAACACAGATGTCTTCTATGCACATTTCACTAAAACTCTTCATTAATGGAGTACTAAATGTTATTAATCAGCTCTATAGCATTACGATTTCCATTATTCAGACAGCACCTTGCAAGGATTACATAAGGGACAACATCCTAACTCACTCACGCGGAGCAGCGGGAATCGCAGGAAGTGACCTACTCTCCGTGCCAAGAAGAGCGTTTAATAATGCATTACCTTTAAATAATGCAACGCTATGATGTGTAAAATGCACACAAACACTGATGCTTAGAATAACAGAGTGCCTGTCACACCAGTGCCCGCGGTGACACCCAACACATGCTGCAAACGCGCCACAAATGCTCAGGGACCCCTGCAGCTACCAGAACAGATGACGCTGAAGACCATCACCACCTGGTTTGAAGACCAGGTCTTCAAACTCCTGCAGACCAAGGAGGCATGAAAGAGGCATTTTTAGAAGGAAATATAACTTCATTTTTATATCACATCCTTCATGTAGAGCATCACAAGACACTTTGCAGAAGCTCAGCATCACAGCAGGAACACGGGGCCCACAGAAGACCGATGGGTGCCCCCTCCCTGGCCTCATTTCTTGTCTGCAAAGACAGCTCTGACCACCGACCGAGAGAAAAATTAGAGAGGGCTCAAGAGTTGATGGAAGAGGACCCAACACCACAGTTGCCCCCACAGACCCCAGCTGCTGCCCAAGGCGCTCTCCATACCCCAGTGTGACCCAAGAGCTAACTGGTGCTGGTTCCTCAGGGCAAGGAGCAGGATGTGTCCCCACGCAGCCACATGCATTGGTGCGACAGAGGTTACACAAGAGCTGGCAGGTCTGATGCATCACATAGTTACACAGACACTCTACCCCAGAGCCTGCATAAGGGCATGGGTGCAGCAGCTCAGAAGAGCAGTGGGGAGTGCAAGAGTTTCAGTCCTTGCAGCTAATTTCTTAAGCTGGATGATCCCCATCTGCACTTCCCCCTGCTGCGTCAGGGTTCAAATAGCTTAATTCAGTCAGAGACCACCACTGCATTTCCATCACTGCTCCCGTTAGGGCTTGCCACCCTGTCCCCAGGAGGACCTGATGCCCAGTGTCCCATACATGTGCCGCAGCATCCGAGGCACCTCCACAGTGTCCCACCACATCCCCGACCCCTGCGCTGACCCAGCTTCTCCACCGTGCAGGATGCCCTTTCCCTCAAAGGAACCGTGACCTCAGCTTGAGTCGAGCCCTTTCAAACCTACACAAAATAATGCAAACAAGATGTTTCTTCTTTCTGGCATCCCCAGCACACTGCGTTTAATCTACTGGAGAAAGCTGCTTTGTGTTTAAGCAAAAGGCTGTTTATTGTTATTTATAGGTAGAGAGGAAGTCGGACTAAACGATCACAGTTGTTCCTTCTGCCTTCATAATCCATGACATACAATTAAAGCACAACTTTCCAAGTCAGTGTTTCCCTCCAGTGTTTTGTTAATTCTGTATTTAACACTTAATTTGGTATTTCAGCTCTTACGGTCGGACCTCGGCAGCAAACTGCAGGGCAGGCGGCTGGTGCCCCAGGCAGGGCTCGGACCCAACCCAGCCAACTGACTGACAGTCAAGGAAAAAGCATTTGCTTAATTTTCAGCACACACTTATGCAGTTTTCCCAAGTGGAGACATTTCCTGGAACAGGGCCCCGTAGCATCCTAATGCACGCATTATGGTTTTAAGTTAGATCTACGCAGTATGATGTTTCTTAGACAACCAAACTAAGGCTTTATTCTTGGAAAGAGAAGTCAGCCTTCCCTGAAAGGTGCCAACAGAGCAAAAGGGAAGATGTGGGAGCAAAATCCAGAGAAAAGCAGGAGTGTGCTGGACTGACCAAAGCCAGGTTCAGGAACAAAACGCGACAGCACCTGGAGCCCGGCTCCTGGTGAAGGCCCGAGCCCTCAGCATGCTGCGTGGCTAACGGGGGGGCACGGCAGAGGCTGGGGTCATGGCTGCTCCTGATCCCACGCTGCCACTGTGCCTTCGGGACTCTGATTCCCCAAGGAGGCTGAAGATGCTCCAAATTCAACCAGCTAATTTCAACATTAGCACTGAATCATCTAACTTGTCAGAAAATTTGGACTCAAGGTAGCGAAGCCCATTTCTGCTAAGGATGCAAAATACATTGCAATTACACAACTGTGCTTTGGTGCATACTATAATACTTGCACAATTGCTACTGCAGACCCCTAGAAGACCCTCCTATTGCAAGCAATTAAACCTACTCCATCCCAACAGACTGAGAAGCAAAGCAAGGAATTGGCTTGAAGGATTACGAGTTTCTACCAAGAGCTTAAAAAAAAAAAAAAATTACTTTCTGCACCTCTACCTGTTGCAGAACGCCAGTAAGTGAACAATAACCCCTTTGAGAGCACCAAGTTCAGTGCAGGCTGCAAGCTCCAGCTCTCTTGGAGGAGAGGAGTGGCGGGGACTGCCCCGTCTCACCAGCAGCCAGGGGAAGCGAAGCCCAGGGCAGCCCCGCTGCCCGCAGAGGTCCCCCCCACCGCCAAGGCTGGGGCGATGAGAAATAGTACGGGGCAAAGCTGGGCAGTACGATGGCTCCAGGCAAGCGCCGTGCGCTTGTTATTTTCCTTCCCCGAGTTAATTGGTTTCCTTCGCAGATTTCTGTGGGTTTTAATATCACACCGTGTTTGTGCCTACGGCACTACAGAAAGGAACAATCCGAGAGAAATAAATTCCTAGCAGCTTAATTTAGAGAGGAAAAACAGATACCTGCCATCAGTCTGGAACATTAAGCCAGCAAGCTGGAGACAGGGCCTCTAATAGGTTATTTAACAGCAGCCGTGTCAGCTGGGTTGCAAATGTGGTCAATACCTACCAGTCTAACTTCCCCCCTGCAGCCCTGAGCAGAGATTCAATTATTCTTTGAGAAATACATCGTTAAATAATTAAAAAGTTACTGCATTACTTTTTCCTCTTTTTTTTTTTTTTTTAAACCAGACCGATTCAATTTTGGAAGTATAAAGCCATTATAATGTGTCAGCTAGCAATTAGCTACTGTACACTGTTTATTCTTGAATATAATCTTTGAGTAGAAAGGCAATATTCTTAGAAACGCAGCATTAACTTGTTCCTCAATGACTTTAATATGGCTCTTTTCAAATTACTGCTCATAAAAATCTCGGGGAAGAAAAATCTACTGATGATATCCCATCTCCTTAATTAGTTCTCTCTCTCTATCAGCAATCCAATAGCAAGTGTAATATTTATATAAAATAGAACACACAAGGCTTACTGCTAACTCTGCTTTAACTGGTGATATCAAAACAAGCAGGTAAAAAGCAAAGCCCACTTGCAACCGGTGCAGACCATGCTCACAGGTACACACAGTTTTTCAGATTTATACCTCAATAAACGCTTATACTGAAACCATCCCAAAGGTTTTTACGCCACTAACAGTATTTTTCACTATAAAATACCCTCCTCCCTTCCTCTGCTGAATGGAAAACCCTTCTGACCCCAAAGGGCTCGGTACCCATTATTCCTCCCCACTCGCCTGCCCCTTACAAAGGACCATAACCCTACTTATTTTAAGGTATTCCCCATAGGAATAACCCCCCCCAGCAGCCACCTTTTGCTCCCTCCATCCACCTTTCTCTTTCCAAAGACCAGTTGCCACTAAAACAACAAGGCTGGAGGCACCAAAGCTTACCAAATCATTTCAAGAGTTTTTAAGCTCCTTAATATCTTCAGCAGAATAATTATAACCAGCTAAGCCCGGCCCAACCTCACGGCGTGTTACCCAGCCTCTGGAGAGGTGTGCACGAGGCTCTCCCCATGGCGATGCCATGGACCTCCCCAAGCAAAGCCTAAAATAGAAGCGTAATAATTGTTATTAATGGAAAGTGGTAAAAATATCTCGGCATAGCAGAGATTAGCTGCTGATAAAATTAATCCATTCAAGGCCAAAAAAGAGCTCAGGAAGGCCCTGTGTTCTTTTTTCCATCTTTTTTTTTTTCTTCATCTGTTGTTTTTTCTTAGTTTTGAAGCTACCAGATCCATATTATTTTTTTTCCCTGACAGTCAGTCATAGCCTAATCCAATTAAAGGTCAGCACCAAGATAATTTACCCAAAACATGGCAGACAAGGTAAAAAGACTCCCATCAGATTTTTGCTCATGATAAAGGAATTACATTTTTCCCAAAGACAATCCAGGCTTATTGAAAATGTAAATCATTATTTTCTATGAAGATATAAATATCTTCAGGGGTTTTTTGAGACTTTGTTGTAACACATCTTGTTTTTACATGTACTGCGGTTAGTACAATTGAATTACGGAATGACTTACAGCATTAGATTAGCTTCTGCTTGATTGAGAATATCTTTATAATGGAAATCGGTGTGCACTTTTAACCTCGTTACAATGCTATATTATATGTCTGATTAATATATTAAAGCAACTCATTCAACAATAGGTTGTTTGCAGACAAATGAAATTAATTCGACTTTATCACAATGCTTTTATTAATGTCGCCAAACTGAGGAGTAGAATTTGATTATGAGAAGCGGATTCCAATAAATTGATATGCAACAATTCCAAAACAAGGCGGGGAAGCATTAGATTGACCAAAAAAAAAAAAGGACTAAATACTTTTAATGCATTTTTGTGCATCTTCTTTACTTTCCACTCACCTTGCAATTTGTAAGCTGGGCATTTCCACAACTCACTGAAAAGAAAAACCTCGTACCAAAATCTTCAGGTAGAAAGCACTACTGAAGTGTGTTCTGGCTCCTAACCAGCAACGGGAATTGCATGAAGCAAGGCTCAGAGATGTCCTGGACATTTTTCAGCATCTGCCATGCAAATCCTTTCAGACCCCTCTGCTCTGAGCTACTGGTGCCATTTTGCTGGTCAGAGCCATCCCAGCATCGCCTCACGTGGTCCCCACTGTCCTCAAGCGCCCTTCGCCCCCTGCTTTTTGGGCTGTCCCTTAGGGAAGAGAGAGAGGAAGGATGACTTAAATACCAGCACAGGCAGTTGAGATGTCTACAGAAATACCTGCTCTCTGGTGCTCTGGAGAGCAGCAGCATGAAGTTTATTTGTACAGTGATACAGATCAATATGTGCAATCGAAGAGTTAATAAGCTTTAGAAAGAAATAACTCAGAGCACATCAATCGCCCCCAAATTATCCTCACTAACCACCAGGCTCACTCACCCTCTCCAGGTCAGTGCCTAAGAGCATCACCTCTACCACCACTGATAGCACAGAAGAGAATTAGGTGTGAAAATTGATTAGGTTAGAAAGACACACCTGCATAAAGAATTGCTAAATTCCCCAACTGCTGGCTTGCTTTTTCTGCCCACCCCACCCCCCCCCAACCTTTTTAAAAAGAAGCAAGTCTGCCGAAGTAGCCATAGGCTATCAGCAAAGCTTTCTGCTGCAGCCCGATCTCGCTCAAATGAGACTTTGGAAGAATAATGCAGTTAGCAGCAAACTTCACCCTCCGAGAGCAGGCTCCGTGCCCTTGGGGGGTTATTAGTGGGGGAGCACAACAGGTAGGGATGGAAAAGGCCACCAGTTCATTTTGCAGTAACCCGAAGAGGCCGAGGGAACTGCTCGAGAGCCAAGGGAACTGCTCAAGAGCTCTGCCAGCAACGAGGGGTGCATTGCTGCAGCAGACGGCTGAAAAATCTGCCTCAATTGTTTGTTGTAATTTTTTTTTTCAGCTAAATGTATTTGTAGATGGCATCTTTCACGCCTGATACCTCAAAGCCACTTTACAATAAGATGTAAAAATGATATAATTCACAGCACCACACACAGGCAGAGAATTCAAAATGAAGCAAAAAAACTCATTGCAACCCAGCCCCTCATCCTCTCCAGCGCAAAACAAAATGCCGCTGCTCTGCCCGGGCAGCTCTGGGCACTATTTCTGCTTTGCAGAGGGTCGCTTTTGAGTTTCTGGTGTGTTCTTGGCTCATTCATCAGCATTGCTAATGGGAGAGTTAGTTCTAGTTTTAAGGCAGCAACACTCACGGGGGTTACTGTCACTGTCACTCAGTGTGGTTAAGATGAAGGATGCCCGGCGAATGACCCCAAACAGAGGTCTTAGTGGAAACTGCAGTCACGGATAATGAGGCCAAAAGAGGGTTTAGCATAAAAAGCATAAAGAGATGGATATTGGTAAGCACGAATCTGGCATTGCAAAGCTGTGGGTCTTAGCAAGGATAAAAACCTGCAGGAAAGGAAATGGGCCAGAATACATTTTGCTAATAAGGCATCTACGTTAATAGAGGTTGCGGGAGGTTGCAGCAATCTGGATGGCAAGCAAGGGAGTCATGTCCACAGGGCTGATACTTGGGGAATTTTATCTCTCCGATAAAACAAAGATGTGTGGCCAGTCTTGAGAGAGAATCCCAGAGGCAGCTCCCTGATTCCCCAGTAAGCATAGAGGGCAACGGCAGCACAGGCAGTTGTCTGGAGGGACGGTCTGCGCCGAGCTACGTAAGAAAGGCAGTTCATGCCATGGATGTAACTTCTCTGCAGGCTCATCTGAAGCCAGGTGTGTCAGCCCAGACCTAAAAGCCTCCTGGTTCTGCCACGCACCAGCTCGTAGCATCCTTCAGGCGAACTAAATCTGGATCTCAGTAAGGACCCTGAGCATAAGCCTAGTTTAACTCTGAAGGAGGTTCAGCTGTAAAGCTCAGCTGCAAATACACCCACAACGAAGGGGCTGTGCCCCAACCCTCCCCATTTGGAGGGGCAGCTCCTCCCTGGACAGCACCTCTCCCACAGCTCCTGAAGCAGCAGAAGCCTCAAGACACACGGAGGGAACTTTCTGACACTTTGTGATCTTTGGTTCAGCCTGAAACTCAAGTGTTTTTCCACTTAAATCCAATCTACTTCAAGACCTCACATTATGTTCTTGACCATTACAATTTATTACAAAATGAGACAGTTTGAAATTTCAAAGCCTAAAGCCCAGTGCCCAAGGAACAGACACCCCCATACACCCCCTCCTGCAATGCACACAGTCTGCTTTGGGTGACATGATCACCAGCTCTCTCCTCTCCTACATCCCAAAGCAACCCATGCCTAGCTGCCAAATACAGCTGTGATGAGAGCCAGGAAAAAGAGATATGAGACAAAAAGAAGATGCTCTGTGCAGTGAAGAACGCTGCATAATACTGCAAAGCTGTGTACCCTCATTTCCAACTGTTAAGACCGTATCCTGCACCACTACCTCTGCTAGCTCTTTGTACTGATGTCAGGGCATCTCAGAACCAAGTATCTTTTTAAATGCCTGGGAGCCAGTTGCAGCTCATCCACTAAAACAAGGAACAGGCCAAGGCACGGTACGTGCAAACAGGTACACAGAACCAGTAATTAATCTCATGAGATCTTCAGGCTTGTTCTGACTTCAGCTCGGAAAAGATGCAAGACATCCCACCGCGTGCAACCTGCGTGCATCTCACTCGTGCTGTAGCCAACACATGATTTGAAGTGAGATCAAGCCAGGCTCAGTGGGTGCCATATGATATTCCCGCCCATAAAATGCAGCAGCCTTAAAAAGCTCTTTTTAAACTGCAGAGTAGTGGGGATGAAGTTGCCACCAGCTGAGTGATCTCCCTCTGACTGAAGACAATGAAAAGTTTCATGTGAGTTTCAGTGCAAAGTTGGGTTGGGCCTCAAACAGGCTGTCAGAGGATGCACCCCATGCTGCCGTGTGTGTGCAGGGAGGAGGGGGCACCGTTAGCAGCTACCTTCTACTTTTAATTAAAAAAAAAAAAAAAAATTTCCTGCAAATTCCATTGAAATGGCACAACATGCCAGAGGCTAGAACACATCCAGTTAAAAGGACAGAGGGAGACCAAAAAAGGAGAGGACAATACAAAAGTTTACAAATAGAAGCAAAATCAAATGCTATTTTAAATTAAACCCGTGTTGATATTCAATGCCATCTCCTCTGGCTTTGCGCTGGCAGGTTTGAACATTGCTGGCCACATCCACTGCTTCCACCTAGCAGCTCTGCGCAGTCCCACGCACTCCCCAGTGCAGCCCTGCACACTCGCCCCACTTCATCCGGACCCAATTCGGTGACAAATTGACCCAAAGCCTCACCGTGCCATCAGGGCAAGCAGGAGGGGAGACCAGCATGCCACTTTGCCCATGCTGGACCCCAGCAGAAAAAGGGCAAGACTGACCAAAGACCATAAAAGTGTGCTACCCGTGTGCTCTAGAGGCAAAGCTCTTGTTAGCAGCGAATTAAGTGTGACACCAATGGCCTCCCCCCCCCCAAGGCCAGACAAGAGGTAAAACTTTCACTAGGCTGGGAATAACCTCTGAGCCTCACTCCCTTAGAGAAGCAAACGATGGTCAAAAGCATCCATGCCAAAGTCCCTTCCAAAAATGAGATGCGGACCCTTAATTTGCTACTGTGTATTTGAACATTAAGCCAGAGATTTAAGACCAGCAGCAGTATGCCAAAGTCGCTGGATCAAAATTGTTGATGCTGGGTTGCAAAACTGCAGGCATGAATAATTTTTGCCCTTATTCTTTCAGCACCAGCCAAGCTACCAACAACATGGGGATTTCTAGATCAAAATCAACGCCTTACAGTTCAGCGCCTTGCCATATGCTTCCCCAACTATCAGAAAATCTTTAATATCTGATTAAAGATTAAAGACAACTAATCGGAATACTCCTATGGTATTTTCACAGGAACGGGAATGTTGCTGATACTGTCCTCAGTGTTCAGGTTTATTTTCATCCTGCAGCGGGAACAGATGCCTTATCAGGCTCGTTATACCACCTATCACAAAACGGTTAACAAAAGTACACTGTAAACACACCTTGGGATAGCTACAAGTGGGCATGAGCTTACTGAAAACCAAAACCTCACCTGTATTTCCAGCTTTAAGTGAAAAATGGAGCTAGCTACCAGCAAGCATTAGAGAGCAGCCTGAGGATTAAACTTTGCCGATAGAGAAACTGAAAATACAGAGGCTGTACATCCAGCTGACTATCCCATGAGCGATGCCAACAGAAAGCAACCCGCATTAAAAGTACAAAGAAACCGATCTCAGTGTCTCAAAGGGAATGACTTCTTGAACAGCATCATAATTTCAAAGCTTTCCTCAGAAGCCTCTTGCCAGCTCTAGCACAGAAAGAAATCCATTAGCAGACAGGAAAACTCACCGGAGCTCCCTGCCACTGCAACCCACCGAGCAAAGCAGCTTCCAGCGAGTCACCAGGTGAGCCGACTCCAAAAGCAGCTCCCGGGTAGCATCCAGGGAAAACCGCACCGGCATCGCCGTGCCGACAAATGCATTGAATCACTGTGTATGGCGACAGGTGAGATTTTCATCCCTGGGTGCCAAAAGTCCCTTTACTTATTCTTGCATTTCATCCCTGTGCATCTGCAGGCACTGCAAATTTCTACGCCAATTTGCAACAAAGCAATGCTTCTCTCCGTGGTGCTACAAGCAACCAAAGTAGCTCGTTATCTTTTCAGCATGTTCATGGCCTCTTCCCTACCAGGATTCCCCAAAAAATTGAGGGCAAACAAAGGTCTGGTTTGCCTGATGCTGCCCCTCCCTGGCGTTCCCTGGCAGCTTCCCGTGGCCAGCATCAGAGCTGGGTTCTCATCCAGCACTCTGCCTGCGCTGGCTGGGGTGAGCACCCCGGCTTTGGGATAAGACCAAACCCAGCCTGCACTGTGGCTTCTCCTCCTCTCCTCAGCAGCATGGCTATATAACCTATTTAACCCAGACCTGAGCAGTCTTTTAAAGGTGCTTGCAGGAAAGTAAAACAGCAGGGATCCCCTCAGAGTGCAAGCACACCAAGAACTGCACCCTGTTTCCGTACGGCGCTGGTACCCTTCCTCTAACCCTCTCCCCTCCTCAGCACAGATGGGTGCAATCGGTTCAACAAAGGTCTGGCTACCTTTATCCTGCAGTTTAACAGGATTTTCTAGAAACTCGGCCATCAGTTCTGAGCGAAGAAAAATGCTTTGCTGAGCTCCCTGCTCTTTCCTTTCTAGGCAATACGCTGCAGATAGAGCTGCACACCTCCACCGACTGCAAGGGGGGCAGCAGGGGCTGGGCAGCTCTATCAGCCCATTTGTTTGCATTTCTCCCTAGAGATGCAGATGTCCAGGCTGGGGCACACAGCCTGCCTGACAAGCCTGGACTAACTGAAGTTTCTGGATATGTTTTTTTGGTGGTGGGTTGCTGGTGTTTTTCATGATGTACTTTTTCTATGAGACTTGTGAGACTAACCTTGTATTCCTTTGCAACCTGCTCTCATTCCCAGATTCAGTCATGTTACAGACACATCAGCTCCACAGTATCTTCTGTGCCCGACCCTAATTATGCTAACACATAGGGGTCCTGCCAAGCAGAGTCTCCCACTGTGCGAGGCCTCGGGGATCGGGGGCTGCAGCTCCATATCCAGACAGAGAGGCACCACACAACAGCTAAAGGGCAGGAGAAGTCCTCCCACCCCCATCTGAAGGGCTGGGAGGGGACACGTGCCCTGCTGGGTGTGCAGGACAAAGCAGCTGACGCAGCCAAAATCCACATCCCTTTCTCTGACAACTCATACCTGCAGTGCATCCTCCTCCTCACATGCAATACATGGCTACAGCCTCACCCCAAGCCACGCACCTTTTTTGGTTCGTGTCTCGCTATGCTATGAGTTGCCTGTTGTTTCCCACTCTGTTGGGATGGGTTCAAAATCCTGATGAGTTACAGGGAGGGAAAAAAAGCACTAAGAAAAAAATATTTACATAGACAAATTAATATATATGTCAAATCAACAGTCTTCACCTCAACTCTGCAACCTTTCAAAATAAATTTACAGTGCTGGCTTAAGGTAGGGAGCCTCAGAGGAGATCAACTGCATCATCTTACTATGTAAGACACCCAGACCTATTGTTTCTCTTGTACTTCCAAAAGCAGAGAAAGCATTAACTTCAAGAGGTGCTGGGGTTGAATATTTTATGAAGTTTATTTGTATTGCATCTCTCCGATTGTCTTTGTTTGTGGTAGAAAGCAAGAACAGACTGACTAAAATCACTCTTGCCTACATTCATGATTAAAATATGTACAAGAGGTGGACATACTAGGCACATTTCCAACCAGGGAAAAAGTAGCAGATAGGAAAATTAATATAGATATAGCCCCAGACAGAAAATTTTTTCCCCAATCTGCCCTGAGACTCAGCTCGCTCGATAAAGTATTTTAATAGCGTATTTTAGGTGTGAAGTTTTTAAACAGACAAATTGTAGAAATAATAAAGCCCTAACGCACACTATTGCTGACAAATTAGCTGTTAAAGCAAGGCTTGGGACGGGAACGGCCTACTGCCATATTACTGAATTCGCTCTCCTGCATTGCTGTTTACATACCAGGAACAACACCCGCGCATAGGCTTACATTTAAATGCATACCTGGAGGCACACAGTTTCCAAAAGCAGATTAACAACAGTATGACTCCACGTCTTGGGGACTGCAGAGCTCCTCAGAAACTTACCTGGAGGCTCCGCAACACCTCTGAAGCTCAGGTTCACATGCCCTTTGTAGCCAGGTCTGCTGCAAGCTATAAAAGGGGTCCAGGTCCTCATGCAAACACCCGCAACCCAGCCTAGGGGTGGGTGGCGAGGGGGACAGAGGAACAGCTGCATGGAGGAAGGCTGCTCGGTCAGGTAATGCACCCAAGGACCTGAAACACCTGGAGAAAGAACTACTGCTGCAGAAGTGCCACCAATGCTGTGGAAAACCAAAGAAGTCCGAAGGACAGGCAAGGGCATTATTCAGACTATAATCACTACGGGCATGGAAGATAAGTTTTCCATAATTCCAGGGGATTTTAATGACAATTAAATAACCTGTCATTATCCTTAATAATGTACAGGTGAATTGAACTTTGCCTACAGAAGCAGTGGTGGCCAAGGTCAGTAATAAAAGAGGTCGATGTGAGAAGCCAGCACAAGAGCAAAGACCCACATTTCCAAAGACAACTCCTGCGGCATTTTATACTTTCATATGACAACAGTGTCTAAAAACAATCATATTTACAGGATAACAGTAAATACAACTGTTTGCTTCCAGGTATATTCTTTGAAACTCAATATGTGCTGATAAGTTTAACAGAGAAACTTTCATTCCAGCACAGCTAAAAAAAAAAATAAATTGCATTCTATCACTTAGGGGCAGAGATATTTACCCCAGATCCCAGATGCAGACCAGCTATCAGAGTCAGGCCATCTGCAGTGCTGTAGTTCAGACTGTCAGCATTTCCATTACTGCCCTATTCCTCTACTGAACAGCTCATACCTTCATTCATAAAAAAAGTTGCTGTGGGCTGAGGTTTGACATAAAAGTCTTAGATAAGCAACATCAGTGTTTTAAAAATAAACTTTAAAAACCCAGTGGCCATTCTCTCTTAGTGACAATTGCCAGACAATTGGCTTGCTTGGCTTGGATTTTTTTCCTCTGCACTCCTATAACTCAAAAATGTCTCTAGAGCAAATAAAAGAATCACTCAAGTATTAAATAATCAAGAGGAGTTATGTTTAAGTAAGTACCTAACTATATATGGCACTAATGAATTCAAACAGCTCCATCAAGTCCGAAAGCAGTGAATGGTTCTGCAATGCTCCGTGATTTTTTATTTTAAAGGAAGTCAATTTATGTTCTGGTTTGGCAGAGGATGGGCAGATTATGGCTCTACAGCCATGGCTTGCGTTGACTTTAGCAGTGCTCCATCTACTTGTCCTCCCACAAAGACGTTTTCAGTAGACTGATCAAGGTCTCAATATTGGATAATAGAACTTACAGTCATGTTACTTCGCTGTATACATGGACATCTTCAAGAACAAGTGCATTTTTATTGTTGTGCCAATAAAAGAAGGCTATGGGAGGACAGGCACTTATCCTTTCAGGACCACACAGCAATGCACATGTTGTGTGTGCTTGCAAAACCTGGCACACAGCCTGTAAGGGCAATGTTTCTGTTCTGCCTTAGCACCTACAAGCATGGCAGGTTTGCTGGTGCAAAACATGTTGGATGCTTTTGCTCACAGCTGAATATGTCGACTGATCTTTCAAGATCAAATAGGCTCACATTACGTGTAGAAGTAAGTTTTGTTTCTTACTGCTCTGGAAATGCCAACTGGGCTTAGGCTTGAGCTGGGTTTTCTCTCTTGTATACATCATTATCACCTGTAACATGAATTCTCCATCTCACCTGACCTCAAGCTAAACCTACAGTTACATCTCTGCTCCTTTGCTGTTCCAGAGAGGGTTGACAGGTTCTGACCGATGGGAGAAGAGCCTGCCCTGGCTCCACAGCAGCAGAAGCCATGCCCAGCAGAGCTGCTGCCCCTGGACCCCATTAGCTCCTGTGGTCCTGGGGGCATGAGAAACACTTGGCAGGCTGCTGTAAAATAGGGATTTTCTGCAGAAAGGGGCTAAGGCATGCAGGTTGAAAGCCAGTGTCCTGCACTGTACCCTGGAGCCTAATGAGTCCTAATGCAGCCCATGAGTCCTGCCTGCATCCATCTGCCCAGGTGACCAACACCAAAACCCAGCCCTCAGCCACAGCCTCCTCCTGGTCACCGCAACACAAGACTAATCCAACTTACTGGAGATTTGGTCCCTAAATCCTTTCTAAGCAATGAAGAGAGCTTGTACCACGTGTGCCAAACCACCCAGAGGGTGTGAAACCACCTGGGTGCCACCACGTTATTTCACAGCCTGCATATGTGAGGTGGCATGTCTCGGGCAATCAGCAAGCAAAGATGGCACATAAAACAGCACAGAAGAGTGCTGCTGGCTGAATGCCACATAGCTCCAAATCCATAAGCCGATACATTTCCACGGTCCCAAAAAAAGATAAGAGTTAGTTACAGTGCAAGTACTACAGTGACCTACATAAACACAGTTCTTTTGTAAACAGGAGTCGAGAACGATAGGAACAAGCAGCTAACAGGGAAACAGTGGCAGATTTTAATCATCGTTGGCTTTAAGCAAACTGTAACAATATTCCCGCACCTTTGCCCCCATCCCCAACTCTACCCTACCTGCACGGAGCAGCTCAATTGTGTCTCAAGAAAAATCTCTGCAAAACAAGCGTTATATTACCACAGTCCATTTGTCCTTGGCATTCAAACAGAGCAGCAGGATTTTCTGAACAAGAAAGCCTCAGTTTCTTGGGAGGCTCATAAATTCACACAATGTGTTTTTAAAGAGTCAGATCACTCCTAATAAATAAGAAATAACTTCATCCCTGGGATTAAAGGTGGCCCAAAACTGGAATGAGCTACCAAAAGAGGGAAAACCAGATCTCCTTCAGTAAATCAGGAAGCGGGGCGTGCCACAGTACACACTTTCACTTGGCATCTATTTGGAGGTACATTTTAGTGATGTTAAAGGAGGCAGGGGACACCTGCAGAGCAGGACCAGCCTTTCAGAGCTACCCGAGGCAAGCACAGCGCACAGGGAGCGCTGAAGATGGTGGGACATCTCAGCTCCCGATCTCACACCCCAGCTACAAGGCTGATGCCAGGATGACTCCCCTTCTGCTCTGACCAATCTGGAAAGAGGCAAAGCCCTCACCTGAAGCCCAAGCCACGCAAACACCAGTTTCAAATGCTACTGAAAGTTTTAAAAATCATAGAACTGGGGGCAGAAGAAGGGAGGAGCTAGTAATTGGAGCATTTGGGGTTTGTTGGCTGGAGGACAGGGGTAAGTTGGTTTCAACACATAGCGCTAGTGGTACACAACCAGGCCCTGCCATGGAAGCAAGCTAGGGGAACTACAGAAAACCACTCACAGTTGTCAAGAGCTTTCCTTCGTTCTTCTGCACGTAGACAATCGCATCCCGCACCAGGGAGAAGAGGTTCAGGAGGACATGCTCCATGTCATAGATGCCATGCATGCCTTTGGTCAGCCCCTCCAGCGACCCGATGTACTCTCGCCAGTGGTTATCGATCTCTACGACGCCCGCCAAGCATCCTTGCATCACCACGCCACAGTAGCTGGCACAGGGCTTGGCCAGGACGAGCCCATGGCAGTGAGAGCAGTACCACATCTTTAGCAGTGCTCGTCCACAGTCCTTGCTGAATTTTAAGTGGTCAGTAGTGTTTATCACCTCGATCCCCAGGTTGAGCGCCTGCAGAAAGACTCGCGTGGCCTGCAGTGACTTGGACACCTGCGTCATCATCATCTTCGGGTAGTTACCAAAGACTTTGAGGTCTCTCCTGGCTGCCCGCAGGCATTCAGTCATTTCCACAGAGGGATCAGGGAAGCCAGGATTAATCAAGTGAGAGTAAACCAAAGGGAATAAACTGTCAAAAAATTCATTTATCATGTCATTAACACTGATGTCAGAGCCCAATATGTACAGCGAGACATCGGTAAAAAGTTCTCCAACAAACTTAAGAGCTCTGGGCCCCATGCTCTGGTAGTGGGTCCTAAACATGCTGTTGGTGAAGTTTCTTGCATGCCGTACTACAATCTCAAAGGCTTCTGCAAAACAGAACAAAGAAAAGACGTTATTAAGAGACCATGAGCTCAGGAACAGGGAGGATAACGTTGTACCGCATTACTGCTGCAAAGGCTGGTCCCATCCTGCCCGCTTTGGGTCACACACCTGCTGGCAGCCGTGCCTGCTGCAAAACTTACCCGCATCAGCTATTTTCAGGGGAAATGCATATATTCTTTAAACACAAGCTACATTTCAAAATGGCAAAAACTATGATCTAGTTAACATTTCAGCTTTTAAAGAAAATATTGATTCAAGAAAAGGGCTAGACTGCAATTTCTTTCTCTCCCTCTTTCATATTGATTTGAAATTAACAGGAATTCTATCGCAAGACTTAATTTAAGGCAGAGATAAATCTTTGACAAACTGTACAGTGTTTAAAATCAGGAAACAGTGAATGCTGACATTCCATTATGAAAAGGAAAATATTTATAAGACCTTAATCACAGAGGATATTCAGACTCAAACCCCAGCACCTGCCCTGCACTAAGTGTCCTCAAAGCCATTTGAAAAGCCCCTGCAGTGCTGCAGCTTTCCAAAATGCACCAGGCTCACTTCAGCTGCAGATCCAACGTTTCATCTGCCCTGGACATGAGCTGCTCCGTGGTCCAAAGTGATGCTGAGAGCCGACGACGCAGTGTCCATCTATGGGTGCACAGCCAGGACCACTCTCAGACACATCAGGTTGTGCCAAACTGCCCTGTGAAGCTCAAGTTTTACACGGAGACCGTCAATTTGCTGGGAAAAGCCAGGGTGGATTTTCCCATCTCCACCTTCAAAGACTTGAGGACTTTCTGCCCACACCTCCTCCGCGCGGCAAGGAGAGCCTCCAGCAGCACAGTCACTGCGCCGTCATTCCCTTAATTACAGCCCTCCTCACCAGGAGGCTTCCAAAATATCCATGCCCAGGTACATAAAGACAACATACCTACACACACCTCAGTGTGCAAGTTAAAGCATTAGAAGGGGAGCCCACCAATGCAAACTAAAGTCTTTTTCTTCGGCCAACTCTCTACCAGCCTGTGTCCCACCCTCCAGGGTACTATTCACAAAATGCTAAAAATAATGAACAGCCTCTCAGTTCACAGGTCACTGACACCCCACGATGTAATCGCTCTCAACTGTGTCACTCTGGAAACACGCATCCAGGCTCAATTTGCATGAAAATTATTCATGTTCAATAATTAAAGGGAATGTTTAATTTTTAAAACTGTAAGTGTTATTTTTCCCATTTGTTAAGGCTGGGATGCAGCTGAGCGTGGCCTGATGCCTGTCCATGGGGGTTCAGTATCAACGCTATCACAAGCAAGATCCGGCCTTGCTGCTCGCCCTGCATAACCTCTCACGTTACTCAAGAGCTTTTGAGACCACCACATCTCCAGGACTTCCAACTCTTTCTTCCCAGGTGCACCCTATGCAGGCATGCCTGGTGGGACAGGGACCCAATGCTGTTTGCTGCCCCCCACACCAGCATGCAGAAAGCTATGGTGTAAGCAGCGATCAAAGCAGAAATTACCAATAGACTTGCAAACAGTGTCTCCATCCCATCTGGTGCCTGCACACCACTCGGGCGTGCCACTGAAACATTTTGTCCACAGCTCCCAAAACCCGCACCAGGACTGCCGCAGCGAGCCCAGAGCAACCATCTGCGGTCCCAGACGACAGCAATCCTTCCTAACACCACAGATTGAGGGATGCAGCAGGGCAAGGACACAGAGCTCCTCTCTCCATGCCTCCCTCGCCACGACAGCAGGCATCTCGCTCTTCACACCCATACAGAATATTGCAAAGCTCTCCAGGCACAACGGCACGTCCGACACGGAGTGGGGTAAACGTGTGGGCTATGCAAGCAGAGCAAATTCTGGTTGCACTGTTATTAAAAGTTTTAAAACAAAAAAAGTCTCTTTAAATAGGGCACATGGATTACGAAACTTTTTTTCTTCCTTCATCCTCAAGAGCACCAGAATAGCTTTTTCCTCAAAGAGCACACAGCACTTTTTGGGCCAGTGTTTTTTTTTGACAGCACTGCAGACGATGGCAGGATTTTCATGCTGTGCCTTACCATTCACCTTTAACCTCTTCTCTGTTAGTTCCCTTAGAAAAAGTCATCCCTCTTCCCTTTTCTTGCTCCTCTGTGTTTTGCAAGTTACCATCAGAGCCAAGAGACTCTTCGCTGATTAGAAAAATATTCCAAGCTCCTATGCAAACCTCCTACGGCGAGAAATGCTTCAGAAAGGAATCGAGAACAGTGGTGTTATCAGAAGAGTATGCACACACAGTCCCACTGCTTTAAAGGTCATGACATGCACGTAATTTTTATCATAACAACTGGCTAAGAGTGTCTATTTTATGCACCTTGGAGTCTTTGCATATATCCATTAGAGAGCACAACAGGGACTACAAAAGCACACGGAGCCTCCTGCTGCCCTATTAATAGATGCAAGAAATAATAAAACTTTGTAAAAAAAGCCTTACACATCCAAAATCTCTCACACCCTACTCCCCTAGTAGATGCTTATTCTGAAATATTCCTCACAAAGGGCTGGCTGCAAGAATTTTCAGCTGCCAGCAGCAGAAGTGACCCATGCCAGACTCCGAGCACTTCAAAGAGGAGGAAACTTTGTGGGTCAGTCGCCTGTGCTCCCACGGGTGAGCCTTGCAGGGAAACGGAGGGGATGCCGCATTATGGAAGCAGCACAGGCTTCTGCTCCCTTGTAAAATCCCACAGCCTGGATTTGCTGCTGGTAAAATCTGCCCTGCTCATCACATGGCAATATTGAAACTCCTGTTGCTGGAGGACAATTGAATCTTTTCTTTCTTCTATTTATTTCAAGGATATTTTTAAAAAATCGGCAATTTAAGGCAGCTGGTTTGCAGGTCTAGCTCAACAGAGTAAATACCTTAACAGCACTGATAAAGCATAGCATCAGACTTGCACCCAACTTCCAGCAGGCAAAGGTACTGCATGGCAGAGCGGAGCTCATGTCTTACTGTCTCCACCACCGTAGCTATACACACACAGCAGAACTCAATCATGCCACACGGTTATTTATCTCCTTTTAAAATATTTTCTAATGTGATCAGTAGGAAAAAGAAAAACCAACACTAAAAAAACTAGTTTTGCATGCACTAAAATTTGAACAGCCCTGATCCACAAGTCCGGCTTGGGGCGATGACAGCCTGAGCCGCCACGGACCACCACTCCAGAAAGTCAGTCCTGCCTGGGTAGCTCTTAAGCACATTTCATCCGCAGGTACCTAAAGGTGCTGAACACATACACAAATTGTACTCCAAAGTCATTTCAGTCAGCACAGGGACAAAACCTGGGAGCAACTTAACCATGCACAGCACCACCGTGCTCTGTCCCAGGATGGATGGGAAGAACCATACCATGCCCAGGTGAAACAAAGGGACCGTATGCAGGATATGAGCCAAAGCACCATCAGAAAAGCATCGAACCTGCTGCACTAGTACTATAATCTGTTGACTATCTCTGTCAAGGGCAGTTTATCAGGGCTCCCAAAGGATGCGTGAAAGCTGAAACTCTACTCTAGACCACAGTTATCAGGCATCAGTTGAAAATCATGGGCTATTACTTATTTTTCCATCAGGACTCTCAGTAAAGCACCTGGAGAGGAATTGCTGCCCGGTTCCAGTGGCCAGGAAGGAAGGACTAAGCTGCTTTCAAAGTGCAAAAGCTCCCCAGAACACAGCCCAGGGAGAGCTGCACGGCCACTGCAAACTGGCAATTAGAGAAAAGAAAATAAATTGTTGAAGAGCGTAACAGTGCCCTGAGTGGGGATTACTGGCAGGGGAAGGAAATCACTGCATTCTCAGCTCAGATAATAAAAGTCTGCTGCTTAATAAAAATGCCAGCTTTCCTGAGAAGGCATGTTCACTCTTGAACTGCAGCTACTTCAAAGAGGCCGATGCTGGGGCCGGAGGAGCTCCGGATAAACCTGCTGGCTCCCCCAGGCTGCAGGAGGCTCCAGCCAAGTCTGGGACTTGATGGGTTTATTTAAGAGATTACGTGATGCAGTTGCCTGAATCACAAGGAGCCGGCGTGAGTGACCCCAGCGAGCCGTTCCCACATGGCATCCCCTGGAGAGGCAAGAGCTGCAATCCAATGGTGGCTGCAGAGCCGGAGCAGTGACAGAGACAGCACCCAGCCCCAACACAGCACCCCCAGGTCTGAGCTCAGCAGGTGCAGCTTCACAAGCAACTGAAGGTGTTTGGAAAGGTGCTGCTGCCAGGAACAGGGAGGTCTGTCCTCTCTCTGCACTCCCATGCCAGCTCACCAAAAACTAGCACCACAACAGCCATCGCTGCAGCCACGTGGAGCCACCTCCCTGCACCACCGTGGCCATGGGGAGAAAGCGTGAGCTGTCACACAGAGGGGAAAGCAGGATCCACCGTGGCAGTCAGACACCAGGACCTGCCTGCCCCTCCATTACTGTGCTGCTGTTGTTTTGCTGCCAACGCAAGCTTCCCACATGGACAGCTGCCCTTCTCCGTGCGTCACACAGCACACCACACAAGTCCCCGTTGGCAAAGGCACATGAAAGTCAAGGGAGCTGCACAGCAAAACTTGCTGCATCAGCAGCCCATCTTCCATAGCGCATCTTGTAAGGGAACAAAGTGGGGTAGAAGTGCCGGATTGTGTGACATCGAGTCACCCCCAGCACACGGACACCAAGCTATTAAAACTGCACCTACAACCTTGATTTTACTGTTTCTTGACATCTGGGCACACAAACCATGCAACCATAAAGCTCTCTCTGAGCAGGGAAGCTCCCACCATGGCTGCTCCCACTGCCCGTCAGGAGCTGAGCTCCCAACTCCCATTGCACCTTTGCAAAAGATTCTTTTCTTAAAAACTGGCCAATTGTTTCCTGACATTTAAAGCCTTATCTTGACCACATAAAGATTTGTCTTCATAGTAGAGGAACTACAATGTTTGTTATTCCACTGCAAGAGCTAGTAAAGACAAGGCCCGGTTTTACTTTTTGGGAGACAGACAGGCAAGTAATCCTAGACAAGGTTCACAGTGGCACCATCATGTTGCTACCTCCCCATAAAAGCTTCAGGGCCATCTCCTCCAGGACTTTGTGGCCAAATGGCGAAACAAACAAGATACTGACTTCCATGCAGCAGAAACCTCCCTTGAGATCAACACAGATCACTGGCATCCAGCTGAATTTCTCTCTCTGCAGATGGTGATGCATTTTGCGATTCACTGCACCTTTCATAGGATGCTGCTGCTTGGAAGCACCCCGGGCTGCAGGCTGCAGCGCCGCACGCAGCACTTCCCTGTCCTGCTCACCAGCTCTACATACAAAAATGCACTTTAAACACCTTTTGGGTGTGAATGTGCCCCTTCTCCCTAAATAAGTCTCATCTATGGATGCGACTGCTCCGGGACAGCAAGTGAACCAGCTCCTGAAGCTCAGTGGATTTGCTGAAGTCCCTCTTTCAGGCTCTGATGGCTCTCCCCATGTACCCGGATTTGCTCCCCAGGCCCCTTCCCTGGAGGCTCCCTACTCGCAGGACCTGGCACCAAACTCTCTGTGCAAGGCACAGCAATAACTGCAGGGGCCAGACAGCCCCCGGCCTGGCCAGGCTTCACCTGCTGAGCTGCCCTGGCTCTTCCTGCTCCCTGGCACTTCCCTGCCAACAGTAAAACCTCATTACTACCTGTGAAATGACCTATTGACGCAAATCCTCTCCCTTCACTCCTCAGGACACAAATCATGTTGGGAGAGAACGAGGCACTGGGATCCCTCAAGCCCACGATGAGAATCTTTTCCATTCTGAGGCAAAAACATGGGTCTCCAGGCAGGGTGGTGGAAAATTCATCAGTTAATTAACTTGGTCCTAACGCAATCGCTGCACCCCCTTCAGATCCAGGGTTTCTAAACCTTTGAAAGTCCCATACACCTAAAAACCAAAAATGCTCAGCCCCCCCCACCAAAAACCACCAATGTTCATGGATGGGAATTCAAACATCCATCAAGGAAATGCTAAAAGTCTTTTTTGTAAGCTCACCAAAACATTTTCTGACACAGCAATTGCCGCAGTCTGCTAGGAAGCAGTGAAAGGAGCCATAGGCATTCACATGTGAGTAAGCTCTACAGGAAATACTTCTTTAATATCTCCAATGAATCAGACAACTTCAGACTCACTGCAACAGCCCGTGTTCCTGAAAGACACACAAAAGAGCTCACCAAGAGAGAAACAACTGTTTGCAATAACAGCCTGGCTGCCACAGGCACTACTGGTGAGACAAACCGCGAGTCATTTTTCAAACAGCAGGTAATATTTATTTACAAACTTGGAAAAGGTTTGCAATATATTGAGCAGAAAGGAAACAAAATCCAAGAGATTTTCCCCTGGCAGCAATAAGAGCAGACTCCAGATTTGTTCCGTTATGATTTACACTACACTGCAAGATTTAACAACGTTATCTGGAGACAAAAGCTCTTCTAAGCAGCATAATTACTTTTGTCTGTGGCATTACAAAACCCATAAGATGGTGCCACTGCTGCTGTTACAGGGCTTGTTTCTCTGAGCACATTTGGGTTTAGAGCTTAGGAAATGCTTTTTTTTCCAACTATGACACAGCCTTTTGGATTACTTTTACAATATTGTCACTATAAAAATTATGAACTCGAGCTCCCAAGCTTATGAGATTAGCTTCAAAGCATTAGTAATAAAAATTAGAACGATTCAGTTATTCTGTCTTCTAAATTTTAAGCCATGAAGGTTTGCACTTTCTAACTTTGCCCCATCACCACCAGACCAAGAGAAGGAAGGTCTCTGTCCAGTCTTTAAATGAGAGGGGGCTCCCTCCAGCTCCGTGCCCACCACCCTCGCTCCCGCGGGAGCCAAGTCAAAAGTTTCCAAAGCCAGTGCTGCTCACCAGCCAAAGCCAAATCATTATGGTCTTGTCAGAAAAGTGTCTTCTAATTATCTGTGCCTATCAAAAGGCCAAGCTCCAAAGCCGTTTATTTTTAATTGTTCAGCTTATCTAGTGCCCTGACATTTTGCAATACGCAACTCCCTGAAGTTTCTAATAAAAATACTGTATGCTAGCATCTCATTATACCCACTCAAAATGTCCTGAAAACACGCTCCTATTATATTCCAGGTAACAGTCCAACTGTTAGGCAATTAGTCACACCGTGGTTCACCCATTTATTACTTACATCTCACACTCAAAAACTTTGTTAATGCAGACAGCAGAGCCCACCAATGCAAGCTGCTATAAGCCCAGACGCAAGGAGACAAGAAACACTGGTGCCCGCAGCTCCCCACCTTCAAGCAGCCTCTCATGGTAGTCCATGCCCGGACCGGACCCTGCCTGGAGGGAGTTCAGTGCAGTGCTCCATACCGCGTGCAGGCATCCGCATCTCGCGACAGCAAAAGCCAGGTTTAGGGATGCTAGAGGGGACCACAGGAAAGCAGCTTGTCTTTTGAGGGGCACTGGAATGCCTTGAGAGATTCCTGGAGACCCTCAGGAGTACCCACTTCAATGTAGGAAGCCCACACTCTAAGTGAAATTTCAAAAAAAGCCAAAAAAAATCTCACAGCAAACACCTCTTGAAAGTGACTCTGCAGTAAAATCTTTTCTGGGGCTTCATGCTTGAACACGTGGCTGTGGCACTTTTGATTAAATATAGGTTGCACATCTATTGTATAATTCATTTTCCCGAGCATCAAGAAATATTCTGTTTTGTGCCATGACAGATGTGTGAATGCTTAAGAGATTCCTGAAAATTTAATAAAGAGAGAGTTAAAAATGCAAACAGTCAGGGCTGGCACAAGTGGTGGATGAACATGATTCTGCATCAAAACCAAGGGGAATGGGAGGAATAAGGTCCCAGAGAAGCAGGCTCAAACCGAGCCCTGGGAGCACAAGTAGGAAAAGTGGAGACAGAAGGATGTAAAGGCTTCTGCAGCAAACAAGGTAGCGCTCTTGTGCTGGTAAACTGTCAGACCAAAGAAATATAAACCTCTCCCCATGCACCCCACGTCCCCGTCCTGGTGCTGAAGCCCACATAAGGGTTGGGGTTCGAGTGTCCAGGCTTCTCTCCATCACTGGGCACCAGTTTAGGGATGCACCGTGCAGCAGAACTGCTGGGAAGCGGCACGGCAGAGCCCGGATGCAGGAGTGCCCAAGGACGAAGGGAAGCCTTTGGCTTGGAGAACCTCAAACTCTGCACCCACCATTTGTGTGGGTGAACACTGCTCCCACAGAAGTGATTTACCGCAAAGGAAACGGTGTTTTTATCCTCATCCAGTGCTCTCCGAGACAGCTGGGAGTTTGCACTACGGAGAGCAAGAAACAAACTGCTGCTCCCCAGCGCGGGGACCGCTGGGGTCAGAGCAGTCTCGCCCCAACCCTGCCTCATGGGAAGGCAGAGGCGAGTGCTGAGCTGGCAGAGCTCGGGGTCAGCCGATGAAGAGTTCACTTTCAGCCACACACAGAAATATGTACACTCCAAGTATTTCATATTTTCCTATTTCCCTCTAAAGGGGAAAAGCTAAT